>NC_092564.1:3933483-4533483 GCF_037975245.1 Apostichopus japonicus | reverse complement strand
CAAGGAACAATACGGGAATGATAAGATGATCCCAGAAGAGATATGACAACAAGACAACAATAACAACAACATCGACACCAAAGAACAAAAAAGGAATTACCAGGTTGATAATATTGCTGTTTCTACTGTACTTGTTGTATTATTCATCTTAAACCAGTACTTTGTCTTTCCTATAAAAAGAGGCCAAAGCGATTCAAGTGTTGGGAAAAAATGACTCGGGATTTTGATGTCATTTCTAAATTCTTCTGATTATTATTATTTTTGTGGTCTGTACAATGGTTGCTCTTGTCAGTGCTTTGCAAAGTGGATATATGTTCATTATAAATCCTTAATTATTATTATCATTATTATCAACTGTATGAATTGACAAATTGAACATACAATATGCAATTCACCATTTTGAAATGTCCTTAATTAGATTTCCAAGAATGGGTGTTTATGCAGACTAATGATTGGTCTGTTCCAATTTTGTGACCATTTAAATCAAGCATTGTAATTAGTTGGAATTAGATTACTTCTCAGCCTTCTCCTGAGAAGTTAGATTGAGCTTGCCACACATCAAATCTATTTAACATAAAAGTTATTTGGCAACAAACAGAATTAGAATCAGTTGTCTTAGCAATACAAGTACTTTAAAATGTTTGCTGTTCAGACATTAGTCTGTGATGAACTCTATTTAACCATTTCTGTACTGGGGGGGGGGTGTTGGTCAGAGGTCACGAAAGGCCTAACCTTACGTACCATGTAAACAAGGTCACACTCTAGTTTTACTGGATATTACCCAGAAAGCTTCAGGGAAGGGTTTATAAATTCATTTCTAGTTAACAATCTATTTCCTTTATAAAAAAATTGAAAAGAATATATCAGTGGTATAATCAATTTGACAAATGTGAAAGCCATACTTCCAAAAGACAGTCAAATGTGTTAGAGCATTATGGTTGAGGGTTACAACCAAACAACATACCAGAGTTGTAACAGTAGGTAGAGAGACCTTAGTTAGCATAACTAGTTCTCAAGGCCATTGTACTAACTATCAGTATATAAACATGTCTAACATGTGAACTATTTCCTGCAATTAATGCTGCACAAGGTCTTACCGTTTGAACTTTGTAACGTTGGAGAAAAGGCACAAACTGTGCAACAAAGAGCGGTAGGTTCAGTAAAACGAAGGCAACCTGCAAAAAGAATTGAAGAAATGTTAGCATATTTAATTCCAAATAAGTGAGCTATATGGAATGATAATGCTTTTATTGACAGCGGAAACAGAGATTAGTTTCATTCACTCAGTGGATTTCTTGCACCTGTACTTGGCAAAAATGCTGTGTTAAGAAGAGAGAAGGAGGAGGAGGAGGAGTTGGAGAGGGAGAGAATGAGAGGAAGAGAAGTTGGATGATGGAGAAGGAGTGGAAACAGAAAAGTATAGAACAGAGAATGTATTGAAAAACTCCCTGGGTTTTAGTCTAGACTTGTAAACTTCCTTTTGGACTAATTAATGGATCAAAAAGTGATGGATTAAACTTTAAAGGTCAAGAGAGGTTTGTAGTTCTAGAAATACATTTGCGGTCTCTCTCCGATGTGTTCTCTAGTACGCTGTTTCATTTCAGGAGAAAAGAACAGCATATATTAAGATGCAGACTTACTTCATGGACTAGTAATGATCCCCAACAGGCAATCTGAAACCTTGAAAAGTGGTTATTCATGTAATTCCAGCCATCTTCCATGTGTGACTCCAGTGGATTTGAAGGGAGGTAGTAGGCAGCACCAATGACTCTTTCAGTCACATTAGAACTGAACCAAAAGTTCTCCATTTATTGGCATGTGACTATTATATGAGAGAAATTCCAGAAGAATACCTGAAAAAACAAAATTTACAACACTGAATTTATAGTTAATGCTGTTTCAAACAACTGTTGTCTCATTATTGTAGTTAACATCATATTTAAATGAACAAAACTGATTTATTTTTTCAGCTGAGGACATCCCTGAAAATGACTGTTAATTATGTATGCTTGATCTCATGTCATTACCAAAACATTAGACGGCATACTGTATGTGTGCTCTCACTAGGGATGCACCGGATCCAAATTTTTGGATCCGGCCAGAACCGGATTTTGCCCGATAGTACATGAAATCCGGCTGGATAAAATCCGGCCGGAACCGGATTTTTTCATTACACAAAAGAAAATCATTAATAAGAAGTAGAAGTATGAAACAAGGAGCAAATCTTAGGTGAGGTATACGCATATTATAAAGAAGGTGATATTAAGACCCCATTTATGAGATTAAATATGACTTGAAGTGGTGTAATCTACATTCTTTAATAAAATAACTACTGTACTATATAATTGCTGACAAGCTTGATACAGTATGTAAATTTGTTTGCTGGAAAAATACTACATACTACCTACAGTATGAAGTTTGTTTTAAAACGGGAAGCTACATTTCACTCTGTATATTCAGAGCGTCTTTTCTCTGAAGCAGGAAAAATTTTTGACCAGCAACGTGCTCGCCTTCTTCCAAAAACTGGAGAAAAACTTCTCTTCCTTCATAACAATTTGAGAAAATATGTTCAACATACAGTGAAAGCAGGAAATTAAACTTGTTTACATTCCCAAATAGCATCGTTACAGTATATATGAAGAAGACTTACTCTGCAACAAATCATTTTAAAGATATAATTATTTAAGGAATGATAGCTTGAAACCTCAAAAAGATATAAATATGGCAATCATTTTGTTAGATCAGTCACATGTTGTTAAATTATTTACTAAGATAATTGTCTCTGTATGTGATGACTGTAGAAAGGTTACTTTTGTTTATTGTCAGCTCTGGAATTAAGCTTTCTTGATGAGAATTAAAGTTATTCTAAGGTTTAAGAATGAACTTTAAGATGAAGTGGTTTTTGTGGAATTAAAAAAATTCAGACATATTTCACCATATAAGAGATTGTTTCACATAGAAATTCAGAGAAAACATGAATGCCAACAATAATGGGAAAGTAAAGATTCAATGGAACAGTATTTTGACTGATAAGTATATGAATGGTCTATTTTAACTGCACAACATTAAACTGATGAAGGCTGCAAGAAATGATTTCACTGCAAACTGTATTTGTTGTATATAGCTTCATATAATTACAGTAGTTGTATTATTTTGGTTGATCTTTAGAAACAGTGGGTCAGACCATTGATAAAATTAAATTAATCATGTTAAACCTAATTTTTCCTTACTTTGAATGTTTTTATTAATTTTTGGAAATAGTTTACATTGATTTAAGTTAATACCAACACCTTTTTAAGGAATAATTCAGGCCAGATTTTGAAAAAGATCCGGCCAGATTTTGAAAAAGATCCGGCCGGATTTTGAAAAATATCCAGCCGGAACAGGAACCGGATAATTGTTCACTATCCGGCCGGATAGTCCGGCTGGACCGGATATCCGGCCGGATACCTAGCTCTCACCATTATGTACATAGTTTTAACACTTTCTTGTTGTGCAATCTTTTGAACATCTTATCTATCATGGTTTTCATATTTATTTATTTTTGAGTTTGACATGTGTACTCCTTTTTATAAATATGCTATATTTATACTGGTTTCAATAAATGAAATGAAATGTCAAGTGTGTGTTTATTGCATCCTTAAAATTCACAATGGGCTAAGGAACTCCCACAATAGTCATTCAAGCATAAAATTATCATTTTTTCTAAATTCTCATAGATGCTACCTGATTGTTGCTTTTTTAACTGGATGAGATAAGCAAAGAATTAATGGTAACTCATACGTTTTGAGTGTATGCTTCCTTTATAATTTACTTTAGTTTTGTAGAAAAAAAAGGATCAGGAAGGACACTCAAGTCACTATCAAGGACTCTATAGGAGAGATAAAAAACTGAAGACACAAACACTCAGACACAATTACAATGCTTAAAGTGCTTGTTCAAAGCATTTCTTAAACCCATTCACACTACTTGCAGGTACTGTACAACTTTCTCAGGCAAACTGTTCCACTCATTTACAACCCTATTAGAAAACAAGTTATGCCGAATATTAATCCTACTTTGTAACTTCTGGAGTTAAAGAAAAGACCTCTGGTACAACTACTATTGGCAAACAAATCCCTTCTACCCTGGAAACATGACCACATGTCAACTAATGAACAGTGATCAAGTCAATATGGTTCAATTCAGCTTTGACTTTGAGTCTGACCTTGTTACTTAGCTAGTGTGGGTTAGGCCTTTGGTCCTTAAAACAATATGAGGCCTAACATTAGTTACTTATAGACTATAACAGGCCAAAGCTTGATGTCTGTGAATGTGATACAAGCCATCAAAACCGATTTCAAGCTGGTACTTGCCCGATTATGCAGATATTGATTAATATTGGTGGCAATCAATTTGTAACACTGGTCACCTCAGCCTTGGTTACTGTAAAACTAAAAGAGAACTTTTACTAGCCTAGGCTACAGTAATGCCATTGGAAAGATCAAAATTCGATTTGAAAACGGATTGAGATTCGATTCGTCAAATGAATGGTACCAATATTGCATGTAGGCCCTTGACTAGTACTAGGAAGTCATACGCTATGGCTTCATGACGGTCTCTAGAGAACCGAACTTCGTATACGATGCTCTACGTATACGATGCTCTAGAGCCTAGAGGTATGCTGTAGGCCTGTATCATAATAGTAATCTTACGAGTTACCATAGCTCTTACTTCTTAGGAAGTAGGATTAACTAAGTTCGTGAGGTTAGGAATGATGCATTTTCAGTCGCAGATGTAACCCATTTTTTACAGTACGCTAGGGCCTAATATACACGAAAATAAGTCTTAGCACACCGATTTCTCACAGAATTGATAATGCTTCGACTTGTAAGTTGTAGCTCCTTGCTCGTATGCCGGTTGATTGATATCATGTAATGTAGTTCTGCGATCGATATACAGTTGTATAACGAGAAAGTAGATTGCGCAATGTTCCTTTGGGGAGGGAGTGGAAGGAGTGGGCGGACTAGGGAGGGGAGGGGTGTCAAACATAAACCGGCGGAAATGATAATGGCAACGGTGTAAATGAATGTAAATTTAGGGATGTCGCAAATTTGGCTATACTTCAACGTTGCTTTAATCGACCGATGTGGCAACGTATAACAAACAAAATAATTACATCAAGTGTACGTGATGTTATTGTAAACTGGTGAAACCAGCCACTCTGTTTGTGCAGATATACATACCTGAAGAATAATATCAACAAATAAACTGCTGATGTCAACAAATATTTGATGATATCATATATGTGTTAATTATCACATATAGTTTGTTTTACGTACTTCCGACTTATCGCTTTATTAGTTGGTGAAATAAATCAATTAAATGGTGTTATCAGCAATCAATTGCGTCTGGGCCTATCAGTAATGTTTAACTGTCTAACGCTATCATCAACTGAATTGGTTATGCACGTGTCGAAAATTTTCCGAACTTGTAGCCTGCCGAATGGAAAGCCATTTTAATCAGGAATTTTAGATATATTTTGAAATAATTTCAGATATCTCAAATTAAATTCAAGTTCAGATATCTCAAATTTATTGAAGATATCTACAAATAATTGCAGATATCTTAAAATCAATTTCAGATATCTCGAAATACTATCGAATTTGGGATATTTGAAATTCTACTTCAGATATATGTATTCTAATTCATATATCTCGAATTCAATTTCAGATATCTCGAATTTAATTTTTAAGATATCTGAAATAGAATTTCACATATCTCGAAAGTTCAATTTCAGATATCTAAAATTCCAAACTATATGTTAGAATGGATTTCCATGCGGCCGCACAATAAATTGATGATATCACCAATTCACTTGATGATATCACAAACAATTTGATGATATCAAATTACAGATTTTACAGTTATCTGCTAATATAACAAAACGTTAGCTAAGTTTGCCATCAAACCGATCATTCATTTCGACAAAAAACATATATAGCTAACATGAAGATATATATGCCGATAGCAATATGGCACACATAACCAGGATGCAAAATGCATTGAGGTTCGTTGACCATGATTTCACTATAGACTTCTGCTTGAAGTTAACCAGAAATAGCTGTCACAATATAAATGACCCGAAACACTTTTATGATGTACAATATTACACTGTGGCATGCTAAACACAGTTCAGTCAACTCTACCTGGCAATTGTACTCAATGTGATGCATCCACATACCATATAGTATGGGAAGTATATATCCATGATTTTCATCGTTAGGTATCATGTCAAAGGGTTTTCAAAGTTGACATCTGGTGAACTCAAATGAGGTTTGACCTCACAAGCAACAGAATAAACTCAATATGGCAAATCCATATACCATGTATGAAAAAAAAGTATCCTCTATTTATACTATGAGAAATCATGTTTTTGAAACATCCTATAGCAGCAATAACAACAAACTTGTCTCAAAACTTGTTGTATATTTTGCGAATGATGACTGATAGCGTGAAGGAAATCCAAATAGCCCTATCTGTCAATCCCCAAACCCGTAACAAAAAAGGTCAGAAAAACGGGTTTTTTCTTCTTTCATGCATGCCCCACCACCCTAGACAAACATTGGGTTCCCCTAAAAGCAGTATAGTCTATGATATACGGCGCCATTATTCAAGGCTCTTGAAATACCTGACAGACCCGGGATTTTTTTTAAAAAGTGGGGAGTGTGGCCCTGATGTCGTTGTGGTAGACCCATGCATAGGGAGGGTCTGGGGTCATACCCCAGAGAAAATGAATGTTACTGACGTGAAACGCTGGTCCTTTGTTAGTCATAATTAGACTGTGATAAATTAGGTACATAGAATTCGGCACGATATACACGCAAGGTTATATGCAGCTAATAAAAACTTTCATTTTTTTTATGTGGGTTAAAAGTGCAATGTATATGTGAGTGACTTGGGTGTGCGGGCCTTGGTTTGCGGATGAAAGTAGAGAAGGTAGAAATTTGGTAATTACTTTCTAAGTTGATAAAGACATTCATTCAATCAGAGGTTTCTCCGTTGTCACTCCCGAGCTTCACGTTTTACAACAAAGCAATATATATATAACCAGCTTAAACCGTCTATTTCCCGTTTACTCGGAAGCCCGCCCCCATACCTGTATAGTAGTGTTTCTTCAGTTAATTTCGGATCCCTCAAGTCATGCTTCTTAATTAGTTCCATTAAAAACTAGTTAAATTGTATGATCGTACATCGCTTATAAAGTGCGTATATGGTGTACAAGAAACAATAAAAAATGACGGGCAGAATTTTAATGAGGTTTAATGGTTTCCCTATAGAAGCGTGTTAGTTCTGTAGATGATGTGGTAGCCCAGATAAAACGAAATTTTGCCTATTTTGTCTCCAAATTACTACTCTTTCTTACATATTTCGAGATCATACAATCGGGACACCTTGATTTTTAGAGCGACCAATTTTTATTCTTCATATTTCGGTATTTTGGTCAACACTACGACTCATCCATATTTTTTACAAGTTCTCTTCAAATTGTTTTTTCCTCGAAATGTTGACTTTATATATAGTGAACCAAAATTTCAACTTGGGCGTCCACTCCCTTGAACACATGTCATGGACATGAAATTTCGATATAATGATCCAAAAATGGCCGACTATTATTTAAACACAGCTTTAAATTTGTACTGCCCAGATTTTGTTAACGAAATTCTCTTTTTTAGTCTCATAAGTTTCAACTTCTTATGCCCAAAAGTTCACTTTTGCCAACTTCGACTTTCTTTTTTACATGATTTCAACCTGGGTAGTTTATGACGAAATGTCGACGCTGTGCTTCGAAATATGGACAAGCCGTTTTATCCTAAATGTTGACGTTTTATCTTCAGGTATTTCAGTTTGTATTTTGGCTTTTAAATGAAACTGAGAATTTTTCACAAAACCAAACGCCTCCAAAATTTCGAGAAAAAAATCTAAAGGTCGACGAGTTCATGGTAAAGTATGCGAATATTTGAAAAGCATTTCCGTGGAGTAGGCCTACGACCCTAGTTACAAAAGGGTGGGCACATTAAAATGCTCCTGGCGGCCCCACTTTCCAAAGTGAACCATGGGGAAGGGGCCATGGGAGACTTCTTAAGTAATAGGTCCATGACAATGCTCAAGGTGCTAAATGCTATACTTACTCACAAGTGACAGTCTTTTTATTTAGTCGTTGCAGTGAACCAAAACATGATACTTCAAAGATTTGCAAAGATACCGTATGTCAAGGTGTTAATTGTTCTGTATACAACATATTGTATCAAAACTCCTGTTCTAGTTCTGCAAGCTTCAGCTTTGTTCTAACAGTACGTGTCTGAGAAAATTCTCATTTGGGAATTCGTTGTATTCCCAAGGGGAAATGTTTCGCGATACGTTGCGGGTGGATCTGGGAGTGTCAGAAATAGAACATCGTGAGATGTACTATGTTGCATAGGCCCTTTATAGTACTAGGCCTACTACATTTCTACTATGGTTGGCTAATGATATATAATTCAGCCTGAGGTTGGATGTCTCGTCTGTGCAAATGACTGCAATACGCAATATGGAAGACTCTTTGTTGTTACCGATTTCAAAAATTCTGTTATAGAATATATGGATATATGGATAACATAAATGTAGCGGGAAGGAAACGCAAGTCGAATTCCTTTCTCCCCAAGAGGCAAACTCTATAATTACGGTATCATTTTTTCGTGCCAAATGATTTGCCCCAATTTACAAGTTTCGGAGACAACAGTATTCATCCGCACTGTGATAAACAACCTGGCGCCTCGGTGTCAACTTAATCAAATCAAATTATTCATGCAAACATTCTCTTTCGTTAAAATAATAAAGCAATTTGTTTTAGAAAATTAACAGAAATTTCTTGATTTAATGTGTTATCTGTGCTAAAGATTATCCTAACTAACTTTTGAGACCTACATTTTTTGCGTAGTCCCATTTTGTGATTGGGTCGTGCGAGCAAAGATCTACCGATATTGTTGTTTGTATGGTAGTGTATCGGAAAATACCAAAATGCAATACGCACTATACAGTCAAGTGTAAATGCAATAGGTACATATCATAGGAGCCTATACACACTTGACACTTGCACCTAGTTTCACCATCTTTCAGACGCATGGGAAAGACACAGATTTGTGGTGGATGAATATTTTGCTTGCTTGTTAATGTAAGATTTATTATGAAGATGATTTACGTTCTGTTTTCTGGTGGCGTACTATGTTTTAACAAATTTCTCAATTTACTAACCCAGTAGTAGTACCTAGCTGCACATTCTGTCTGCAGTGTAAGTTACTGTACGTTATGCCCTGGCCTTGGTCGCTCTAACCATTAACATAGTCCACTCAACGTAGTCTAACAAAAGTAAGGGTAGGCCCTAGATCCTAATTGATACCAAGCCTGCTGCCTAGCCTTAACCCTGATATCCAAACTCAGGTAACATTGGCCACTTACTAAATGACAATGAGCTAGGCTGTTGCAGGTATTGCTTAGAAAAGATGTTAGAAGACAAACACGGTTTCTTACTGTAGTGTAGGCTAGGCGTTGGTGTTATGGCATATGCTACTTGCTAGGCCAAATGCTGGTAGCCCAACAACTCTGACAACAAATTGGCTAAGCTGAGGCCTATTTAAAAAAGAACGGCCGAGACTATCTACATGTCTAGCTGCCGCACCCTATAATAACTAAGGGTACTTTGCAAAATGCAGGCCTATGTTAGGCTAGGGCTTAACGTTACAACTTAACAAAGGCAAAGATTTATAGCAGTTTTTGTATACAGGGACCGTCGTAAAATAAAAGACAAGTTACAAGCTATTTACAATGCTACACAAAATGAGAGCAGCAAAGCATATAAAGCTGTTGGATATATCTAGGCCTAGTATGGAGGTAGAAGAGAACATTTAACAAGCGACATTTAAACAGCAGAATTATTTCTGCCATTGCTTTGAGCTAATTTGAAACTGATTATGGATGGAAAATGTTTATGAGATTATTTATTTGTTACAGTTATTGAGACCATTATAATTTGTTGAATTTGTATAAAATGCTACCAGTGGGTATATTCATCCTCAGTAGTTTTAGATACTTTCATATGAGTTTTGGCAATGTTTGTTTGCAATTTATAAACTAGCATCTCTGATCTCTGATGCAAAAATGAATTATGATGTCACAATGTATTCGTTCCATCCGCATTGAGATGCCGGTAAATGGACTTGATATTTGTACCGCACGGCAGTTGTGTCTCGTTACAAACATCCTTCTGACTGTGTGGTTTAGTTGTATTGTTTACTGTGCAACATTTGTGTTAAGCCTGCACAGACAGCCACACACAGCAATTGAAGCTAGAGGTTTTGAATCAACATTGTGTAAAAATTAACGTAATGGGAAGGGGACCGAAACAGACATGGTTTAGGACCACTTGCCTAGTAATATGAGAGAAGTGGGAAAATGCGTTCAACTAACAAACAAAATTGAATAGGGAAAATTGTTAATAGTATGTTACAGTGTTCAGGAGTTGATGTTATGAGATTTAAATAATGAAGTTTTGTACTATCAGGGTCTTGGTCTCTTACCATCAATTTGTATGTATATATGCAAAATTTCTTTCAACGTTTAAGGGCCTGTTGAAAATGATATAGTATCCCTTTATTCTGTTTCCTTTGTGGATTTTCTGAGTGGCTTTAACAGCATCTGAGTGCAACATTTTCACATGGTCTACAGTATGTAGGTGAGCCTGTACAGAAGGTGTATGCATACATGCTGTACCTGGCCTGAATGTATGATAACTATAGTACTCTAGGTTGATTGTAGGGACAATTACTGTATTCTCTGAGCGGACACAAAATGTTTTGAGGTGCTGCATCCCAGGGATCCATGTGTTAACATCTTTGTAGCAGTATTAAATATGGAAATCTGCCTTTTATTTTCTACAGTGATGGCCATTTCTTGGAGTATTTAACCATGAAAGAATACCCAAAAGCGACCATTAAAACAAGCTCGGCTCTTGCTGTGTGATTATCGGATGCTTTTTACTATGTAAAGATTGTCTTTTCTGGAAGTGCCTTATACAGGGATGGTTTAAGAAACTGTTGATTACCTGTTACTTCTGAAGTAGTGTTCAATATGGCCAGCCTGATACTGCTGATCTTTTTGTTGTTTGCTTCTTGTGGTAAGTACTTTACTAAATCATGGAATTTTCTATCTGCTATCTTTATTTCATGTTGCTCTGAGATTACTTCTGCTTCACATACATGTATTTAACTATATGAGGGTGAGTTACCCATACAGGACTATAGGAAAAGTAACAGCTGAGTCACAGCAACTTCAAATCCTATTGAATGCTTTAGTTAAGCACCTGTAGCATTTCACAGTGCTCACAACTCATAGAATTTGGCACAACCCTTCCATTTCATTAAAAAAAAAGGAAGATTGCTGAGAAAAGAAAGTTTCTGGAAGTTCATTTCATTTTGCAACGTGAGAAAAATACCTATAACATGCCTACCATCAGAAAAACTAAATACAAATAATCCAGTAATAGGTTATCAATGCTGTGGACTATTTTCAAAACTTAAGTTAAATTGCCTTTAAATCTACATACTGTAAGGTAACAAGTTGTTTGGAAGCTATTTTGAAGTATTCACCAATTCACTGTGAGCACACTTTTCTCTTTTAAACCAAACTTCAGCCCTGATTTGTTGGTTCATTTTCTTGCTCCATCTGCATGAAGATTTGTATTAAATATTTTTAAATGCAGCAATATTCCTTGGGTTGAGATCCTCCAAGTAGTTATTTTAACTGAAACCTGTTGTTGGGATCTACTGTATGGTCCTTTATATATCGCTTAAAATTGTTTTCATATTCCTGGTTTGGGCCGATAGAACGTCTATAATGCGGTAAAAATAAAAATGTTTTACAAAATGTCACCATATGTAGTCTAATTGCAGTGTGGTTTGCATCCATGCATTACCTCCTCACCATGATAAAATGAATGCGGTTATTATATTTATTCAATAACTATTGTTCTTGGGAAAGGTCAAAGGAATTCCTAAGGTGACACTAGGTATTGACATGTAAACATCTTGGAAAATGCTGTATACCAATGAACATTGTAACATGAAAAGTGGAGGTTGTTCTTATGACCTTAAAGACGACTACAGTCTTAAGTTTCGGTGAGGTCGACTTAAGTCACTCCTAAACAAAGTATTAATGAAGGGACTATTGTTTACATATTTCATACTGTAATATGTCATATGAAGAGTGTACTCTTGCAAGTTGAAGCTTCTTGTTTTAGAGGTCAGTTAACAGTCAGTAAAAGGCCTCCAATACTGACCCACTGCATTAACTGTAAATATCATAATAAAATGTTCTAAAGTTGGTACAGTATAGCAAAGGAGAGCTATGTTTTTTTTTGTAAGTTGGTTGCTTGTAAATGTCAGGACCAGATACAACAAGGTTTTTAAAATCTACAGTGAGTCGTTCTTACAGTATCAATTATTAAGCTTGTAAATGAAATGTCAGTTTCACTGTACATTTTTGTCCTGTGTGTTCATCCTTAATGCAGAGCTGTTACACAGGCTAACAATCGTACATCTCTTTCTCACTAGCTGCACAGTGTTATTCACCTGAGGTGGTGATCAAGATGAACATTATTTCAGATTTGTTTTAATGTTTTAATTACCTGAATGTTTTTACAGGTAGCATGAAACCTGAATCATCTAGTAGGGTGACCTTAGTTGTACTTTTTACACACTGCTGGCTTTGATGTATACAGTACTTTAACTTATGAGTAGTAATTGCACATACTGTAGGTGTTTGAGATGGTAGAAGCGATGTTGATTAATTACTGAATGAAGCCTGTAAACATTTTACACAAAATTTAATGTACTGTGTCAAAAAGGAAGCACTATATTTAAAAGCTTAACTGGAAAACTTCTGACTCTTGTTAAAGCTAGTGTTCTTTGAATGCATCAAGAATGGATTACAAAAGAATAAAAAAAATAAAAAAATAATATATTATAATAAAAAAGAAGAGAAACTTGATGGGAAGGACATGTACAGTACAGTTTTGTCCTTGATATTTCCTCTTCGAGCAACATCGAGAAAAGCTGGAAGTGGGACGTAAGCAGTAACTACTGTACTGTACATACAGTTACTGCAGTGCCGGCACTAGTTAATTGCAAACCAAAATTGATAAATGCTAGACTTTCTAAGATTTCTTATGTTATGTACAGTAGCTTATATAATATGTATACCGTATTATGTTGTCATTAAAGATCATGTATACATACAGTATTTTAAAGGCCAGGTGTTGATTAAGACATGTTATCCAACGTTTGGACAAGTGCTGCCTGTGTAACAGTAGCTCATCACCTATGTACATTAAATATTTAGAACTCCTAGTAACGCCTAAGTTTTACTTCAAAGCATTTAATTATCTCCCTTCTTATGTTCAGTATCTACAGTGAGAGCAACTGAGTGTGCCTATGAGTTTAATGACGATGGATTGAATTCTGATATTTTGGGAGTGAAACGAAACGAGATGGAAGGAACAGTACTACCAGGAAATAAGAGTGTAGAATGTCCAAATGAATACTTCAAATGTTTTGCAATGTGGATTCAGGACACGCATCAGCATGTTTTGCTACAAGGTACTGTATGTTACTATTTAAATTTTAAAAAAAATTAAAAAGAAAAAAAATTAAATGTTTTTCTTTTCTTTAATTGAACAGTGAAGTGTTTTGGTTTCTCATTTCTTGTACATTCCCCATGATAGCCCCCCATGATAGCTTGTTACTAGTCTGAGTGATTTAGTCCTTCTATGGACCTGGTTAGATTGAGTCCTACCAATTATGGTCAAAGTAGTATTGAAAGTACACCAGGTACAGTACATGCTTTCATTCTCACCAAAACCTACTCAAGTACAATTAACCAAGACAAATTTGTCTCTTCTGTTTCAGTCTCCGCAAGGAGTTCTTGAAATAACATGCAAAGTTATTGATGTATTAAGTGAAAGTCCCTATTTAGCTCTTGTTTAGCGATACTTGAAGTCTTTTGATCTGGCTCAATTACAAATTTCTGGAGATAAATCTTGAAACTGGCTACAGTACTACAGGTACCTTTTCAGGAAGCACAAGTTGCATTTACATTTGTAGCAAAGAGCGTAGGCTATATTTCATGAAGAAACAAATGTGCAGCAATAATTTTCCTTCCTTTCCTTCTGTCGGTTGTCCTAGGCTACTGTACATCCTTGAGTTGTACATTCTAAATTTTTTTTATAATATTTATAATTTATGATGCTGTATTTCTTTACATTTCATTTTCTTTGCTTCTTTTTTCTTCCTCTCTTGTTTTTCATTTCTTGGAATTCCAATCAAAAGATCTCAAATACAATATATGGTACCAGGGATATAATTTATCCAGTTTCGCATCGCAAAGTGCTACAGTACTGTCTGCAAAATGGTCAAAATTATACATGCAAACTGTGCAAAGATATGTACAGTATATTAGTTTCTTTTGACACAAGAACCGTAGTACTTATTACCAGAGGTAAACCTCAGAGGCTTCAGAAATGTTACACAACATTTGAACATTAAATTATCCCCTGGTACATACTTACACAATATTCACACAGTACATACATCTATTTGGAATCATTAAGTTATTGGTATGTATACAGAGTTCTAAGTACAGTAGAATGTTTTCAGCTTAAATTTGGAAGTAATTTAACTATGTTTGTCCTTGTATAATTCACAGTACTTTATGGTGCCGTACTGTATACTGTACATGTACTGTACATATACAGAACATTGTCATTGCTGACAAATTCAATAATGTGTGGTATTGATAATGTATGTACAGTAGAATCAACGGAAGGAGTGGAGACATGCAGTGGCTCTCGTAATCTGTTTATTATCTGCAAATAGATAAGTCTCTCGTCGGCAGTGCATCTCCTCTGTGTTAAAACTGATTGGCTATTCACCCACTTATCATCGTAGTAGGTTATATCTTTGTTTGATGAGTTCTCATTATTTCCTGATTTCAACCATTTTGCTTGGAGTATTTATTGTCATTCTGATAAAGTTGATCTTTTCGTGGACATAGAATTGCTCAGCACTGAAGGGTGTCTCCTCAGCTTCCTTTCATGTTAAACTAGTACTCAGTCCTTTCTAGACAGTCAGATCATTGACAATCCATGTCAATTAGTCTGTGACATTCATTGCCCTTAGAATATGTTCATTTCCAAACACATCTGCAATGGAGAGTGAAGTTGGCTACAGTATGTACAGCACTCTCACAGGTCTACTAAAGTAATCAGTGTGCATTATAACAATGAGGCTGCATTTATGTAGTGCAGGTTATTAAATGTCATCAGCTGGTATAAGATGCAGAGCCAGAGTACATGTATTACACACTTAAGAATTACTGATTGAGGCACGTCATCCACTTAGGTGTATGTTAGTGTTATCTGGGAAATATCTCCTTCAAGTGGAGACATGCCCTCATACTTAATAATAAATGAAAATGTACACAAGTTGCCATCCACATTAACCTCTTCTTCTTACAAGTGTTTATTCTTGTTGCCCCTTTGTATATACTGCACACCAAACAGTTTATGTTAAATGGTAGTACAGTACATGCCTTCTATTGTAAAAGGTTTTATGCATCAGAATTAGTTAAAAATGAAAAAGAACATGAAATGTAGACTTAGAAGTCTTAGATCCCTTGGGGTATTCACAGAAAGTTAAAAAGTGAAGCAATCTGGATATAAGCCCAGGCTATGTATGTTGTACTCTATATGATAGGTCAGGTCATTGATTGGACACCCTCACGACAGTACTTTTAAATGTCCTCACAAACAATATTGACTGTGACCCCCCAGTATGTGCAGTACTCAGTTTGAGGAAAGGAAAAAGATTCTGAAGCTGATGTCTTGTCGTTTTATACAGTATCTCTTTTTTTATGCCCTTTCTAACTCTCTCGGTTTTCTTCCCTGTAGGCTGCTGGTCAAGTGCAAAGGAGAACGATTGTTTAGAGAGCAACTGTTCCTCTCATAAACCAATACAGCGTGGCAATGGTTCAGCCATCTACTTCTGTTGCTGTGACGGAGATTTTTGCAACGCAAACCTGACGGGTTACGTCAAGATACCGGAGCCGACCACTGTTCCTCCATTTATAACCCAAGTTCCAAGTGAGTTTTTAAATCCGTAGTTTGTCTCGTGTTGGTCTTTCCTTTGTTTTACCATTTATTTATTCATTTATCGTACCAGTTAGTGAGCAAAAAGGACAAGAGTAAATAACATTTAAGTATAACTTCAGTACAATAGGAGGAGTGGTATTTGTCCTTCTGAGATGTGTTTAATTATAAACATTATCATGTAAAGTTTTCTGAATTTGGGGTATATTTGACCTGAGATATAATTACTTTAAAAATGTTATCATGTACTGTAAAGCTTTCTGAATTTGAGGTATTTCTCTCCTGAGATGTACAGGTGAGTACTGTAAAACTTTTATCGTGTAAAGCTATGTAAAGCTTTCGGAGACCCATGTGCTCCATAGACTGTATGTTTTTGCATCTTTTTGTAAAGCGAAGGCTGGATAGAAAAATTGGCTAGACAGTTGTGATCATAATTTTGCAGAGATAATAAGCAATGGAATGTTTCTTTAGAAGCTGAAAGTAGTTAAATAACTGATAGATTAAGTTCAGAGTTCATTTATTCTATTTCCCTCAGATCCACTGGTGTTGGAGAAAGCCATACTTTTGTCAGTGATTACTTTCACTGGTGTCAGCATCCTAGTTGTAGTGTCGGTTTTTTTCTGCCGGTGCTGTTTCCGAAAACCGGACAAAGAGAGGCAGCCCTCCCCCTACGTTGAACCTTCTCCCGTCGAGCCCGATTTTGATTTCAACGATCTTAAGATCCATGAGCTGATAGGCCAAGGGAGGTACTGTAATGTGTATAAAGGAATACTGAACGAATCGGAAGTGGCCGTGAAGATCTTCGCCGGTGCCTCCAGAGAGTGTTACAACAACGAACTGGATATCTATAGGATCTCACTCCTCGAACACGACAACCTTCTCAAGCTGTTCGGCTCGGGAGAGCGCAAGGCTGAAGATGGATGGCAGGAGTACATGTTGGTGACGGAATTGATCCATTGCGGTTCCTTGATGAAGTACCTGAAGGAACACACGTACGACTGGCATGCAATGTGTAAGCTGGCCCAGACGACAGCTGCCGGGTTGGCTCACCTTCATCTGGCCGCAACAAAAGAAGGTAAGAGTATTTCATTATCTGAGCTGTCTTAGCGGGGATCGAAAATCGATTCCGTTTCTTATCCCAGTGTCATAGTTTATCAGTTCTTTCTAGCAAAGTTGGTATCTGGTAATGCATGAAACAGTTTTATCGGGTGGGTAGGAATTTTGACGATTCTGTCACCAGGCACTGACAATGAAAAATGCAGTCTGGAAAACAGGACAAATTAGGAGAAAGTAGGGAAAATGGAAAAAACCTCTTTCCTGGGTCTTAAAATTCCTTAAATCTTGGAAGTTTAGTTTTGAAAAGTGATGGAAAATTCCTTTTTTGAATAATGCCTCTTATTTGATGAGCATTTATTATGATCTTTTGGCAAAAGTTTGTTGATGTGCTCTCTCCTGTGAGAATCTAAAATTTTGTAATGTTAGCAAAGGCATCTGACCTTGCCTTGTGTTCCGATCATACGCTAGGCCTAGACCTGTTAGTGTACTATGATGAGTATCACATGAGCTATGTGTTTAGGAAGTATGAGGTAACCTTGGCAGCATGTATCAAAATGTGGTGAACCGTTACTTAAGGCTATAGGGCATGCCAAGTTTGGGTTTACAGCTCTTTGATTGTGTCCGTCACCACCACACATCAATGATAGGTTTTAGCATAACATTTTGCCAAAGATGCAATTGTGAGGCCTACACTAGGGAAGCTTGACATGATATTCTCATTAGTCTGTACTGTGTACATAGGCTGTATGTTTGGGTCTTGAAAAACCCCCTAGGGAATTTCATTTGATCAGGAACAATTGATATCAAGCACATCTTTATTGTTCTTCATAACAAGGTCTTTAAGGTAATGTATGTATAACGTGTAGATTTCAGACAGAAGGTTGATGCTAGTTACTTAGTGGCTATACAGTACTGTATGTTATTGTCCAGTACAATAGCTGTATCAGGAACTTACTTAACATATGGTGTTTGTACAGGAAGAGCATAATTTGATTAAACACCAGATTTTCAGAAGGCCCATTTAGACCTGGAAGTCAGGAGAAATTTGGTTACAAAACAGATGTTTGCTTCAGAAAGGTAGAATAGATTTTCAAGATAGAGGAAGTGGATGGCTCAGGGGTGGGGTAGTAGAGGTCAATGATGGGCACAGTGCTAAATTTGGCAGGTTTGGTCGAAGGGGCGGTGCAGAGAGATACAGTACCGCTTTTAAGTAAATTGGAAGAGATTAGCGCGATTCAGCGCAAAACGCAGCTTAACTGTACTTAACCGCGCTCCAAATAAAGGAACGCGATTTCCCCGCGTTCCAAACAAAGGAACGCGAATTTCCCCTCGCTCGCTATTCACCACCGACACAATGGGAGTGAACCGATCGATACAACGCTATTCATAGCGTGGAGGTAGTGTAAACCTATCGCTTGTAACCAACACCCGTTATAAACATCACAATTTTAAACGAAGTTTACCAACTTTGACGGAAAGAAAGTTTTAATCGAGAATAATTTCGTGTTGAAGGGCAAAACCTTTTTATACGTGTTTATTTTATTCCCCGATATGTTCTGGTAACCAGAAGTAATAAAAAGCAAGAAGGAAACTTCGTGTCTTATTCTTTCGCCGTAACATTAACGGACCATTTCTTGTAGTAACATTAGGCCTTGTGTTTGTGTGGAGTTTAGGCACATTAGGCCAGTGTACGAGTACGAAGTTCACGACTTCGACTGAAAGTTTTAAACGAGAATAGTTTCGTGTTGAAGGGCAAAACCTTTTTTATACGTTTTTATTTTATTCCCCGATATGTTATGGTTACCAGAAGTAATAAAAAGCAAGAGCCTTATCCTTTCGGGGTAACATATCATTTTTAGTAGTAACATTAGGTCCCGCGTTTTGTGTGAACTTTAGGCACATTAGGCCAGGAAACGTTGCACTGATTTTATTTTATTTTTTATAGAGTTCTGTTCATAGGCTTACGAATGCGAAGTTTGTCACTAACTGAAAGGAGTTGTAAAGAGAATAATTGTAATTATATCCTGGAAACCAAAATGAAAAAGAATTCTAAGCACAAATGCTTGTTTAAAAAAAAAAGCAAATTATTATAAAATAAGAATAATCATGCAACAGTGTTAAAGCTTAGAAATGCAAACTAAAAAGAAACAAACAGTCTGTATTTTCTGTAAATCTTTTAAAAATTCTAAAAGAAAAGTTAGGCACACATTAGGCTAGGAAGCTTTGCACTCACGAAGCAAATAAATTAAAGGAGGATAAGTTTACTTTAAATAGTTGGCAACATTTTGAAGAAATAATAAAGTGTTACTAAGCGTTTCTTGTGTGAATTTTTTATATAAATTACCATTGGTTCCAGCAGAATGAAAAGAAAAAAGAATTTCCACCCAACAAATTTGAAGCAGGGCCGGTTAAATTCAAAACATGTTTCTAGTCCGCGCAATTGATGGGCCTCCTTTTTTCCTGATTCCCGAGTTTCTTTTCGGATTACAAGAAATCTAAACTATCCTTAAAAATTATTTTGTAAAGGTTGGAACATATTCCAAACTAGTAGCAGCGCATAAAAAGAAGAAAAATGGCCGCCCGTTTTTTTTCAGATCTCAGTACGAGAAACATGTTTTTTATTTGGATACTATAGAACAGCTTTCGTTCCCTAGCTGTAAGTCGATTTTTTATAAAACCTTCATGAAAATTAACAGACTTGTTTGAAAATGGATTTTGAAGCTCAGTCAACAATTTAAGAAATGCTTACCGTTAAATACTGGCGTCAAGCAATACATTTCGAATTTATTCCAATAAAGATCCGCAAAGGATAAAAATGATGATTAGAGCTTACTAAAGAGAAATAGAAACTGCATGTAGCCTACATGGTCATTTTAAGTATCCAAGTACTATACAAAGAGATCGAGTTCACCGAAACATCCCTATCGCCTGAGGAAAACCGTCTTTTATAAATAATAGTAGGCCTACCATACAGTACTTTACATTTGATACAAAAGTTACTTCTACAACACACATAATTTGTGTGTGTCGCAATAGTTTAAGTTTTAACCGCGCAGTACACTACCATTCATAATTTGCATATTACACCAAAAGTTATAACTTTGCGTCCAGATGGCGGGAAAATGTACAATCATGTACAATTTGTTATGTCGTTCCCATGGTGCAATGAACTTGGGCAAGTTGCCAAGTTCGAATGTCGATGACCTACTTATGTTCCGTGACCAATGTCAATGGGAATTCTGTGTGTAAAAACTCGGGTTTTCCACGTGCAATATATATAGAAGTTTTACGTAAGCGGAACGAATTCGGGGCGGCTCGTTGATTGTGAGGAAGCACTTATCTAATCATCAATTTTTGTGAAAAATATCGTACGTTTTTCAGAAAATGTACAATCATGTACAATTTGTTGTGTCGTTCCCATGGTGCAATGAACTTGGGCAAGTTGCCAAGTTCAAATGTCGATGACCTACTTATGTTCCGTGACCAATGTCAATGGGAATTATGTGTGCAAAAACTCGGGTTTTCCACGTGCAATATATATAGAAGTTTTACGTAAGTGGAGCGAACATTATACTGTACTGTTCTAGCCCTGAGAAATGATCAATTCGGTTTTCTCACTTAATCTGTGGTAGGAAAAATCATGATTCCTGAATAATTTTCAGAAATATTGTTATTTCCGAACGGACGTTGAGAACTGTTTGAATATTAAACGGCAATTTTTATTGTTCGCAGCAATCGCGGGAATTCTGTTTGCTAACGTTTCACTCATCAAACCAACTGTTTTGCTCCCACTTGAACATTTGTATTGTACGTTGAATTTAAACAGTATAAGATACGTGCTTATACACTATCCCTTCCCTTGACCGAGTATAAACCCTCGGTCTTCTTTCTACCGGCAACGATCGATATTCTTTTGTTACCGGATTGGAAGGAATTAAGTAGGATTACAGCCATTGACCGTCTGACGGTAACAATGAACTTCACACTTTTAGCTAGCATGAATAGAATTAGGGAAGCCTTCCGACGGAATCTGCGCTCTGATAAACAGTTCCCCGCAATTAACTGCATTTCAATGCGGGTTTTAACAAAAGATAGAGCGCGGTTTAAACGCACAGAGCGCGATTAAGAGCGCGGTTTTCCAATTTACTTAAAAGCGGTACTGTAAGTTTACACATTCTCAAGCCGTTACCTTTTGGGCTTTACAGTGAAGATTTCCGAAATTCAAATGCTCTCGGAGTCTTTTACGATCCCAGAACCCAATCAGTTTGGTGACCTTTCAAACAGTGATATCTAGTTTCTGCCAATTTCCTGATAGAACTGTACATGTGTGTGATCTCAAAGTTGTAAAGTTGATTACTTATTAGTGCTAGACCATTTAAGTACTATGTAATAAAATCATAAAGTATTGCAGAAATTGTGTTGTTACTGGGATGTACTAAGGGTGACTTTTAACATGTGTGCAGTATGGGCTGAAACTGCTATACTGTACAGTAATTCATCATTTCATCACTGCAAAGAATAAATAAAGGGAGTTGCTTTCTGTAAAAGATTGAGCAAAGGCCGAGGGAGGTGTTGTCACATTTGTATTTTTGCAACTGTTTGTTGTGACTTGCAACATGTACCAGCACATTTATCAACCCTTAGGGATAAAAAAAGATATTCAACCAACACATACAAGACAAAGTTATGTTTGTGATTCTTAGTGAGTAAGGGAAGTGTACAAGAAGCCAATATTACAGTACTTAAATTGTTCAAGAATTCACCTTACTGTAGGTGAGAGTGTCACAGTGGCTTGTATAGGAATGCCTGCTCTTGTATCCTCTGAGGGAGAAAACGAGATATCCAGCCAACACATACAAGACAAAGTCATGTGTGTGATTCTTAGTGGGTAAGGGAAGTGTACAAGAAGCCAATGTTACAGTACTTAAATTGTTCAAGAATTCACCTTACTGTAGGTGAGAGTGTCACAGTGGCTTGTATAGGAATGCCTGCTCTTGTATCCTCTGAGGGAGAAAACGAGATATCCAGCCAACACATACAAGACAAAGTCATGTGTGTGATTCTCAGTGAGTGTTTTTAAATCCAACTTATCAAGTATCTTGTACTCACACAGCGAAGCATCCATGCCAAAAGTATCTAGTACTGTTCCAAGAATTGCTAAGGTTGGTGAAACTGTCACAGTGTCTTGTTTGTGGATGTTTGCTCCCTAATGGACTAAATGACATATTGAGCCAAGACAACACAGTCCTCTATGCTGTACTGTACAGTACCTTTAAAAGCAGAAGTTTGCATTACATAACTTTCATTGGAAAGCAGACTTATTTTATAAGCATAATTTGAGATTTGGAAGTATCAAGAATGATTATGGAATAATGTTTATCTATTTTCACTCTAGGGGATGTGAATCAAATATGCTCTGTTTAAATTAATATGAAATACCAAGATTTTCGAAATCCCAAATTTTTCCTTGCTCCTCTCTTGCCTATATCCCAGTCAATGTACGCACTTTCCTATCTACCTAAACTACTTGATTGGGTTGTTTTCGCGCTGTGTCCTCACTTCATGGACACTGCCCTCTTCCTTCCTAATCTACTACTGTATTCAAAGAAGGGACACATGTTTTCAATCTATATATTTTTCTTCATCCAAATTTTGTATTCTTGCTTTGCATGCAAAGACAGTGAAGTTTTGTCCATTGCATTGTGTGGGAAGCAGATGAAATTCATGTTTTTCTTGAATGATGGGTTATTGCTAAATATTACTAATTTACTCAATTATATTCTTTGTTTGTTTCTTGCTTTTCCTTCTCTCACTGTTGTCTCATGTGCCATGAGCGGCTGTGTGGCGGATACCGGCGCATTGCAAATGTCCGTAATTCATGTTATTATTATTATTCATTACCCGACGAATCTTGTATAAAAACACAGTTCGGCATGGCTGTGGCATGAGCAAAGCGTTGAGAAAAGAGGTTGGATTATAATAAACACAGCGTAAGGAAATATCCAAACGCACAGAGCTATGTTCTCTGTCTGAGCTGTATCTGGAAGTGCAAAGAAAAAGTAATATTTTTGTCGGAGTGGGTTTCATACTGTAGCTCAGTTACTGGCAACATACTCCATCAGCATTTTTTAGTAGTTGAAGAAATGGTCTCTCTGTTTGAATATCTATGTTCAGTAGGTGTATTATTATTATTTTACAAGTATTAACTCAATGGAAGTTTAGTAGCATGCTCTATCTGTTGCCTAGTCATTCAGCCTCTGGAGAAGATCCTGCTAGGATCGAAACGTCTGGCCCACTAACTTGTACACAAGTTTGATTAGTAGGTGGTACTAAACACCATGTTGCTGCTTCAAAATTATGTTTACTAGGCTGCTAAGTACTATTTTAAAGTCACTTTCACAACCATCCTGATAACCCCTGCCCCCCCCCCCCCTCCCACCTTAACCAAAACAGGGTTAACCTACAGAACCAGATGCTAAAAGGTTGACTGAAACCATTTGCTAATAGGATACATTCTCTAGTCACATTCAATATCCTGGGTATACAGTGATCAGTTATGCCACTCAACTGAGGTTACCCGAGAGGGCAAGAAGCTATTTCTGAACAACAGATCTGCTTCAAGGGATTTGACCTTCCATGTACAAAAGTCTAAAAAGTGATAATCTGGGTAAAAACCCTTTCTTGACACCTGCCAGTTTCCACCAGACAAACCCTGCTGCTTACAGTAGACTACTGTAGGTTTTATAAGACATTTTAATTTTGGTTAAATTATCCAAATCTGTCATAGTGTAAACAGTTCAGTGGTAGGATGGAAGTTTTTATGTCGAGTTTGAAACTTGACAGAAATGTTTCGGTTCATTGTCAGGGATAAACAATGGCACATTTCACATGGAATCAGTTTTGACAACAGAATAAATACATGTCATTTTCCATAATTTCTCTGAAGAAGGAGGGTTTGGATCGTTCGACCACAAGTTTTTAAAGATCTTTAACATTGAAGTGTATGTTAATGGAGCTGATGCAGGTTTCTGTACCTGCCACAAGCATGCCATTACATTTCTGTGTACCATTTATACTGTAGTTCTGTTTATTTCATGCCAACATACAAATATGGTGCAGTACAAATCAATGCCAGCATTTAGTGTATATCTGAGCATTAAAAATGACCAAACATTGGTAAATTTAAGTAACATCTTTCCAAATGTTAATGATCACTGTTGAAAGTACTGTATAAAGGAAAGTGCTACTGTTAGAATAAAGCAACTCAATGAACCAAATATAAAACAAGTACTGTTAATAGAAAGAAAATTTATGCACTTTTGCAACAAATTTATACTGTGTAAATTGGCAACATTTTAGGTACTAGTAGCCTAGATATCAGGTTAACAAAAATTGTGCATAAACATAAATTGTTAATGTTTATCTTAAATACTCCATTACGTACCTAGATTATACTTGACCTAGATCCCATTTACGGTAGTAGGCATTCATCTTTCTGAAATGTGAAAGAAAGGTTCAGCATGTTTAACGTTTAATCACACACTAAAATCTCCAGTACATTATTCATAGTGCATTATGTTTGAAATTTGAATGTTACTGCATATTTTACAACCGTAGGGCTTCACTGTAATTCCTGAGAAATCTTTCTACTCTCACCTCTTTTCACCCAAAAACTCTGCTGTTTTATTTTGCCTGGAGTATTATGTAATCAGATTTGTCTGCTGAAAAATCAGCTTGTTATTATCAAACAAGATGGAGAATAATAACTATTGGCCCAATCAGCTTACAATACCAATAACCCTTAGTGAGGTATGACTCACCTTATAACTAATTCATTTATAAATCTAAACTGCCTGCTGTATTCATGAGTTGTTTTGTATAAATTGTATTTTATTATTTTTTACTAGATATCAAAAGTGGTCTAGGCTTTGGTGAGATTGATGAGATTAAAACAAATGGCTTTTTTTTTTCTCTCTCTCGCTTCTCTTTATTTTGATCATCAGGAATGCACAAACCAGCAGTTGTACACCGTGACATCAACAGTAGAAATATCTTGGTCCGAACTGATGGCACTTGCTGTATCGGAGATTTTGGGTTTGCTATGAAGGTCTGCGGTGCCAGCATTGTCAGAGATGGAAATCAAGACAACAGTAATATCACTGATGTAAGTTTTTCTTCATGCAACTCGAGCAAAATTCCCTCCACTGTGCTAGAACTGCAACTATTGGTCAATTGAGTTCAAACTGTAAAGCATGACTGGTGGGCCTGCACAAAATTAATTTTGATATTCTGCAGACCATTCAAAAACACTGCTATAAGTGCAGGCTGTATCAGACTTAGTAATTTTTTTAAGAAATAACCCTTCTTAACAGCTGAGGCTCCTCAAATAAAGTGACTGGATTAATAATATGTATAGTCTAACTAACACACGGTCCATTACCTGTAAGTCAGTTCATTAGATGCAACACAAAACTCAATGGGAAAATATTGATAACTTAGTCTTTATGGCCTGAAATGATATGCCTTACAATGTGTCATAAATTTTGTTTAAAGATAAATTGTTTTGGATGTCATCCTTCCCGAAATTTCTATTGAAATCTGCTCGCAGATGTTAGCTCGCTAATATGTCAGGCAGGTACTGGGAGACCATTGATAACTTTGTGTAAATAGCTCAGTTGCTTTGGTGAAAGAGGTAGAAGCATCACACAAAGTAGTTCAACAGCCAGTGAGCCCAAAGTCATATTTCTTGTATGATATTAGAGGCAGGATAGCAGAACTTGGTAAAACTGCAGAATCGAAAGGAAATGTGGGTTTTTTTGAGGTTTGCGTGGGTCAGCGGGTTTGGATGTCTAAATGTGGGTCATACCTGCAAAATGCGGGACAATTGGGAGTCGGGAATATCACAATTTTCAGGTGTTTCCTTTTTTTCCCCATGTTTTATTTGTTGGTTATATTCTGTTTTAAATGTGCAGGGTAATTCAAGTATGGATTCACAGATGGATAAAAGGGCTGACAGACATTTCTCCCATAGATGTGCGTAGTGATCTGCTGAACTTTCCAGTTATTAGTCAATCCAATTATAATACTATTATAGACTAGTAGTCGAGATTATCTTCTGTTACCACTGAATTCTAAGCTCTCACAGCCTGTGAGGTATTTGCCTGCAGTCTGTGTGAAATATATGCACTTAGCATTACTGTATCAACTATGATAATGAAGAATGTGAGAGCTAGAATGATTTACTCTGACAGCGTCTGTGCAGACGAAAGGCTCCTACAGATTCATTGCACGCAAACAGTAATGTAACAGTGAAGTGCTGCAATGTAGCACTATATCAATACTGGTTGGATAGGTGGGTTGGTATGATAGGCAGGTGAGGTTCCCTTGGGATGGCTTGGTCTTTTGGATGAATGTATGTGTTTATTAAATGTTTGGTTCTTCCTGGGCAGGGTGTCTGGATCACTCCCAGATTATCTTCAGCCTAGAAGTCCCGAGAGGTCTGTTGGGTGTCTGTTGAACTTCCTCCGAGGGCTCATATTTCAAATCCACTTAGATCTTTTTTATGAACATTTATGACGCAACTTTCAAACTTTAATTAGAATGACTGAGTGAATGAATGAATGAATTAATGCCCTATTCATGGTAAGTAAGGTAGGGCACTCTTAATTTGATTACTGTTTATATATATTCATACTTATATTTGTCAGAGCAACAAAGTTTTCTTGTATGCTTTACTTTCTTTTGAATGACCAACTGTACTGGTCAGTAAGATATTGTAATGTTTTGGTTATTATGTTCAGTCTTGTTAATAACTGAATTATTAAATTCTCTCATAAACAAATCTACCCTGGATCGATATTGACTTATATTGCATATAAAATGATGCTTTAGGCTACCAGTCAGTAGAATATTGAGCTACCCTCTCACCTCAAATAATCATTTCGCAGAATTTCTTGTTACAATACTAATGTGTTCTTCTTGAAGCTTTTTCAGACAGTTTTAAATGGTTCTCAAATGACTTTGAATGAAATGCTGTAGTTTCATCTGCTTTCCTTCATTAGAAATGTGACAACTGCAGAGCAGTTGCTTAATTTGGTCGGAACCCCTGGGTAGTAGTATGGGTTCTCGTTTATTCTGCATTCAACATGAGAACTAACTGTATTATGGGCATACATACAGTAGGCCTAATGTGTACTACACATGTATACAGGCTGCACAGGCTATATTGCCGCCTCCTCTTTGGAAACACTCATTCTTGATATGTTGCCAGTTATTCAAAACCAAGCATATTGCTGGTAAGTGTGTTAGCTTGTATCCAGTTTGATGTGTAATGTCACGCTGAAATCATCACAATTGTAATACTAAGGAGATATATCTATATATTATATATACATATATATATATATATATATATATATATATATATATATATACATATACATATATATATATATATATATGTAGTATATACACACATATATTTACATGTACATATATAGCAACAGTGTAGTGTGTTCCTGTCAATGTTAGAAAGCACATAAACATTATTTTGCTAGCATTGTTACTATAAAGTACTGCTGCTTCAACTTCTTTTTAAACAGTCGTCAATGTTATTGAGGCGGGAAATTTGCTTGATACTATGATTGATACAGCCCATGCAACTGGAAACAAATTTGAATACAGAATTAGAAATCTATGTAAATTGTGACAAATTCCTAATCTTGTGTTGTATCTGATATGGCTCCAGCATTCCTGAAATTGTTTTTACTGGTACTGTAAACTGTTAGCACAATTAAATTCCCACATCTGTAGACCTATCCTTCTCTTTGTATGCATTGGGTGACATAAACAATTTTGAAAGCTAATTATCTCAGCTGGCCATATGTGTGAATCATGCAGAGGATTTTCCTGTGTCCTGAATTATAATAACGTCAAAATGATGTTTGTTCATACGTACATGTTAGTGTGAAGGGAGGCTCCTTACATAAACAGGAGAAAACTCAAGGGAATGATAACCAGTGGACTTGGAGATCATGTCTGCCAAAGCTTTGAACATAAAAAAGAATCAACCACTAGTTTGAATTGCAGTAGATATCTGGGAGGTTTTTATGAAATTTAGTAATATTCTTGTGAGAAACACATTTCTAGCTATATTGAAATGTGACCCCTGGTAGACTTAGTGCAAGATCTGTACAGTCAGTCCTGTGAGCCTTGATCATATAGATCTAGTTAAGGTTAGAAGTTCAATGTAGGAGGGACATAGAGTCCCCCCTCCAAGGACCCTATGAAAAGAAACTAAAGCACAGAAACCTCCTGTTGTGATTCCTGAAATAACCATGTAAAGCCTCTCACCATAGACGATAACCAACTTAAATGTAAAGTCATTGCATTTGTTCACAGTCCTCTGAGAAAAGAATTGTTTAACAAACATTTAAGCTACTGAAAACTTGCTGTAACTTCAGACAATGACCTTTGGTGTTCCTAACCTTGGAAAACATGAAAAAATGGAAAACATGAAAAAATGGAAAACATGGACAATCTTGTACACCTGAGGCTTTCTAACTTCCAGCCTGTTGAGATTGAGAACCTGAAGTCTCTAATGGTAGGCAATGTTCAAAAGATAGGTTTGATTTATAGTACTAGTCACTTTTCATGTATATTTTATAATTGTTTTTTTCATTAACCTTTTTAATATTCTCTCCATTTGTCAGGTCGGAACTGTCCGCTACATGGCTCCTGAAGTCTTAGATGGTGCTGTTAATCTGCGAGATTGCGAGTGTGCCCTCAAACAGGTAGACATCTACAGTCTTGGGTTGGTTCTGTGGGAGCTAGCAACAAGGTGTAAAGATTTATACCCTGGTAAGTAAGCCTTCATAGTTTTTCTACTGCTAAGAGCTTTTAATCATTGCTTACTTCTTGAGTTAAATACTAAGGGCTATTTATTTTATGTGAATATTATTGTCATAAGTAGTGGCTATTGATGTTAAACTTGAGTATCCCAGCACATCGCGTTTTCCGTAGTCGGTAAAATTCCAACTGCAAGAATTAAATTAGTATCCTGCAAAAGATGAGGTATCGCAAAATGTTGTTATAATTTAGAAATATTACAACAATTCATTGGATTCAGTTTGAAGTTGTTGAGAAAATAAGCAAGAAATTGATTGGTATTGATATATAACTAGCTGCTTTACTCTCGGCTTTCTGTATAGAATGACTGATGTATTGCTTAGCTATCTTTGTTGTTTGTACACTCCTGAAGGAAGAAAAAATTTGTAGAGGGATAAAACTTGAAACTGTCATTTGACTTAGACAGGGAAGCGAATGAATGATGTTTGCTGAGATCCTTTCACCGTATCAAGTGCTTCATATCATTGACAGCTCAGTGTGTGTGTATGTGTGTGCATGCATGTTTGTGTGTGTAGCTGAATCATGAACTGACATTATTCTCATCTTCACAAATCATTTTGTAATGAAACAAACTGATGCAGTGCACGTGAAGAAACAAGCCATTAATTTTTTCTAATGGTGTTTGACAACTGGTGCTTATTAGCAATGGTGTGGCACTGTCCTTTTGGGTGTACCAGTCACTTTGAAGTGTGAACATCTGAGACCTCTTTTGCCAATGGTTACTGACTACTGAAATTGACTGTTTTATTAAAATTCCATTTTGTTATATAAATGTTAGCAGACTTTGTTCATTTGAGCAAGTTTATCTGGTAAGATTTGCAAATGTCAGACCCTCTAACTATAGTTTAGAAATTTACCTACAGTCATTTCTGAGTATGATAGTTTATTTTACTGTATTAGGATGAAATATGTCTTTCCATTGCCTCCTCTCAGGTACTGTGCCGCCAGCATACAAGCTTCCGTTTCAAGACAAGGTCGGTCTTCATCCATCATTCGCTGATATGCAGGTCTTAGTTTGTACAGAGAGAGAGCGACCTGCTTTCCCAGATGAGTGGAAGGATAATCATATGGTAAGATTCTTTGAGTCAAAGAATAGAAACAGCAAAGGTTGAAACATAGCCAGAGAGTGGAATTTGATGTCGAATCTTACTTCGTCACATTCAGGTTTTCTATAATACATAGAGTAATATTTTCCTTTCGCCAAAAGTGTTCTGAATCTTTCCATAAAATCATTTACAAGGGCCCAGAAATTAACTTCTCCCTTGGAAGAATGGTTTGTAATTAAGGAGTTCATTTAATATGATAAAGAGGTGCTAGTTTTATTACTTCTGTAATGTTTATTGAAACATAAGTCTGACATTTTAGTGATTGTTGCTGTGGTCTGCTGTTAGATTCATGTCTCAATGAACCTCTTGAATGACCACAGTAAGGGTCCATTGTGGTTACATATATGAGGGACTGGTATTGAATGTCTTCAGATTTCAAGATGAAAAATAGTTTTTTTTTGTCAGATATTGTAATTGGACTTATTTATTACCTGTGTGGTCACTATGTAGGACAAGCTTATTAGTAGGTTTTAAGTTTGTTCATTTTTTTGGTGATGATTTGAAAAGTGTTGTGTAATGTAGCATGGAGATTGTTCTAAGCTTAGCTGGCTTTCAAATTGTTGAAGGCAAACCTGGAGATTTTGACCCAATTTCCTAAACTTTTCTTTCTAGGCCTTACGTTCGCTGAAAGATACGATTGAAGAGTGTTGGGATCATGATGCAGAGGCGAGGTTGACTGCCCTCTGTGTCGAAGAAAGGATCATTGAGTTGATGGTCCTATGGGACAAACACCGGTCGCTGACTCCAACTATCAACCAGACACAGTCTCTCTCTATGACCACGAATACCAACACCACATCAGTACCGAGAACCGTCGAGGAAATGGAACCGTTCCTGAACAGAGAAAACAAAATGCTCGGGAACCAGGTGAACATCCGTCAAGGACAGGAGATTTTACCGTACGGCGGCTCCGACGCCCAGACAAGGAGGTACGATCTCAGCGGCAGCAGCAGTGGGATGGAGAAGAACGAGCGCCAGCATCTCTTATCTCCAGACACAGTCAGTACGAGTCTCTCATCTCCCTCTGAACTGAATCTCATCGACTTTACGTGTGCGTCTCAGTCGGTAGACCCTAAAAACATACACCACTCGGACGACAGTATCGAGCGTTTCACAACGGATCTCAAGTACGGCCCGATCAACAAGACTCAGGCCCTAGAAGAGAATGAATCCCTACAGGATGCTTCATCGAGTGTAAGTGAGCCTGCCATCTCCCCAAGCCAAGGTATTCTTATTAATGAGATGCCCCCTCCCCTCAGTAGAGATCAGATGACAGATAACCTCTCCAGTGAGGGGGGACGTAGGCGTCCGTGGCAGAAGGGGTACAGCGGGGAACCGGGCTGCCACATGCCCAAGAGTGACGTTAACAGACAGCGGCAACTTGCCAAGGCAGCTGAACACAAGCCCCCATCATACGAGCAAGTGACTGGTGAGGCCACGCCTGCCGGTAGCCCCCGTCAGGATCCTAACCTAGAGGAGAACTTCTCAAACCTAAATAAGAGGCCGTCAAGTCTTCCCTTGACACCCGACACGAATGCTCAGAAAAAGAAGATGATGGCTGTGTACATTCCTGATTGCGGCCCGTCGACCAGGGTGCAGACAGGCATAGCACATCTGGAAAATTTGGACAACCCCTGCCAAGCAACTCATGTGGTGCCAGGTCAACAAGCCAGTGGAGAACAACAACAGCGACCCACCAAGGGCTCGTCCAACCGACCCAGACCGGTGTCGTGGAACCTGGAGGGCTCCGGTGACACCGAGCAGTCCATGTCGGAGGATTCGAGCCGGAGTTCACGGTCAAGCTCGTCGGAGGACATCAATAAATCTCTGTCCAAGACGGAGAGGAGGCGGGGAACCCCCTACAGGATCCTGGACGAGAAATTAACACTGAGCAAAGACGAGAGCGACAAGAAAGATAATGCCGAGGTCAGACCGAGGCACGGTAAATCAAACTTGGAAGTGAGTATCTCTAATAACAATGTCAGTCGTGACAATCTACGGGAGGAAGGACTAGGGTTGATGCCGAATGGACAGGCTGACCCTACCACCAGTGATGGCAGCAGCAGGGTGGAAGGTAAACAAGAATATCAAGTCTCCATGGTATGAGTGGGTGAGGCAGTGAAAAACTCAGCGATCCACTAGTGATGTCTGATACTGTCATGGGAGTGTCGTGCTGCCAAGGAAGAAACCGATGTGAAATTTGGGAGTGCATCAACAATTTCTTTTGCTACCTTGGTGTTGTTACACTTGTCTGACCTGTTATCATCAACAAACCTTATCATGTGCTTCGTCAGGTGCTTTGTACCGGATGCGTAAATGGAATAGACGAGATATAAATGTCTTTAGCAAATGAAACTTGCTCATGAGAGACTAGCATAGCATTTTCACTAATCATTTTGTAATGAGATGAAACTGACGCCACGTGCAAGTGAAGATTATCGGATATGGTTGCCGCCATACCGTGCTTTGATTGGTTCAATTCTCTCAATGTGCAGTGTATGTTTGACTAGAGGTCCAAGTATCTGTACCACTGATGTTAGATTTATGAATTTATGAAACCATTTGTCGACTAAACGTATAATTAGAAAATTAGAAAAAAAAACGTATAATAATTGTTAGAGAGAGGTTAATTGAAGCCATTGGATGTCGATGACAAAACCTGGTCAATTACCGTAAATACTATGAGTTTAAGACAATGGGTCAGATGCGTCAGGTTATTGCTATTTATATTTCTGAGTGGCATTAATTAATGGAGATGGAAACCTTTGTTACTTCTATTTGTGACTCTGAAATGAACTTTGTGTGAGAGAGAGACAGAGGGAATCTTTTTCATTAAGTGTTCAGCTGTTGCCATGGCCTAAATGGCAGAAATATTCTTGAATTGAATCTAAAAATATCCAACGGTTCCTGTCAAAATATTCAGTATTAGAAAATTTTCAGCTAGGTTTTATCAATCTGTGCCAACAAAATCTAATTATGCTTGATTAATACATGTTAGTATTGCTCCTTTGGAAGACTGGGATGCAGTCTGTCAGTAATGCAGTTCAATATACTTAACACCAGAAAAATGAATTATACTTTAAAGGATAAAGAAAAAAGTTTTCTTGTTCTTTGGTTAAAATATCACATCAGGATATTTATCCTTTTTTTAACGATTTGCTGAAGTTGCTATGGTTTCTGTCTCCATGACTAGAATATTTCTAATGAAGGATCCATTCCTGTTTTTATTTATTTTGAAGTACTCTCAGAGGAGTTCTTATTTTTCGTTATTTTTAATCACGTATCAAAGTTATAAATGTAACTTCAAAAAACTGTTAAGACACACCTGTGACCTCTTACCTCAATACCTCAGTTTTTTATTTCCTCTTCAGATGAACTCATGTCAACAGTTTTCCAGATAGCAAGACATTTAAAAAAAAAAAATGGCTTTGTGTGTTGAACAAACAGCCAGCTGGGATGTTTACATAGTACAATATTATAAGAATCAGTACTGCACCAATTTAATCAGCCCATTAATTTCCCAAGCATACAGGTTGTTGACACTACAAGGTACCGCTGGAAGACGTTCACAAACACTCTTTCAGTTCATTCATTACGATGGTATTTCAAATGACCCTGGAATATCTCAAAAGACATCGTTGTCCACTTTCTCCATCAGGTTAAGAAATATTTTCATGACAAAATGGCTCGAAAATTTTGCAGTTTTTAAAAAATTTATCTGGGTCCTTTTCCCCCTTTTTCAAAATGAGAATTTTGTGTGTGTTAAAAACCAGATTCCTACGCACATGAACTATATCTATTTTGTGCCCTTTTTTATATTTTTGCTCATTTACTACTGTAGAGATGCTGTAGCAATATTGTCTTTAAAACCAGACTCTCAAGTGATGTGTATTCTGTGCAGACTATGCTTGAACACATTCACCTGCAAGTAATACTGAAGTAGTATGCCCTTTCATAATGTCCATGTTATTACATGACAGATCTCTGATGTGGTGGTATACACTCAAATGTTTATATCTGGCCTTTTTTTGGAATTTTTTCTGGAATTTTCTATGTCAAAATTGTTTTGGCCAATGATAGAGGAACATATTCAAAGCATCCTCACAAAATTTGCACTGGCTACGTATAGTCTTTAAGATAACAGCATTTGAAGTTTAAACGTTTTTATTGCCAAGAGTGAACTTTAAGCTTAAGTCATGATGCCATAGATGCACAGTGGTTATATTTTCCAATTTTCTACTACCTCAAAGAGTTGAGATAAATTAACAAATGAATTTGTTACAGTCATTTTGGTATTGATAACATCTCATCCCCTAAAGCAAAGTTGTACCCTTATCCAATCAACATCAATGGTCAAAACATTAAAGGCATTGAAGACTCGCCCCAAACCGTGTGCCGCCCTCTGAAAAAAGTTCACTTTCCGTTGCTTGTAAGTAAAGTTTTCTTCTTGTTGCTACAAAATGCAGACAGTAGTGAACGTGATACCTTGTTATCTTTTATCTGGACCCGAGATGTCCATCGCTGCTATGTACACTGTGTTGTGGGTATTGACCGCAGCTGTATGTATTGACTGTACACTAGTGTCTAATTACCGAAGGTAGAAAGCTGTGTGTGTATTTTCTGGGATCGATGGTGGTGTCTAACACTTCTGTTACACCTCATTCGAAACTAGGTCAGATTACCAGCATCAGATGTTTCTTTGTGCGCTAGTCTTCACACCCTTTAACATGATTAAATGGAAAGTAAAGAAAAGGTTTTACTCTCAGTGTACAATTTATGACCTTTGACCAGTTGCTTCCAGCTCACTTCATGTTAGAAACTGTGACAAGTTAGGGTTAGGATTTTGAAATATCTTGAAAAGCAACGTACGAATTGAATGCAAATGTCACCAGAATGATTCGTATATGTTCTGCTTTCATTGATCGAAACATACAAAATTTTCCTCTGGATTATGATTTTTGTGTAGATGAGCTAAGTTTTGGGATTTTTGGTGCCAATATCTGACATTAACCCCATGAAACCAAAGTCATCATTCGTGACCTATATATAAGTAATGTGACTTTCATTAGTTCAAACATTAGTTCAAACAGTTTGTAGATGTCAAAGTCGTAATTTGTTTGCATAATTGAGTGCTATTGATTAAAAAGGCAGGTTTGTCACTCTGTGTGCTTCTCCGGTGTATTGTTTTCTACCAAACCATCATAAAAACCATTTTCAATAGTTATTACATAATCCAATAAATATTTTTTTAAATTATTTCTTAGTTACCCAATAAAATCCTTTTGTATTTCTGTTATTATCTAGGTGATAGGTTATATGTAATCAGAAGTATTTACTTTCAAGAGCTATCATTTATCTGGAATGCAGTCATTTTTACAAGTGTATAAAAGATACTTTACCTCTTCATACGGAGCTGTTGCACTCTCGTAAAATCTCAAGAGTAAATTGTTTTAACTGCATGTATTTGTATAACCAATTCATTAGTAGAGTCTGCTATCAAACTTGATATCAAAACGTAACGTTTTCCTACCATAAACAGGTACATTGCATAGCAGTCACTCATATGTAAGCAATGTGTCTGATGATTTCATTGATTGCCATAAACCTGGTGAGGCCAGTTTACCAGTTGAAATGTACCGCTCATAGCAACCAGCTGCCCTTGAGTTTGAACAAACCTCATGTTTAACAAATTTCTGGAGTAGGCGAACACGGTATGTATCTTGAGAGTGAAACCAACCTTGGCTGTGTTATTGTGTCTCTAGGAATCCCTATATTTTGCAACAGGTGTATGAAGCAGTTGATTGCTCTGGAAATGGATAAGGTTGAGCCTGAGCATGTGATGATCTACAACCACCATATAGTCTGTGTAGTAGGCTGATGTCTTTACTTGACATTACTCCACAAAAATAACTTACACAAAGGTGTAATGCTTTATCAGGAGTTCACTATTAGTTCAAATTACAGTATTATTTATTAGAGTGGAATATAAACTTATTCTGCCATTTTTACCTGAAAAATGACATAATTTTACGTACAATGCCAGTATAACCACTCCATGTACCCTTAATGAACAGTTTAACATGGAGTCTGTATTCAGTAGATAGTTCATTGTGATAGGTTTGTAAGTAGGTACAGTAGGTTTGAGGATATAACATGATATCTCTGTGTATTCCTACTGTACCTATTAAGGAGTATACCAGTCATTTATGGCTACGATTTAAGGCTGTATATTATATTGATCTTTCAATGGTATGATGGATTGTAACACTGTAAAATAGTGTAGCTGGAAATATTCTAATATTTAAGAAAACCGATATACCAGCAGTAATCATGAAATAAGACAAAAACAACGCTTAAGAAACATCTTAATTAATATCCTATAAACACTACAAGTCAAGTTTGCACAAATTGTTAATACGTGAACAAATTCTAGGTATTCAATCTCACCACCGTGTGAGCCAACATAAAAAAAAATTGCCTAATTTTGGCAATTATATATCAAATAAGATCATTTCTTGATCTATCGACACAAATTGCAGCAAAGGATAAGAACATATGGGAGGAGAGGGATATGACGTATTATTGTTTTTCCAACCAAGTGAAAAGAAAATTTAAGAATTAACATAAAAGTATTAAAATGACTTTTGAGATAGAAACTGTATTGTCATTCTGGTCAATTTTCTTGAACATTTTCTAACGCTGCTGAGTAAAACTTCCCTTTGGAAAACAAGTTGATCGTGACCTATTCAATTTCAAATATTTTTAATAAATGAGTGAATGGAAATGCATTGTAAATGGGATAAAAAAAACTAAGAAATGTTGTCTTCTAAATCTATCTTTCTGCTTCTTTTATTTTTGAAATTGTAAAAACCAAAAGCAAGAAGAAAAAAAGGACAAAAATGAAATGAAAAGAAGAAACGAGACATTTGAAAGATAGTTCTCCACAATAAGATATTAATTAATATGAAAGGCAACAGAAGGCATCCATGGCTGCTCTGTGAGTCTCTCTCTCCCAGATGTATAGGCCTCTATTCCAGAGCTTTTGACATTGCAATGCTGTATGAAATATGCCATTGTTTGTATCTAATTTTAATTGAGTCCAGTGATATAATGTACAGAGCATGTCAATTAAACTAATTGTTTTAACTTCCAGTAAGACACAATGAGAGAGCTGCTCCCTGTAATAAATTGAATGATCCCTATACCTCCATACAATGTTTAGCCTAAGCTTTGTGATGAGTGTTGTGGGTATGTGTCAGTTTTTGCCATGATATTGTCAGGGAACTGTACTTTTTGCCAAGCCTTTGGAAATGGTTTTCTTCATGTGATTAAGTGTACATTTAAGTTTATTGTTCTTATTTATGTGAATTTAGTTTACATTACGTTTATTGAGCTTTGTTTAGGATTCCAGTTTATTTTTTTAATATGAGTCAGATATTACTTGCAGATTGCAGATCTAGTCTCAAAGTTTTCAAATAAAAGTCCAGAAGAGTCTAATTGTAAATATAAAAGATCAATATCGATGTGGAACGAACAGGGGAGGGGGTGGGAGGGTGGTGGAAGTGCAGGAACAATGCAGTGTTAAAACCGGATATTGTCCAGATATGTTTGGTTAACATTGACTACATGAATGTAACTCTGTAAAGGAGGACATTTATGACATTCAGCCCACTTTGGGAGGGATGGAGTCTTGCATAAGCAACTATGTGCACAAGGAACTGGGGTATCCAATTGAACGTTGGAGTTGGGCAATCTACCAACCTGTTCTGCAATTGTCTTTTGATCTTTTAACTGTGTAGTTTGCCTTCTGTGATAAACAGGTGTCTCTTTTACATCGTATTGAAGTACTGAAAAGGTAAAGCAAAAGTGGAATGATTATGCGAATTTCAATGTGACCTTAGTTTTGACTCTAGAATCGTCATCAGGATTACATTACAGCAGATATCAACAAAACCTCACTTTTGTCTGTTTGGAGCCATTGCCATTTGCCACACATTGTGTGGTTAGAATCGCTGCATGTTTTTTGTATTCTCCTGCAATTCTGTCTCTAAAAGTTAATGTTAAATGCACAGGTTAATATGTCATCTAATCACATTTGTGCGTTTGACGTTTGTTGTAAACGTGATGCCTTGCACCAATATACGTCGTGTAGAAGCTCTCATCTATAGCTGTAATTCAAAGACGAGCTGGTAAATCTGAAAATTAATAGCCATCAAATTTGGTCAACTTCTTTGAAAACGAAGTGTTATGGGGGCAAAACCCCATTAACATGACACACAGTGCATGTCTTCTTATGTGTATTTCTTTTCTCACGGAAGTGAGCACTTTAATTTGGTTGTAATCACATGACTTATTCAGTGTATAAAGTCTCACCATCTACGCCAGTTTAGCCGTGTCTTACCTCAAAAAAAAAAAAAAGATTTCATAACAGTTGCCATGATTCGAACAAGTTAAGTGAAGTTTGAAAACGATTTTATTTTTCTTCACACTCCATCAGAGATGTAGGTAATGTTTAGTGTAGAAGTGAACATAGGCTAATCATGTATAATACATGTATAATACATTTATAATCATGTATAATACAAAAACCTAACCAGTAACAGACCATGTGACTGGTTTCTCAAAATGCGGACATAATCTACGGAGTATTATAAATTCCAACCTTCCCTTTGATCTGAATTCATTACTTTTCCATCTGCAGTGGCGATTTTTAAGTGGCATTGTTGTCTTGTCTGGTGGGATGAGACTTTTCTAGGGTCTACATGTTGGTTACGATATTTAAATGCAACCACTGTTGCATTGCACTAAAGGAGACTTTGTTGCGATGCAATATCAGTTTATCGTTGCCGTGGGATATCACTTGGGGTCAACAGTAAGCATCAGATGCAACAAAAAAAGCTGTCCTATAGAAGTTTCTCGTGTTTATAGAGAGACACTAACCAGTTGTAAATTTTAAAAACTGCAGCACTGGCGGTGCTTATAATATTTGATTATTATTTGATATTGCTACAGTTAATAGAGGACCTATTTAAGTATAAGATTTTATAACGGTACACGGCGGTCACCTATGTGTGTGTATACAGCTGATTTTCGTTTATTCTTGTGGATAACTTTTTCTTTTCTTTTTAAAATCATATGATCACTGCTCACAATCGTTACTGAGGTAAGATAAATAAACTTGAAAAGGCTATTTAGGTCTGTGTGACGTTTTTCATTTTGCTCTTTGTATGCCGTTACCGTACAATAAGTCATGAATGAAAAGCTGCTTGAATCATTGGGACTAGCAAGTAGTACTATTCATTGGAGCCACCGCTACAAAGACCTTATATACCCACTCACCCCTACCCTCCCCCCATTCACCACAGACTAAAACTTAAATAATTTGGTAACTACCCATAGACAACAAGACGTATGATATTCAAATGTGAAACTGATTTGAAGTCGCCACTACCTTACCTCCGCTGCGGCAACATCCATAAATTAACAGTTTAGCTTCTTTTTTTTTTGTAATTGGAAATTTTGTGTTGATTCCCGTAAGCTATTCGGTGACCATTATAAAATTGTCTAGACCACACAAACGAGGCCATTGCAGACTGAACGGTTCTGCAGGGATGAGGTTAACCAATACATGATAACGAACGAGGTCGTCTTGGGCGGACCTCAAAGACTGATTCATATGAAAATACAATAAAACTGTTAGCAAACTGCTTATCCACTAGGGAGCCTGTGTAATAGAATGTGTAAAAGTAAGTTGGCCTGGCGTTTCGATCCTACTAGGATCTTCAAAGGGTAAAATGATTAATATGAATGCAGAATATGAGGCCAACGTTTCGTGAAAGTAACTCAAAGGAGACAGACTCGTTTGCTTCGTTTTAAATTCAACCTTCTGATCGTTATATCTTTACCTATTGGCTGCCTGTAGATCAAAGCGTACGTTCATAACACAGCTCGATATTGGAATCACTTCCTACTGTAACGAACAGAAGTTTCGAACCATAAATTAACTCCTAAGTCTAGACTCCAATTTCACCTTTCAAATAAAAAAAAGTGACCGTCGATAGCTATATTTATAGGCGAGTTTGGATATCGAAGACTCTAGAGAGTCGACCAATTCGGGTGTATTAAGATATTAGATTTCGTAGTGATGATTGGAAGTTATGGTAGGCTGCAGCCTGCAGGCAGTTACGAGAAATATGAAAAAGAAAATGCATTTGAGGTTGATTTTGTAGTACTAGCCTTGCCCTTTAGTTTCCCTCGCTTTTTCCTTTTGTTAGGATGTATTATTTTCCCGTGTTTACTAAATTCTGGTGCAGATTGATAGACTTCCATTATATCTAGAGGTTCGCTCGAGTTGCTTGTATAGTCTGAATAATTCTTTAACCTAGTCTCTTCTTCATGAAGTTCTCCCAGTCGTATTCTATCTAGCCGGGCCATCCTTCTTTTCCGCATTAAATTATTCAGCTTCCGTCTCATGATATCTGACCGACTATTCGGGTCCCACTTTACCTTTGGGATGGGCTTTGATTTGATGGTTGTTTGCAAATCCAGTTCAAGGTATTCTTCTTGGGTATCGCTGAAATTATCGTCGTCAACCGACATAGATTGTTCTACAGATGCTAGTTCTTCCTTATCAATATCATCTTTTGTTCTTTCCATCTCCGGCGTGTGTGGTCTATCAGCTGTATCATTTGTCTCGAGTTCAAATACTCCTCCTCTCGATCTATCGAGACTCCCGGCCACCAGTGGATTTGTTCCTTCTCTCTTTAATTTCTTTCTTCTGGGTCTCGTCTTCTCATCCATAGTCCTTTGTTGAGAAGTTGTTACGATATCACTTTCATCCTTAATATGTTGCAGTCGTGTCTGCTGCTCCTGATTTTCTTGAGTAGATTGAGTAGAGTTGGATTCCTCTCCTAAACTTATAAGAGAAAAGGCTTCCGCCGAGGACGCCTCACCCTCTTCGATTCGGGGACTCGGATTATCGGGGAGTTGCCTAAGATTATTCGACTGCGACAGGTGTGGTATTTGTAACTTTGGTAATCTGTACGGAATCCTCTCCGACTTCTCCTCTTCGGTCTCCTTGTCAGCTCTCTGCCTCTCTTTGAGTGATTGATCAGAGTTCGTGGAGTCGAAGCTATTCTGTTTGACTTCCCCCAAATGACCATTCGTTGACATAACGCCCTTAGATTTCTTCCATTTTTGATTTGAGCTGCTTGGTAGTGTCCTGTCTGTCGTTTCAAGAACAGGTCTACTAATGTTTCTAGTTTGATTCATTTTCTTGCCGATGTGTTTCCTCTTTTTACCATTCCTATCCTTTCCTCCTATCAGTCTAGGTTTCATATCTTTCTCGACTTGTTCGGCGTCAATGTCTTCGGCTCGCTTTCGGATGGATTCGATCTTTTTCGACACTCCATCTTCAATTTCTCTCTGCATATTGTAGAAGCTGCGGAGATGATTGCTGTCGATTTGTAGCGCATTCCGAGGACTCACTTTCACCTTTCGGCTGTTCTCAATGCTTTTGTAGAACCCACTTTTGAATAACTTTTCCAGAGAAATGTCGGAATAGTTCTGCAATTAAAAGAGAAATAAATATTGGGGAAAAAATTACAATTTAAAACATTTAAGACTTAAACTTCACACTTCCCAGACTGATTTATATTTATCCAATTCGGTCGGTAATTTGGTAGATTATGCCACAGGCTCCACAGCAATACTGACAACAATATGATACTTTTATAGTAATTCATAATCTCATTACACAGGCTATGAAAAAGATCACCCATTGTGGTGATTGTTATTTAAATCCGAATGTTGCGTTCTATGGCGCTTAATAAAGTTGACAATACTCTCATGTAGATAGCATAATTACATTTTCAAGTACACAACTATAGTACTGGGAAATAACCTATAAATACTGTACCATATTACAGACAGGAGCTTTATAAAATCCAAACCTTTTACACCGGGGAAAATGTTCAACCATAAAAGACCAACTTAATAATCAAGATTCCGTAACCACGTTTCTTCTGATATCATCATATACAGAGGCATACACAATAAGTTAAAGAATATGCTCGTATTTTTTAACGGTGAAATATAATTCATATTTGTTCAACTTTTCCGATTATATTTCCTCTGCAGGTCTGTATGGTTGGACTCAAGTTGCATAACTACTAATAGCACGTCTACCCTTCCATCGCCCGACGCCCCCAAATAGCTAAAATATAGATAGGCCTACATGAAATGAAAAATATTATATAGTAATTGTTCTTCAGAAAAGCCCATTCTTAAACAACCTATTGTGTTTCTCACATCAATCTCACTAAAAAGGAACAACAGTTCAGTTTGACCAATTGGTCTTGATGAGTAATCAGCTCTTACCATTGCGGGTAAAGCAGGCACGGTCACCTGTTTCGAAGCACCAAACATCGCAGCGATGCGTCTCTGGTTGAGACGGACAGATCGCAAATTAACGGCATTAACCGACATCTTACATTCGATATCTATAAATTAGAATCATTCTGCTCCTAAAAAGGAAAGGAAAGTTAAAGGTGATCTCACGTCGAAATATACAGATTTGGGTACGCATTTTCACTATATCTGATCTATATTAGTAATACAACTCAATGGTAGCGTTTACCCAAATACGTATGAACATGATCATTTAAGCTTTTATGGAATTATTTCCCTCCAACAGGTGATCGATATATCGAGGAAGTCAGGTACTGTCAAAGCAAAAACAATTGAACCTATCTTTGGTATCTAAAAAGATCGGAATGTTCCCTCTTCCGTGTACCCCCCCCCTCCCCTCTTTTCATGAGAAATACCGAAAGGATTGATATCCGCTTTACATATATACAGTGGCATCGAAAGCTACGTCCAGCACTGCCATAAAAGAAATATATATCACAGTACAGGCCACCTATCGAAGTCTTCGTTTACTTATGTGTATTATGAAAATGAGAATAAATTATTGTTTATCCTTTATACCCCGGGTCCCCTATTTAACCCCGTCTCATTAGCAGTATCACCCGCCCCTCTCTTCAGGCCCATTCTTTGCCAAAGTCCAGTGTTGGTCGAATCAACCTGATCTCACTGATTTGAATAATTAAGAGTCACTTGATTAAATAAAATCACTATCTGATTTAAATGAAACAATAAAAAATAACAAAATAAATGGAAACAATAGAGACTGCCATAAAAATTGAATGCATAAATCAATTACATTGGCAATCAATATCTTTTGTCTTTTTTCGTAAAACGCTGTCAACGAACATAAACACACACAAACAAACAGAATAATGGGACTGAGCATCACTAGGGTCTACTTGTGTTCATGTAACGTCTCGCACAGCATAAATCCAATGTGTGTGGACGAATTCCATAGTCAAGATTTTTTTTTATATAAATATTTTGAGTAAATGTATGTTACTTGTCAATACCAAAGCATACACATTTAGAATTACACAAACTGAGGGAAAGCCGTTTTGCTTTCATGACTCGAGTGACGAAATTTCAAGAAGGAAGTTACTTGAACTACATATTTGTCAAGTAAGTTGTTCCCGTATAGCTAGCACAATGATCTAGTAAATGACTGATTCATAAGAAGTACAGGTAAATGACTCGATCGTAAAAAAAAAGCTCGATCCGTCAATGAGTACGTGTTATTATTATTACTATTCCCAAATTATAATTAACCTTGTAGAACTTCATATTTACCTTGAAGTGGAAATATAGGCTACACTGAGTCTGGATACCACTCCTATATAGATTGCTAACCGTAGTCGTTGATCCTATCCATTAGATAACGAGATGAGATGAGGAAAAACTGTAATTTCCATATAACTCATTAAATGTTTGACAGGTAATCTGTTCTGTTCATTTATGAATTGTGTGTGCCTCTATAAGATAGAACATATCTTGGGCAGAAACTCGTGAAGTCCTTCATCGGTCGTTTATCTCCCAGTAACTAACATTGTTTGTTCTACCCACTTAGTGATATTGGTAGAGAGCTCGCCAGCAGCTGCCGAGTAAACACTATAGCCGATCAATTAAGAGAGGCTTAAAGTAGTTAAAAGACGACTTGTGTAAATTCCAGAGGACGTCTTGTCGTCCGCCTGATACATTCTTAGTGTTTGTATACTCTTTGTACCTACTGACAGTTACACACTCTTATATCGATTTTTATGTTTGTGCTGAGATTTAATCGAGAGAGAGAGACATAGCTTATCATCGAAACAGGCATGTAATAATTACAGGAGGAGCAGTGGACCCGACCACACACACCCACACACATATATCACTAAGAGTAACCTTGATTATAGGAGACTGCTCACTCCCATTCCATTGTGTGAACAGATTACTTTTATAAGTTACCGTCATTGTGAAGTGGTACAGAAGTCAACTCAAGGGCGTACTTATGTAGTCGACATCACAAATTTAAGAGGTTTAAATTGTTAAGAGGTAAATGATTTTTAATTTTTAATATGGCAACCATGATACCTGGTGAGGATAGGGGTGGGGTGAATATAGCCTAACAGACATGCAATGAGCCAATAAAATTATTTATCTGGGGAGGAGGAACGAATGGCTAAGATATCAGGAAGCGGAAGGGACTGTACCTCTCAGGGAAGTGCAATCTGATAGTTCCTTCGTGTCCTGTGGATAAACGGTAGTTCTGTCCCTTGTAGCCTTTGTATGCCATGGGTTCCCGATTAGCCTATACGCAGTTATAATGTAGTTATATCCAACATATGGGATGATGATGAGAGCTTTCTCAGGTTTGTATTCAACTCAAATGTTACAGGATTGCGGCACTGGTTCAATTGGCGTTGTGTAGCTCAAACTATATCTTTTCGTGCTTAGATTCTGTATATGGTGATTTTTTTTTTATGGTAGCTGAGTTTTGCTGCCAAAGGATGGATGGCTAAGTACTGTTACTAATTTATATAGCAGGAGATATCCGTCTCTTGGATTATATTTCAGACTTGCTGCTAGAGTTGAGCTATTTATTATTCTTGGGAAAGTTTGAGCTTGGTCTGAACTTTCCCGTTCGCCGGAGTCTTGATACTCGCCCATCGAAATGTACGTATATTTCAAAACGGAGTGCAGTCATATAGGCTCCCATAGGGTCTTTGATGGGGACTTGATTGTCCCTCCTGATCCTTTTTCTACGGAAGCGTAGAAGGGACATTGCATTGACGAGTTACCAACTTGACAAAACGACAATTTTCTGCAAATTGACGAGTTGTCGAGATGGTAACGTGACAAAATTCAGAAAATTGACGTTTTGACGAGATAACGGATCTCGTCAATGCATCAATTTTCTGCAAATTGACGAGTTGCACACTTACTACCATTTCGACAAAACGACAAAATTCAGAAAATTGACGTTTTGACGAGATAACGGATCTCGTCAATGCAACAATTTTCTGCAAATTGACGAGTTGCACACTTACTACCATCTCGACAAGTTGACAAAATTCAGAAAATTGACGTTTTGACGAGATAACGGATCTCGTCAATGCATCAATTTTCTGCAAATTGACGAGTTGCACACTTACTACGTATACCATCTCGACAAGATGACAAAATTCAGAAAATTGATGCATTGACGAGATCCGTTATCTCGTCAAAACGTCAATTTTCTGAATTTTGTCACGTTACCATCTCGTCAACTCGTCAATTTGCAGATAATTGTCGTTTTGTCAAGTTGGTAACGCGTCAATGCAATGTCCCTTCTACGCTTCCGTATTTTTCTACTAAACTAAAATGAACTGAACTATATATTTGTTGAGTACCCGGATGCGACCTGGTTCTATACGCCCTTTGACAACAGTGAAGTGTACTTACTTTCGATTGACAAAAGAATTGTCCGAAATTACAGAGGCACGACAGTAAAGCAAGTCATATAACAAATGCCGTCATTTTGTATATTGTGTAAATTAGTGTTACCACCTTTCTAACACCTCTATAAGGATATAAAAAGAAATAAACTGAAACGTGAAGGAGTCTGGATGCCGGAAATGTCAGCATTAATACTAACAACATATCTAGATTCTACACATAATGGGTGGAGCAGCCCCATTACTGATTAACGGTTCATTAGCTTTCCTACACTTCACAATCCAATTCCAACTACTGTAGGAAGAAGTAAAATCGATTGGAAGTTCCTTTTAAACGTTCACTAACAACAAAGGTTTGAGCTTTTACTAAAGATTGAATTCGACAGAAGCTAACTTGGATTATTGGGATGACAACAGAGGAAATGAATAGAGTGGTGTGTTTTCAGTTCTGACAACAGTGAAACACATGCGAATCACAATGGTAATTCATAGAGGTCAAAGGTTCTGTTTCTAAGACAGCGCATCTACCAGTTTTGACATCGGATTAGGGACATGCCTTATGCCAGGGTTGTCCAACCTACGGCCCGCGGGCCACAGTCCGGCCCGCTGCAGGGTTGCGTCCGGCCCGTCAGAGATGCTTTACGGTGCGAAATTTTAGTGAGCAGATTTATTGATAACAATTTTAAGCTATATAATCAATCATTCGAGCCTTCTGGGTCCAAAAAAAAAACTCCATACAGGTCAGTTTGTGTGACACTCTCTCAGCGGAGGCGGGGGGCGGCTGGACTTAATTCATGTTTTATCAGGAAGGAAGTAAATCAGTGCGCTCCGCGCGCACATTTTGTTGCCTTGGGCTTCGGGCAAAAAATCTAAAAATCGAGCGTAGGGTTCATGCGCCCCCCTCCTTCATCATAATCATTCCATGTGGCCCTCCTCTGCAAAAGGTTGGACAACCCTGCCTTATGCAGAACCACGCCATACAAGTGATTTTTGTACGTGTTTTTGTCACAATCTGCCGAGTAAATGCAAAATGTGCTCCAAAGACGTTGACGAAATTCAACTTGAGGTGATACCAAACAGATATTCCACGGGGACCGACATTTAGGCTTCTTCAAGAAGATATATAGGCCTATATGTCAGTGGCGGAGAAACAGGGGGGGTTGGGGGGGTTTTAACCCCCCCACTTTTTGAAGAGGGGGGGTTGGCCCACACAATCAACCCCCCTAGTTTTTGCCAGTAATGTTCTGTTATAGCCTATGTTATGTGCTCCAAATGGCATAATAAATCAAATTATTAAATTTGAAATTGTTAAAGTCATTTCAACCTTTTACCTGGTAGGCTACATCAACAATTAACGACAGAAAACCGAGTTAGAATTGACCCACACATTATTTCTAGCCCCTTTCCCCCACCTTGCGCATTGGAACTTGTAGCTCATAGCGCTAACTTCACCCCACAACAGACATACACAAATAACGTTTTGCTGTTGAATAGCTTTGGAACTGTATACACTTGCCAACTTCAACGAGGTGAAGGAAGGAAAAGAAAAAGAAGAAAGAGAGAAAAGGATGGAGTAGAAACTACGGCAAGAAAACGGGAAGAGAAAGAGGAACAGTGACAAAATTATTCGAATTTGTAAAGCAAACAGCAGATATCACATCATATCAGTGAGCATGAAAATGGCGTTCCACGATAAACAGCCTCCAAACCATGGGCGCAGATCCTGATGAGGACAGCGGGACGCGTCCCCACCAACTTTTTCAGTAGTGGGGACATGATATACCGTGTCCCCACCAATTTGTCTTGACCAATAGCTGCATTTCAAGTTCCCCTGTATTGAACTTTGGCGCAGTTTGATCCAGCATTGTGCAAATGACATGCAGCAGTTCTCATTTTATTGTATTTTATCCAGTTGTTAAATATAGGACGGAAATCGCATTTGCTGCAGTCTATATTTGTTTTCTGGGAGAGGACACCAGACCCATCGTATACACAAAAGTCTACTTGGATTATTTGTCCCCTGATTTTCTTTCTGCAGACGCCCATGTATTTCTCCAAACTAAATTTCTAAGCCATGAGATCTAAAACTTAAGGAGGTTTAGGAGCATCATTAGGTCTGGGAAGTGTTATTTCTGGCGATCTGGGAGGTATATTTGCCCAAAAAAATCGTACGCTACGCGCGAACCCATGGTCGCGCTCCGCTTAGATAGTGTCATAGAACAGACACGCGTCTCCACCATTATCCAAGACTGATCTGCGCCCATGCTCAAAACTGTCGATGTGTGTAGTGTTCGGTTTCGGAAATATCTGGTATATTTTTATTTCCTTCAACAAAATTTTTTAGTAGCCGTCTGAATTTTCGAAAATTCCCTAACCAACATTCTTCATCATACTTCATCATACTCGTGCAATTTTGACCCGTCTGTTAGGGTTTGAAGGAGGTTTTTCTATATCGGTTGTCCATAGATGATATCTTGTGCAACATTATGGGTATGTTTTGAAGTGAATTTATTCACGAGAATTGTGAATTTTCAAATTCTGAACAGTGGGGCTGACGGATATTGTGGGCCGCGATGAAGAATCACCTACAAAAGCAATGATCCACAGGATATGTGATGAAGTCGAACATGATGTGTGACTGGTGACAATCTTCAAAAAGGTTATAGATGAGAGAAAAAGTATTTGGAAAAAACTTGGTTCTCAGACAAAAGTGTACATATGGTTGGTCAGTTTCAAGCCCGAGAAGTGCCATTTCCGGTGATCTGGGGGTACCAAAACCAGAAATTTGCTTGTACGCTGCGCGCCAACCAATGGTGGCGCTCCGCTTAGATAGTAATACGCGCCCCCGGGTTAGAAAATCCTTCATACGCCCCTGGTTAAATGCAGCTTTTCAAGGCTTGGGCAATGCCATTTACTGCAATCTGGGAGGCAATATTTGCCTAAAAATTCTTGTGCACTTCGCGCCAACTTATGGTGGCACTCCACTTAGATAGTGAGCCAGCAGTTATGACTTTTTATTTCATCAATGGCCTGCAACCCCCCCACTTCTGACAAGAAATCTCCGCCACTGCTATATGTAGAGGTGTGACTTTTAAATATAGCTGTTGAGAGTGGAGTGATGGCAAAGGAGGGGGGGGGGGGGTGCCAGATAGGGGTAAGGAAAACGGGGTTTCTTTATATTTCTAGACTTTGGTTTCTGCTCGTCCGTTTTTCAATTCAAAATCCGGAAAGGAACCTAATTGGATGATTACCAGCGTTCTGGTATACGCTACATGATTAGAGTTTCATTTTACGGTCAATAAAGAAAGTCCGAAAAACGTTTTTCGAGATTACAAATAATTTGTTTTGGGCAGTTTTCGTACAGTATAAAAATGTCTGTAATAAAGAAATTTTTTACCCTGTATTATCGAAAAGCTTCGTATTTCAGAGATAGAAATTTTTTAATAAAAGTTCTACCGTAATTCCCCCAAAAGACTGATTATTCGAAAATCTCGTAAACATCTGATTCTTTAGAAAAATTTCGAAATCCGGTGAAATCCGGTCAAACCCAACTATATAGGGATTCGGAAGGAAGCGGGAAAGGTGTGGACAGTCCAAAGTGATTTCTATACAGTTATAATACATCAGAATAACGCGAAATTGTTTTTGACGCCAGTAAAGTATCATTTCATGAATTAAATATAGACATGCAAGGTAAAATATTTGCTCTTTTCTTTCATTTATTTTCAAGGGGACTTTCGCAGGATGTTCCCCCCTCCCCGACCCCAAATTGATTTCTTTACAATACGCTGGTGCAGATAATAATGGAGCATTGTCTTTCCTCCAAAGGAAAAAAATCTAGCAACTAAGACACCATAACTGTAACATCTGTTCTCAAATTGGAGGTACAAAACATTTCGGTCAAAATTACATTTCGGCCAGAAACGTTTGTCAAGTCCCAAAACAACTACATATAGACACATTCTTGGAATTTTACTACAACACAGAGTAAACAATAGAAATATGGTGGGGTAAGCGAGGGGTGAAAACACTGAACCCCCCCCCCCAAAAAAAAGAAACAAACAACAATAATCATAGACTTATTAAGAAACATAGATGTTATGTGTTGTATTAACTCTTGTCATATCTCTGCTTAAATTGTATTTAACACATAATTCTAAGATATTCAAACATAATACTATTTATTGATGAACGATATGAAAGCAAAACCATCCACGGTATGTCCTGGACATGAGGATCAAATTCTTCCGATTACCTCTCTCACCTCATCACTGCTACTGAAAGTATCACAATACTATTATTGATGGGTTCAATGAAGGGTGAACAAGGGCAGAAAAAGTTCATGTAAGAACTCAGACAACAATATCTGTCACAGTCCTGTATACAGAGATTGAATGGAAAAGGAAAGAGAAAAAAAATCAGTTTTAGAGTAAATCAGATACCAGGAAGGCTCAAGAAGTTTTCTCCAATAACAGATGCTAAAATACAGTCCAAGACTGCAATAAGGAGGATTATGTAAAGGGTTTCTTTATAAGTTTGACTGTTGCCAATTTAATAGCTACTAAAAATAACCCGTCAAACACATTTCTACAGTCAGCCTGGGCTATTTTTCCAGTAGGAACATAGCATTTACAATAATTGAGGTAGTGAGAGGAAACGGATTGTGGGTGAAGGGGGAGATGGATTTTCCTCGCCAAAGTCTAAAAATTACAACAAATTTCATTTTCAGTTGAAAAAGTCAATATCTCTAGCTTAGACATTCACTAACTTAAACTGATTTCATCTTGTAATACCTCCATGATAAAATTCAATCAATGTCATTTCGTCTTCGCTTGCAGAAGATCCTGCTAGTATCGAAATGTCAGGCCTTTTAACTTATACATATTTACCTACACAGGCTTTTTGCAGTAGATAAACAGTTTGCTAACAATTTTGTTTTCTTCTCTAGAATTCTTCTTTTACCTAATCTGAGTAGTAATAATCACAGGTTACATATCTGATACTCATGTTTCAGGGGGATTCTTATGGACCCTAATAGCCTTTTCCACAGCCGGTACGCCGGGTGAGCTATCAGTGATATATAAACAACACACAGGTATCAGTGGCCTCCCCCTGCCCCCACCACACCCCCCCCCCCAATTTTGTGATCATGAAAGTTCATGAAAACAAGAATTTGTAGAGAAAATCGTTTTGGGCAGTCCTGATGTACATATTCATATCAGCCATCATCAATTAGGTTCAACCAGTTCTTCATTTCCAACCAGATTTTTGTATCCTCTATTGTGGTTGAGGGATGCTACTCATAAGTTCTATCTCCCAACACTGTAGAATGGCACAGAGCCACTCTCCTTCCAATAATTGTCCTCAGAAACTCTAGATCACATGATAACTCATTGCAAAGAGGGAAAATATATACAATAGTAAATAAATGAAAGGTCTCCCAACACTGTAGTAAGGTACTGTGGAGCTGCTGAGAAATCCACAGTAATCTTATAATTGTGTTAAGAAACTCCAGGTCACGAGATAGCTCATCGTACAGAGATAAATATGTAAATTCATAATGAAATTATCGTCTTAATATCTCTCTAGGCCGAGTAGACCTGACTTCATCCTTGGTTGGATATACTGAGTAAACTTCCAAAACTTAATCTTCACTCCAATCATAAGATATGGATCTCTTAAAGGAGTAATTAACCTATTCATGTCATCTCTTAATTCTTTTAGTAACACAAAGAGTACTCTCAATGAACTGTCACAATTGTTCTTTGTGACAGATTTAATGTGCATGTATATATAGATCAGTTCATAATCAGGGGTATAAATTTACTAGTGCGGGCTGAGCTGGGCTTAAATGTTTTGTATCTTGGTGGTTATTTCTCTCTTGAAATAGTACCCTCAATGAACTGTCACAAGTGTTCTTTGTGACAGATTTAATGTGCATGTATATATAGATAAGTTCATTAATCAGGGGTATAAACTAGCGCCGGCTAAGCTGGGCTTTCATGTTTTGTATTTTGGTGGCTAGTTCTCTGTTGCTGCTACAAATTCGCAATATCTGGTTTAAATCATCTTCATTCTTCTGTTGGAATGCTAGGTCTGCAGCTTCATTATATAATCTACAATGAAGAACAAGAAAAGAAAAAAAGAATCAAGATAAGAAAAGAAAAAATAATTCAAGTTTGCTGAATATTGCAATATATGATAACACCTTCAAAGTCCCCAGTAATGGCATTATGAAGCTAATTTGCACTTTAAAACATGGGAAATAAATAAAGATGTTTATAAATTGTCATGAATGTAATGGAGGTTGTAGTACTGCATGTGATAAGGAATAAATGAACATGTCTGTATGTGACACAGATTAAACCATCAGGTTCAGAAGTTCAGTTGTCTGGAGGCCACAATTGTCTCTGTAAAATAAACTCCCTGGTATATGACTGCACTTGACCTACATCAATCTGGAGTCCCCTGTTATGTGGGAAGTTTTTTAGATGTAATGAAAGGCTAATATGTTTAATGCAATGTTTCAGTCTGTCTGTCTGTCTGCATGGGCAACTTTAAGAACACTTCAGTACAATTTACTCATTAGTACAGTGAATTCTATGCCTGTATTAGAACACACAGATAACAAACAGAACCTACTACTTCCAAAAGGAGTTAATGCACGTTCACTTTGAGAGTTAATAAATGTTAAACAAAGTAACCTTGAATGGCAGGAGAGAGCTCCCTTAAAGTGGCAACACCAAATTCAGCATTTTGAAAAAGTGGAAGCCAAATTATAGTTTTTTGTTTTTTTTTGTGTTAATGTCAATATTTACATGATTGTCAGTACTATCAACACATTTTAGCAAGAGACAAAATCCTAGAATATCAAACGTACTTTTGTGGGATTCTGATCCATAAATCAATTCCCAGGCATAGAAATCGGTTAACTTTAATGATTACATATCTCCGGTGACAAATAGTCTGAATGCAGTAAAATGCAGGTTGAAATTTTGAGCATGAGCGACCATTAGCCTATATGATGTTATAGCATATTTTTAGGCTATTCAATGAGATGATGTTTATTATCTCAAAGTTATCTGTTTCGAGATTATATAAATTAATTGCTGTGAAAAAACATGTGTTTCACTTATTGTACTATGTTTAGTAGCCCCTGATAAATGTGTTACATAATGTGATTAAATCAAAGATTATGGAACCTTGAGTGTGGCCAGAGGTGTAGATAGCCAAGTAGGGCCCTGATACAATCATGTCACTTGGCCCATTTTTCGGCCTCTTAACTTTTTCAGTAATTACTATATGAGTCTAAGAATACACTAGTATTTATCTTGTATCTCCCCAGGCACCTCTATATTTTTTACGACCCTTAACTGACCCTGTTCCCAAGAGCTGTAGCCCTCTAGCCTCTCTCTCATTATGCCTGAGTGTGGCCTACACCTGCGATAAGTAACATACCAAGACTTTCATATAAAGTACTGCCCACTCGATACTTATCAAGATATAAGCCCCTAACACTAAGCGCAACCATCTCTGACTCCCAATAGAATATTTTCATGGTCAGTTTGACATCATTCTATCCCAAAGTACTGTCATTATGTCATAAAGACACACTCACACACACTTTACAGACATACACACACACATATGTACATGACATATGGTAGAATACAAGATATTCATAATGATGTCTAGAATTATTCTCAATAAAGATACGCTTTTTAGAGTAATTGGAGAACACAGATGAATCAAAACAACTAGAACTTCCAATATAAAAATGGTCACTTAATACAACTCTCTCAGATTTAGATTAAAAGCTGGACATGTTTGTTTTATTAAACCCACTTTATTGGGTTACCATGGCAGCAAAGGTCCAAGTCACATATGATAGACATCAAACCAACGATGGCCTTTTCACAAAAACTCTTACCCCAATAAGATATGAACTTTTGCCTTCTTCTCTGGTGCCACCCGTGACACATATTTCTTTGCTTCAAAGTTCTGATTATATTTCAGGCAAACATGAACAAATGGCTGTTTGAGGAAGGAGAAAAAAACATGCATTAGGTAACTAAAAAATAGAAAATAGAAAAAAAAAACAATACAAACAACCATACCAAAAGATACATAACAAATATATATCAATTGATTTGTATTGATTTTAACTCCTCCTGTTTAACTAAACATATTTTTTCTAAACATATGTTTTTGTAAAGTTCACTGTGAGGGTACAGACATATATATACACATATACATATATATACATACACACATATATATATATATATATATATATATATATATATATATATATATATATATATATATATATATAATCGTAATGAGTTGGAAAATCAAGAACAGTGAAAAAACTTTCAGCCTCCACCGGGATTCGAACCACGGGCCTCCCGCTATATATATATATATATATTTATATATATAAATAAATATGAAAACAGTTAGGGCAAATAATTGGTTTGGCATCTCCTGTTTGTGTAGCTGCCATCTGCTTTTCCCCTGAGGCATCATGAAAGTTAAATTTGGCATATGAAACCACCTCATCAAAATTGCAAATCTCTGTACAATGGATAAGGTGATGCATTTGGAGGGTGGGGGGTTGCAGGGTGGAGTAAGAGGCCACCTCACATATGCCAACATATCATTTATGTATGTTCAAGACAAACACATGATTTTTTAAAAAATATGTTTAACTTTGAGTAGGTTATGGTGAGCCATGCCAAATCTGAAGAATATGGGAAAGTCAAACCATGACATGTAGTTTGACACATAAAAAAAAAACAATTCTTGGAAAAGAAGAGGATTTTTTAAGTTGAACATGAGCTCAAGTCAGTCAACTCAAGGTTACACGTTATATGCTCTAGCAACTGAGTTATCCAGCTGTTAGTTGTTGGCTTTCCTTATATAGCCATCTTTTTGCTGGGGGAGGGAAGGGGGTAGGGGAGGGATGATAACCAAAAGCCACAGTATGCACCCTTGCCTATCCATGTAAGTATTTATGAATATCAAAACAAAGGCAAAGATACTCAGGCTAATAGCAATCATAAAGATGGCATAACAATAACTCCTCTGCACGGGCCTATAGTGATAATTAAGTTAATCAATGGCTATAGAAATTTGTCAATTATATGTTACTACTTGAGATCACAAAGGTCTGTAGTGTCCCACTGATTTTTAACTTAATCAAATGAATATGAAGGGATCTTATTGCATATTAATAATGTATGTTTTCGAGAACTATTATGTTTGAAATTTTTTGCATGTATGCCAAAAATCTACTAAACATAATTTAATAAGTGCAAAAATGTTGTAAACAAAACTATTGAACGATGTGTGTTTTCATGTCATGCAAAACTTCTGTTTCAGTTGTCATGCTAACATCATCATCCTGAAACAGAATATGGACCCCACAAACATAAATGGAATATTTTCATTTATTAATTGTGAAACCTTGATGTTTTTGTTTTGTTCCCTTCCCCCCCTCCCCTCTCCCCTTTCTAGGATCACTAAAACATTTTGCAGGTTGCCAAACATTTCAAAAGAGAAAAGGAAAGTGCTATATTAGTGAGGTAAAAACAAAGGGAAAACAGTTGAAGGTAAATGATGACTTCAAAAGTACTAATGTAACACCATTTTGGAACTATGCACCCCTAATCCCATGAAACCTATTCTCAAAGGTGAGGGGGATACCTCCTTCCCCTAAACCCCTTCCCCAGCCCCAGACCAAATCATCTACTAATGGAGAGTAGTCAACATGATCAAGGTAAAAATTGGGGTCACCAAGCAGAAAAACCCTTGAATACCAGGTCTGTACTGTATACAGTGTGCCACAGGTCTACTTGAACTGGCAAACAGTGACATCAACAACATTTGACTATGTGCACCATTTAACCCAACACGATCTTAAATTCCCATGGAAATAAACACATGGGTGATAAAACACCTAATTCATACAATATCAACAACAATAACTAGGAAAAAAAGGGGGGGGCATTGAAGAAAACATGAAGTGCTTGGAGGATAAAAATATGTGACCCTTAAACAGCTAAAGTCAACTGTCAAAGTCATCTGCCAAGAGATTTTTTTTTCTAGTCTCCCTGAAGCATTAAAAGCGAGATGATTTTCGATATGACTTTGACTTTTAGATTGCTTTGTGTGCACCATCCAAGTCACATGGTGATTAAAACTTTATGTAGACAGATGTACCTGTGTGTCACGTTACATCTAAACTATTCATAGATAACAGTTGTCATTTAATACAGAACGGTTTCACAAATGTTTTTTCAGACAGATTGATAAGTATCACACTATCCTGTAAACAAGATACAGATGACAATATGATGTTTACTAGTCCATCACTATATAAACAAAGAAAGATCACTGTAGCACTAAACAATTTTTACAATTTCACAGGATGCAGGCAGCCATATCCACTGCAAACTACTTTTTTTGGTTTACACATTTCAACTTATACCTGTTTATTGCACACTTATACAAGAAATTCAAAAGGGTCAGAATAATGTACAGTAGAATACAGATCCTGACAATGTGGGGAGGTGGGGGGGGGAAGAGCACTTTGTGATAACCGAAACTCTTCTCCCACTTCCCACTGGAATTTGTTGGCAATTTTCAACGAGAAGTATCAAATGCTTCATTTCCCATATGAAGTCTATATCAATTTCATCGTACTTTTTCAGAACATAATAATGTTGTACATTTCAGGACTCAACATGAAGGTTTAGTCAGTGTGGTGGATACTGCATCACTGGTTTTTATAATATTTTTTTCTTCTTCAGATGAACGGATCTCAGGATAATTATTATACCCATTCATCTGACACGCACAGTTGAGTAGACTGCAGAGAGAGAGAGACTACTTTACTTGAATGCCAATTAGCGGAACAACGAAATCCTGCAGGACTGTATGTTTGCTTTCATGCTGAGAGAATTTTTTTTTTTTAGAAGAGAATCGACTCAAAGGTTCAGTGAGCGGAATAGATTTATTGCAATGTGTACATAAAACTGGATCATACCAAGTAGACGCCTAGTACATCTAGTTAAATTATATATATTCATAGCTGATTAGATTTATTGCAATGTGTACGTAATACTTGATCATACCATGTAGACGCCTAGTACAGTTTATAGTTATCAATGTCTACTGTTTACATATAAGGCAATTTGACTGAGGGTTTCCAAGATTGTTTCAAAACTTGTGGCACTGAAAATGTTCCAAAAGAAAGGGGCAGGGGGAAGGGGCAGGGGGAAAGGGGAGGGGGAAGGGGGAGGGAAGGGGAAATAATTACATGATTATCTTAGAGGAATGTTCAAAATAGTTGTCTACAGCCTACTTGCCCCACTAAGCTGTTTTTGTTGTTGTTTAGACTTTTTAATTATGGTCTTCTGCTTAGTGAAATCGACCCAATCGCTTATAACATCCTTTGCTATAGTTTTTTTCTTCAAATTTTCCATTAGTTCATCAAACATTTCAAAGAAAAAGAATAAAAAAGAATCAACAACAGACAAAAATAGAAACGAAGACAGTTGTTGACAAATTATTTTACAAATTCAAAGTAAAACTTCATAACTAAAGCCTCAGCAATAAAACAAGTTGTGTAAACTAGGAAATGGGCCAATAAGTTTTGTTTTACACTTTCTGTAACTACATAATTTGTTTAAGTTTTATTTTTAAGATATAAATACTATCTTCATATATATACAATATATGCTACAGTATCCTCAATATTCCTTTCTGAATTCAATTATAAACATTCATGAACGCATACCTATGCCGAAGGCAGATTGAAAGCCATCTCTTTCACTTTTGACAAGTTTCCTTCAACTTCAACTTTCGTCTGCATTATTTAACCAAATCACACGGAACGAACGAATTAACGTTAGGGTGATGACATACACACAGACACAAGTTCATGCATTACCAACACACCTAGGGTACCGACAAGTTAGCAAAACTTGTACAACTTGAAGTGTATGTTGTGCAGCACAGGTTTGCATGGACTGAAAGGACTGTGTTTTATCATACAATATCTACAGACAAACACTTTTGAGCAAGAAAAGATGATAATTGATTGCAGTAATGTACTAAAGGTGGCAACACATATTTACCACCTTGCTATAAGCAAGCATCAACACTTAAACTTCTTGGCAAACAGATACTTCCAGTAGACCCATTCTATGCTAACCTTAACCTACATATGATTATGAGGACATTTGTTACACTGAACCACTCGCTAGTAAGGTTAATTGCCACCTAATTGTTCCAATTTGGGTTAGAGGAAACAGTTCCCAGAATTGGTGCCAAACATTGCACTATTAACGACAATAGATAGGGTGGGATGTGGGCAATACCGGTGTTTGTTAGTTTTAATCAGTTTAGAAATGAAAATAAAACAACCTGCTCTTTTCTAAGCAGTCGTACATGAAATCAACAGTTACCTTTTGTAATTTCAGAGCAGCTAAAGGTCGCGCTATCATACTCATCCAGGAAGTCATATAATACTGGGAAAATCAATTTGCTCCATTTGCGTGTAAAACTAAATCTCATGAGAGTTATTAAAAGTTAAATGTTTTTACGGAAATCTGACCTCTGTGCATGGTCAATAATGAAAAACAACACAACCTTGATTTCAAATATAAATTAGTTTTTTTCCCTTCATAGCAAGGTTCTGACAAATACTTTGACAAATAGAGTGTGCTTTTTGAAGCCATTGGTTGCATTTCATTTTTAAAAAATGATAGTTTTATATATCTCCCCATAAGATTCAGATGAAGAGCTAGACCCCTGCAATGTTTAGTCAACATCCCATGAAGCAGTTATTGCCATACAAAGTACCCTAGGCCTGCATTCATCTGCTTTGGAAATGTTATATATAGGCCTAGTAGTCTAACTGCTAGATGTTGCATAGGTATTCAATTCTTTAACAACCACAATTAAAACTCCTCATACTATGAATTCCTTCAAGAAAAACCTTAGATGTTATCGTACTAATCACAGCTAGGTCTGTGCTTCTGTATGTTAGTCATTGCTTTAATTGTCTTCTCTTTCTTCTGTTATTGATTACCGCACCACACACACCCCCCCACCCCTTTTCCCCTGTTTTGGTTTCTTTTGGTAGCCAGAAAGTTGCATATTAAGTTTATTGAAACCTCCTCTCTGGTTCCTTTCATTTCAGTCACAAGTGTTATGCCTTCTGTATTCTTTTACATGCTGTTTGAGTGACATCTTCGACTGACTGGAGTAAGTTAATAGCCAGTGTATCTTCAAATGTTAATAGATGTATTTGTCTGCCCATTTGTTTGCTCAATTTGTATGTTTTCACAAAAAAAAATTGTCAGACTGTCTCTAAACAAGATCCTGTTGAGACCAAAAACGTCAGGCTTATGAAATTTTAATAGATAAAACTGCAAGAGGCTTGTTGTTGTACATATTAAATACGTCATCAATAGGTTTAATCTCTCAATTTAAAAAAAAAAAATGCCCTTAGGACACCAAACATTGGATATCTTTGGCTTTTTAACTGAAAGTGGTTTGGTTCAACAAACAACTTGGCAAAAAACTGCAGGAAACCAACTTTTTAGTACTAACAGTGATCTACTCCCTTGTTAGCTTGAAGGTTTTTCTTTAAGTCTGAATAAAATTTGTGAGCAAAATCACTAATAAAGTATGGTTGAAACAGTGACTAAAAGTACAGACCAACTTAATACATTGCTTTAACTATAATATCATTTTTTTTGTGATTTTCAAGTGCAATATGTACAATTCACTTTTCAAACAGCAGATGAAATGGGAGGAAAGAAGACTTGTTTTTATTTCCAATTCTGTTTTTTTTAAGTCATACATTTTATCACTAGGTAAAGGGCAAGAGGGATGTGGAAAACCAAGTAATTTATAAATAAAACCTCCACCGACCGTAAGTAAAAAATGTACCTTTCAAAATTGATAAGTTAATCTAATCTGCAATGTCATATTTCATACAATTCAAATTCATCAAACTAAATAGGTTGCTGATGTGGTAAATAAATACACTATGCAACTTCATTCGAAGGGCACAGGGACGTCTAAAGGGGATACAGTAGGAAGTAGGAACTTGGCGAAAGAGAATGGACGAGAAAATAGAGTATCGATAGCATATAGATACATGATATCAATGCTGATAGCAGAAATTCCAACATTTGTGTTATATACGTTTGGCATTCCAGAAAATTGCTGAATTTCTTGTTCAAGCAAATATGAATGAGAAATCTTAGGGAAGGATCAAAAACAATATCTGAGATATTTCTGGCTTTTCCCTCACTTTTTTGGCTCTTGTATCCACATTCTTCTTCCCTATTAATATACCCTTTAAATTGATATGGCCAAGTTAAAAACATTTCGAAATAATAAAGAAAACAAAAGTTGCAATCTTTGATAAATTCAACAACATTGAGCCAGCTTTTGTTATAATACCAATATCACAAAATAAAAAGTGTTGAAAAAGACATCTGTTTTACATTTGACCAAGCCCACACTGCAACTACTAATCATTCACTAATTAATATTCATGTGGTCACAAATCTGAACCAGCCAGTTGAGACAATTGCTTCATGCTAAAACCACTCTTTACTGTCCTCTCATATCATGCTTCAAAGCACTCATACCGACAGTATGAACAGTTCCTAACCTTTATCTGATTCTAATGCTAATACCACTCTATACTGTCTTCCCTTATCCTGCTTTGAAGCTATCCTACTGACAGTATGAACAGTTACTAATCTTTATCTGATTCTTAATGCTAATACCACTCTATACTGTCTTCCCTTATCATGCTTTGAAGCAATCGTACTGACAGTATGAACAGTTCCTTACCTTTATCTGATAGAAACATATTCATACTGTCAGTAGAAGTGCTCTGAAGCATGAAATGAAAGTACGGGATTTAAAAATGCATCCTAACAGGTTAATCTGAAGCTCAACATGAAACTTGCAAAATATGAGAACAAAGTTGATAAGTTTGCTGACAAGTGATGAAAGAACAATGTGTGAAATTTACCGTCCTATTTGCTTACCTCATATCCAATAGGCGACTTCTTACTTTTGGAAAATTTTTCTATCTCCAACCAGTCGCCTTTAACTGCCAGAGCATCAATCTTCAAAAACCAGAATCTATACAAAACCAGAAATCAAGTTAGCTTTGTGATTCCTTGCCTTACAAGTTGCTGAAAATTCAAAATAACTTACTGACTCAAGTAGAGCAAGGGAGATAAATTTTTCCCAGAATTTAGTGAGAACCAGAAAAGATTTGTAGCAATCCCTTGTGGACATCAATCATGTCATGCACTGACAAGGAATTTACATTATAGAATTTTTAAACCAAAATGTTTCAATATCCAGGAAGAACAATCTTCCTAGGTGAAATATAGACATATTTTACCAACTTTGAGCTAGCAATCCCTTTAGTAATTGCTGAGAGTTACATGACATTGTTTATACATATATTTTTGAGAAAATGGCCTATTTTTCAACCATTTGAGATAACCATTTGGCCCCTTGAGCCAGTTTGTGCCCATTTGAGATAACCTGCTGACCCCTTGAAGCTCAAAAAATGAAACTTAAAGGAGGTTTGAGTGCACATTTGAAGCAAGAGTATGAACTCTAAAGCAGATTTCAATACCTGGATGCCAGGTATGTTTCGTTGAAGACCCTTCACAGAACTAAACTGAACTGAATTTGACCAAACTATGTTCACCAAACGAAAATCATAGCACTGGAGAATACACAGAATAATTGTAGCTTTAATTTTGGAGTTATAATGTTTAAAAGGTTTTCAGACTTTGATGCCTGTTGACCTCATGTGACTTTTGACCTCTACCAATTTCACTAGGATTCATGCTCTCAGCAAGCTGGCTCTACATACTAAGTATGAAGTTCAAGAAAGAAGTACTTGTTGTGTTATTGAGTTTACAAGATTTCAGACTTTCATTTAAATTGTTGACTCAAATGACCTTTGACCTCCACCAATTTCAATTGAGTTCTTGCACTCAACAAGCTGAATCTGCATACCATGTATGAAGTTCAACAAAGATGTACTTTTGGGGTTATCTATTCACAAAAGTTTTAGACTTTGACCTCTGTTGACCCCATATGAGGATGAACTTCACAGAAAACAATAGGCTTCTTGTTATGCAATAAGACACATACCAAGTATGAAGTTAATCCATCATTACCTTGTTGCATTACCTTGTTTACAAGCAAGTGTCACATACATACACACTCACACATGCCACCACATCGATTCTTTTTGCTTCCGGCAAGGAAGCAAAAATGTAAAACAAACATTTGAGAAAAACATTCCTTGATTTGAATATACTTGAGGATAGTCCTCAATCAACCGTTAAAATTAATAGATGGTGTTACTCTGCTATCGTGTTGCATCTCTGAGAGAAAGCAGAATATTACTGAATTAATTTCCACTCTTTAGTGATTAAATATGCCACGTCAACATGTCGATGCATTTCTAAGTTTGAAATATCTCCCGGAAAGAGAAATATCAAAGTGAAAGGTTCCAGAATACGATCAGCGGACAAATCTCAATATTGTTCTCACCTTTTATCTGGAATTCTGAAGTCTTTCCTGATGGATTCTGCAAGCTTTGGTAAACCAGAGACGATCAGTTTGTGTGCGGTGTCATGAACAGACAGACCCACGAATTCAACCTCGTGTTTCTCCTCGATCTGTTGCTGACAGTCGAGTAACTTTCGTTGTTCATCTGTGCACTACAAAATTACCAAAAGAGAACGCAACAGCGACATCATTGGTTATAACAGAGGCATTCATTGGCTAAAAAAGCGGTTGCAAAACAAATCCTTTGTAAGTTTATGCTAATATAAGTATGTCTTAGCGTTGTTGAATTCGACGACAAAAACTTCCCATAAATCTAGGAGTCAGGGTAAACATTCTTCATAATAATATTTTAAAAAATAATTAAAAAAAATTATAAATCAGCTTCCTCCGACATCTGTTTTCTAACCTTATATTTTTTAATTACCAGTTATTGATCCCCTTGTCTTACAGCTTCTATTTTTTAGTGTTCAAATTTTGTGTTGCATATTCAAACGTTCTGAAGACCCTGTCCTAAAATTTACTATGGTTCCTGTTGTACAAATCTGCTAGACATCTGTGCAATTGTATAGCAATTCAACCAATCTTTGCAGCATTTAGTGATGTGATGCCGTATTAAATATCCGCTGTTGTACAATTTTACACGTATTCTTCTTTTTTTTATGACTGTATTTTGATAATTTGGCACATTTTCAAACTGGTATAAATAAGTGGAATGAAAGTCAAATAACTTAATCCCTAAGGAAAGATATCTGAAGAGGCATGAATGAGCACCTCAATCTCCAATTTGATACTACATGTATGTGTCAATAGGTTATACTTGAAAATGACATGCAAGCTACAATTTCAAATTTGTGACTAAATGTTAGGTACAATTTCTACCAAGACTACCGTCCTGTTGTTTGGTTCAAGGCAACTTCTACTCACCTTTGCAGCAAATTCATTTCTGGAACGCGTATAATTTTCCTGAGCTGACCGCAGATAATCAATTTGCTTCGCAAGGGTCTGTTATAATAAAGGGAAAGTGGATAAAACAACTTCTTTGCAAAGCAGGTAATGAAAAGAAGAATTTTCCTAACATATTGCAACATTTTATGACCAATGTTATTCTAGCATATTGCAGTATTTTTCCCAAATGTGCACACACAGATGGGTATGATTACTTTCTAGAACTGTATAAGAAAGATGAAATCTGCAGAACCTTAGCAAACTGAACAGATTTAGCCATATTTGTACCCACATATCAGTATGTTAACATTTTAACAACTATCCAAATACTGTGACATCAACAGAGTCCTAGCATATTGTAATGTTTTAGCCATATTTGTACACACATAACTGTATGTTAACATTTTACAACTATACACAAACTGTAAAAATCAACAGAATCCTAGCATATTGTAATGTTCTAGCCATATTTGTACCCACAGATCAGTATGTTAACATTTTAACAACTATCCACATACTGTGACATCAACAGAATCCTAGCATATTGTAATGTTCTAGCCATATTTGTACACACATATCTGCATGTTAACAACTATCCACATACTGTGACATCAACAGAATTCTAGCATATTGTAATGTTTTAGCCATATTTGTACACACATATCTGTATGTTAACAACTATCCACATACTGTGACATCAACAGAATCCTAGCATATTGTAATGTTCTAGCCATATTTGTACACACATAATTATCTGTATGTTAACATTTTACAACTATACACAAACTGTAATAATCAACAGAATCCTAGCATATTGTAATGTTTCAGCCATATTTGTACACACATATCTGTATGTTAACATTTTAACAACTATCCACATACTGTGACATCAACAGAATCCTAGCATATTGTAATGTTTAAGTCATATTTGTACACACATATCTGTATGTTAACATTTTAACAACTATCCACATACTGTGACATCAACAGAATCCTAGCATATTGTAATGTTTAAGTCATATTTGTACACACATATCTGTATGTTAACATTTTAACAACTATCCACATACTGTGACATCAACAGAATCCTAGCATATTGTAATGTTTTAGCCATATTTGTACACACATATCTGTACGTTAACAACTATCCACATACTGTGACATCATCAGAATTCTAGCATATTGTAATGTTTTAGCCATATTTTTACACATAGATTTGTATGCTTACCATTTAAAACTATACAAGAAACTTGAACAGCAATAGAATACTCTCAAATGATCATATTTCAGATTCACCGGGCACTGACTTAAACCTATCCCTTACAATTATTTCTATTTTTAATATCATCTGTGGTAATCAATGCTAATTATGAAATTGTACCTTCTGTTCGTAGCTATTTCTGATGTGACATCCGGCCATTTCCTGGAAGTTATCATTTTGGTAATGTAAGTCAATCAGTGATTGTGGTTGTTCCTGTCTACAGTATTGCATGTACAGACTCTGGGCTTCTGGATAATTGGTTAACATCATCAGAAAATCCTGCATTTTCATTTTCTTCATAAGTCTGATTAAAACTGTATGGACTACAAAAAAGAAAGAAAGAAACAAACAAAAATTGCAAAAATATTAAAAAAATTAAAAGGAAAACAGGGACATGTTGAATCAACAATCAGTGCACTGGAAGACAATAGTAAGACTGTAACATTTTTGCTGCATCCAACATATTCGCTTATTATTTTCAATTTGGCATTAATTTCATAAAGACCATACCAATAACATCTGTATTGATTTCTAAAAAAGAACATGTTAAATCTGCATGGATTATGCAACAAGAAAAAGAAAACAACATTTAAAAGAAATGACTCCATGTGGGGGCACAAGCTAACTAATTGAATGAGATTTGTGGCTGTAGCCTTAAAGGTTTTTCTGCGGTGATTCTGATGAGAAAATATTAAATTTAAGAAAAAAGTTAAGACAACAAAGTTCATTTTGAGATTATCAATGTGTTTTTACATGCAGTTAAAGCATTAATGTGAAAAAGTGTCTGGTGACAAAAATGTTGAGGATCGACTGGATTATTAAAGGCCTACATTTGGTGGCTAATTTGACCAACTCTTGAGTATCCAAAGCCAAAAAAAAAACTTAAGTTACTAGATGGGCTCCATAAGAACTGCTGAGCTGTCTAATATTGTGAAATATTAATTGATTTGCTGCTCAATCCAAGTTGAGATACTCCAGAAAGGAAGTAAAGTTTCCAAAGTTGAATCGAATGGACTCACCCAGATCTGTGTCTCCACTCTCTATGGATTTACGTAATGCCGCTTCAGTGCTGGACATTGTTAGAAGCAGAGGAACTTGTTCAGAGGCCCTTGGTTCATAATCGAGTAACTGAAACAAGACGGTCGTGATACAGAATGAATAGAGTAAACAAACGTTACAACAATTATATATTTTGCCTAATTAGTTTTGTAGTAAATGTCTGACCTATTACGAGATTGGGGTCGATCAGTATTAATCAATTGGCAAAAAGCAAATTGACAAACTTAAATTTGCAAGGGTTTATTTCATTCTTTGAAATAAAATTTGACTAGTTAAATTTAATGAATTTCATTGCTATAGGATTTTAATATGTTATACCATCGAAATATCGCTTAAAATTTTGCACGAAAAAAAGAAGGCTGCTCTTGAGGGTGTAAAGGATAACGGAATAGGCAGGGCCTCCTTTACGTAAGATGCAATTTTGATATTTTATCCAGACGAATTCCAGACCCGGGACAATTCTTCACCATTATCCGCAGGAGACCAAGAATAGCTCCATAACATCCTCACCTTAACTGCCAGTTCATTTCTGGATATCTCGGATGCCTTCTTGGCTATTTCTGAGTACGAGATGCTAGGGGCATCACCGAGCTTACTCTTGATACTAGCTGCAATCTCACTATCACTCTTCTTTTTAAGTTCCACCTGTTAATTGACAGACAAAGAGACTAATTAGTACTAATCAGTACATAAATGTATCTCGTTACAGTGCCGCAATGACAGTCAAATGCAACGTCAAGATGTGGAAAAGATGGCTCTGTCCCTCCTCAGAGTAATAATAATATCTACTAGTAGTATAAGTAGTAACATTGTCATCAAATATGAAAATTATGGGTGATACAAAGTCCCAAAATATGTAACATTGCATGGTTAAAATTTGTGAAGAAAGTTTTGAGCACAAAAACATTCCAATAGTAAACAAACTGTCAACAGTAATGACAATAAAGAGAGCCTTTTGCAGCTTAAGTCAATTAGAGTTGTAACAGTTTCTCAAATAAAATATAATATATAGGTTTGCCTTTGACCAGACTGCCATGTTTCTTGTTTCTTTATATGAAACAGAAAATTAAATTTAAAAACAAAATTTAAATAAAAATGATCAGTCTAATGTAATAGTTCTGCTCATAGCAAGACATTTTAGGCTAAACTGCCATGTTTCTGTATTTATTCTTGTATGAAACCTAAAATAAATCTTTAGGAAAACTCTTAGCCTACTCAGCAAAACCAGGATCGCAAGATTTTTAAACAGTGCTTCATGGTCAAACGTGTCCTGAGACTTGACCAGATTAGAGTTTCCATGGTCAAATTCAATCCAGTGTTAAACAAAAATATACCAGAAATCCTAAAATGGTCAGGTTAGGACCAGCTAAGGTTCATAAAGTTTTCCTCAAAGTTACATATATAGGTATAGGCTAAAGGTTTTCCACTTCGAACTTTTCCAAAGTTTTGTGTTAAACTCTTGCCATTTTGGCAAAAAGTATATACGAGTTTGACATGCAAATCACATGGGTCTTTCTGAAGCTTCTTCTGTTTTATGAATATGCTTGAAATACTCATGCTAGAGTAGCTTTAGATAAAATTCGACCAAATTTCTCTAACAGGCAAAATTTCTTTTTGGCAGCCAAAAGGACTAAAATATGGGCCAAATTTTGAAATTTGACTGTGACTTTGGTCAGATGGTAACCCTGTATTTACCTCATTTATTGCAAAGAAAAGCATAACGATCATGGCATATATGTGACAAATGCTACATGACTAAGAATTACCTGGTAACAAGCCCAGTGGGTTAAAATTCTACTCTCGCTGTCTGAAAGTTTTAGATATTTGCTAATGTTCATGGCAAGTTCCCATTCTCTTCTTCTTATTAATCTACGGAGAAAGAAACCAAACATAAGAACATTTTCAGACTTTTAGCTAACCTTTAGAAACTTGATTCATTCAAGCAACAACTTCCAACTTATTCCCCCTAAATTATGAATTAGAGGTGCACAAGATTACTAAAGTGCAGGTTCAGGCATTAAATTTACAAAACATGAAATAATTGAGTACTGACCATAAGGTTTTTTTTTTTAACAACGATTGTGGATTTTGTCTATCATTAAGTGCTGGTATTATCCACATTTTGTCGAAGAAATACTTATTATACATGTTTACATATGAGCAGACAATTGGTTGATTGCAGAGCAATTTGCTATGGGATATCAGATGTATTATGGATGAGGTCATTTATTTCTTCAAAGTAAATTTTGAGATTTATAATCCTCACGGTTTCAGTAGGCACCACAAACTTTTCTTTAATAATGAGGATCTTTTTCATCAAAGCATTTGCTCCTTTGCAGTACAGGTATCAAGGGTTCCTCTTTATGGTGAAAGCATTCTATTCCTAATGTGCAATTCATGGACAATTTGACTAAGGACTAGAATAAAAAGAACCCATGAGAATTGAAGTGAGCAACATACCTGTCAATTAAAACTTCAACAGATAACCTATTCAATCTGAAAACAGGAATTGTTAAGGTTCTAAAAGTGGAAAGTAAGTTGTAAATCACTACTGACAAATTGTATTTTATAAAACAATTGTGCCTTGATATCTTAAGAAAGGAACGGGTTGGTAATGATAAATTTTAAATTGGCACTAAATTCTAAGTTGTCATACATTATTAGAGACAACCAAAGCAATGACACAATAACTTATGAATAATTTTCTATACAGAAACTACTTACAAAGATGAAAAGTTTCTTTTATGTATTTGATAAAACTAAAGAAATATAAAAACAAAACTATATTTCCATTTATTTTTGATTATACACATGAGGAATTAATGGATAAGATTCACTGCATAAGTTTGTTTTTTTACAGTAGGTTCAATAATACCATATATCTAGAAATTTTATGCAGGAATAATTCAAGCTAATGGAAGCATAAAGACCCTCCTCTAAAAGATGAGAACTGTTTCTTAAGTGACATGTTTCATGGACTCATGTGGGTAGAGGTATTTCACAGACAAAGCAATGTAATAAATGCCACAAGATTTGATTAGAACTTTCCAAAGACTTCCCATCTATTTGTAAGTGGCAAATAATATATTCAGCATATTATTGCATCAATTTTTATGTAAACTGTATAAATATTATAAAACTTGGACGTTCTTAAATCAGTGGCACAATGAGGGATGGGGTTGGTCGTGCAGCATGCGACTTCAAATTTAACGTCACTTTCGACAATCTGCTTTTATGACCCCCCAAAATTCTTCTTTATTACAAGCTCTTTATTTATTTCAAAGTTTAATTATAAATACATTCTGTATTGTTCATAAGGATACTGAACTAGAGTAAGAGGTATTCCCACAGTGAAATCATAGGCAGCATTGCGTACTCTCAGTGTCTGACACATCTTCACAAATTGAGACGGGTTAGAATTAGTCAGGAAGCATCTCCCAAAAGAGGCGGCCTAAAAACAGACAGACAATGGGAAAGAAAAATTCAGCATGTCAATATAATATATCGACCTTGTATTTCCACCCCAGGCATCCCAATTCCCATCATCCAGATGCAGCCATGCTACATTCAGCTTTTCCTACTCAGACTGGGCAATCTTAGAATAATGGCTCATATATTGGTGAGCATTTTAACCCCAAAACACTCAAATTTGTGCAACTATAGCACATCATATATATTCACATATTTCTTCACTCTTATCTTTCTTCGATGCTGTTCAATTAAATCCCTTCAAAAAACCAAATATTAATAATAATTTGTGATGTTATGAGAAATTAAAGGAATAGAGAAGCTGTATCAAAAAAAAAGTTGACTGTGTAAACTCTGTGGGAAGCAAAACATGCCACATTGGAGGAACATGGTTAGTAACTAATTACTCGAAAGTAGTAAAATGGCTGTAAACATGTAGTGCAAATATTTAGTATGAGGAGTTGTCAAATAAAGAAGAATAAACTAGGTCAAATATGGCAATTTTCTTATCAACTATAAGAGATACAAGGTTTATCTTCCACTGAACATTCATTTCCATCAACAAGTAAGCTAGCTCAGCGTGTAACAATTATGCAGATGCTGCCTTAAAAACTAACAGAGAAGAAAATTGGAAAGTCTGAACAATGAATCAAGATGGGAGGGAACACGTTTAAGACAATACAAAGGTAAAGCACTTTCTCACCTCTGAAATCTAAAATTTAGTCTTTTTAAAAAGTCAAGACAAATTAGAAAATCTCCCATACATCCAATTCTGCAATAAAATTGATCTCTAAGAGGAGTATGGTTATGGCTTACCCTTAAGGAGTGTTAGCTCAGTGGTTAATGCCGGTGCCTTTCAATCATGAGGTCCCCGGTTCGAGTCACTCCCAGATTAATGTATTTCGTCCAGTTACAGAGTTGTTGACAATTAACAATTCATAATCACGGACGTTAAATATGAATGTAAGAGACTGACTTCGGTCAGCTTGCGGCTTTGATAAGCCAATGAGGCTTCTTTGCGAGCTCCTGCTTGCAGGAGGATCTAAACTACATACAAATACATACATACCCTTAGAAGAGACTTTTGTGTATTTGGTTCAAATTCTTCTCCAGCTGCTTCCAGACACTGCTTCACTGCGTTGGGCAGGTCGTCATGAATAAGACGAATGTATTCGTCTGCCTTCTGACTCTTTTTCTGAAAATCAAAATACAATACCTCATTATCATTATCTACTTGGTAAACAATTATCTATATGTTTTCAAACACTTGGAACAGATGTCAATTACTGATCCATTGTAAACTTGTTTTGAGTAGCACCCCCTAGCTTAGATCAAATTGGTAATCAGTGGTAATTAGTTACTGAAGGAAATTTATGTAATACCAGTCAACCAATAAGCACAATTTCTTCTCTAAGTTTCACAAATTAACAGTTGCAATAAGTAAATTGTACATTTCACTCTTTTCTCACTTACATCATCAATATCAATGGTCACAATTCAACATATATACTTGTAGAGAAAATGAAATAATGAACTAAGTTGTCCTTTCTGATCTGAAATAATAAATCTTGGTGTTTATTTATTTGAATAAGAAGGATGAGTCTGTTTTGTGCATTCTCTGTATTACATATTTATAAACTGGATACTGCAGTATTGCAGTCATACTTCCATTCTCTGTACTACATATTCCTTTCTTAATCTGGATCCTGCAGTATTGCAGTCATACTTCCATTCTCTGTACTACATATTCCTTTTTTAATCTGGATGCTGCAGTATTGCAGTCATACTTCCATTCTCTGTACTACGTATTCCTTTTTTAATCTGGATACTGCAGTATTGCAGTCATACTTCCATTCTCTGTACTACTTATTCCTTTCTTAATCTTGATACTGCAGTATTGCAGTCATGCTTCCATTCTCTGTACTACACATTCCTTTTTAATCTGGATACTGCAGTATTGCAGTCATACTTCCATTCTATGTACTACATATTCCTTTCTTAATCTTGATACTGCAGTATTTCATTCATACATCCATTTCCTGTACTACATATTTGTTTTAAAATTAAGTATTCGGTATTGCATTCATACTTCCATTCTCTGTTCTACATAGTTTCGTTCTTAAACAGGATATTGCAGTATTCCATTCATACTTCCATTCTCTGTACTACATATTCCTTTTTAAACTGGATACCTCAGTATTGCAGTCATACTTCAATTCTCTGTACTACGTATTCCTTTTTTAATCTGGATACTGCAGTATTGCAGTCATACTTCCATTCTCTGTACTACTTATTCCTTTCTTAATCTTGATACTGCAGTATTGCAGTCATGCTTCCATTCTCTGTACTACACATTCCTTTTTAATCTGGATACTGCAGTATTGCAGTCATACTTCCATTCTCTGTACTACATATTCCTTTCTTAATCTTGATACTGCAGTATTTCATTCATACATCCATTCCCTGTACTACATATTTGTTTTAAAATTAAGTATTCGGTATTGCATTCATACTTCCATTCTCTGTTCTACATAGTTTCGTTCTTAAACAGGATATTGCAGTATTCCATTCATACTTCCATTCTCTGTACTACATATTCCTTTTTAAACTGGATACCTCAGTATTGCAGTCATACTTCAATTCTCTGTACTACGTATTCCTTTTTTAAACTGGATACTGCAGTATTCCTTTCATACTTCAGAGCTCAACCATCAGATTATCTTACCTGGAATTCTCTGGATGCTTCATACAACAGAGCACCACTTGCCATGGAAGCGACTTTAAAAATGCCGGCTACATTATCTGTAAAAACAAATTTCAGAAGAATTTTGTCACTTTCTTAATTGTTATATGAAAATATTATTGCAAAATCAAAATGCAAGCATTAATGTTGCTCACTAACTTTATCAGGTAGCCTCCTCTTAATATGATGTCAGAATTAACAGTTCCTACATCCTACAATTTGAACCATGTCAAGCTTTTATAAACTTTGAAATAGCACCTTATCATCAAGTTAGGCTAAATCATATGGATCTATACTATAGAAATTACACATTCATTTACATTCACTTCCCAAGCATGTATCCTTCAGAAGAACATTTCATATGGATATTTCCTAGCAAGGCTGTGGATAGTTAGATGGACATAAAGACTAACTATTGAATATTCATCTAGGTTGCACCCAAATAAGAAACTTACTATTACCTCTATGTCTTCTGAGGGAACACAAGTAGTCTAGAATACTCACCTGGCACCTCCTGAAGAAATTCTTGGATATCTGGTTGTAGTATCCTCAAACCGTCCATTTCCGCAACGAGAAATGCCTCCTGATCAAGATTATATGTACACCAATTGTGATTAAGGAAATTATGTCATGTCTTCCTGTAAAATATCTTTGCAATAAATTTAATGTTTTGTTCTTGTTCTACTAAACAAGCCACATAGGTTTACAATTTGGCAGCGACTTCCCTATCAGCAGAATTTCTTTTGTAATTAATTTGGTGAGAAAATTAAGGACTTTTATCCCACTTCTCCAAGCAGTGATCTATCATTTCACAGAGTTTGTTAATATTTGCTATGTCTACCTACTGTGCCAAGATTGGCTCAATTCTGGTAGTCAAATTAAGTGATCATTGCTCTCTTACACAGATGGGTGAGTGTGACCGAAAAAAATTATGCATCTTTCAAAGCTCTATCAATGTACCATACCGAATTTTGCAAAAATGAATAACATGATATCTATATATTTACTCTGTGGAGTTGGTACACCTGCCTGACAATGTTATGAGATTTCAACATAACAAACGAATTACTTGCAAGTAAAACTTTCTGATCTTTGAGGTTCTACATAATTTAATATTTCCTTCTCGTTTTCATGGGACTAGGTACATTCTTTAAGTGTTGTGGTATGTGGGTTGGGTATGAAGTTTCACCTGTGAGATCAATTTATACCCACTGCTGGTTTAACAACATATTGTTTCCCACTGTCTATGCTTCATGATCCATCTTTCACCCACTGCATATTGTCTATAATTAGTGCCGCAATCTTTGTGTAATTCTTATTATTTTACTGACTACTGATCAAACAGTAAAAAGCCACGATGTAAAGATATAAGATATTAATACATAAGATATTAATATATAAGATATTAAGAAATAAGATATTAAGGATATTTGATCCAATTTTTCCAATATAAGATATCAAGATTTTAAGATCTAAAGATATTATGATATTAAGGATATTTGATCCAATTTTTCCAATATAAGATATCAAGATATTAAGATTTAAGATATTATGATATTTAGATATGAAGATATTAAGGATATTTGATCCAATTTTTCTTCATTCCTATGACCAATAGGAGATTCTCCCAGTAAGCCACCACTGCTCCATTACCACACCAGACAAGCTGCTTTGGCCTAATCTGACTGTTCGTAGAAAACTCGCAGAGTTTTCGCTGAAAGTCATAAAAATGAAAGATGAGAAAAAAAATTAAGTGAGTGGCATTGTTTCCGAGCCATATCATTGGTATCTTTAGCTAAAACATTAAAAACAAAACCACACACACTGTTTCTGCTCTCAAATATTCTTTACATGACATAAAAATTCTTGAAACTGTAACTGTGACTTTCAAAGTTTTAGACTTTCAAAATGTAGCCATAGGAGAAAATATTAGCATATGCTGTTCCTGCGTGGTACCAATTTTTATACAAAAAAGAATAAAGGCATGGATGAGATTTCCTTGAATGTCCTAACATTCTTTTTCTGTCTCGAACATCAAAATATTTTATACAGTAAATGAAGCTAGTAGAAATGAGTCTATGAGGCTTGCAAAGAATACCTCTGTGCAATAACACAAAGTACAAATCTTTGCTATGAGACCTATGTTTAACATATCAAGTTCTTTTTGGAAACATATTTATATCAAGAGTTGGAAAAAGGATGCTTCGTTTCATTGCTTCTAATACCACTGCCTTTTTCCATTGGACCATGGCACTCCCCCACCCCCCCCCCCCCAATTGTTACGAGACTAAAACCTTGTCAATATAACCATGGCTGCATGTGGTAATATGGGCTGGCCACACCTAACTTGCCTATAATATACTTCTAGAGCCACTTGCTAGGGCCTGATATGGTAACAACATAACCTGGCCTGAATGTGTCCACACTGATTGACTTCCCTAACATTACTGACCAATATAATACACTGGTTTCACAGTCAGTACACACGATGAAAATTCACCCACTGTAGACTGCACGTTGCCCAAGGATTTACCATCACTACAATGTCTTGATTAAATATTCTTCACAGTTAACAAGAAGAGAAACGACTAATCCTAACAGCTGAGATGACTTCTACAAAGAACATGAACCTACTTGAAGATCTGATGTGAAGACGTGGATGTCTCCTCGGTCGGTGAATAAAGCAATCCGTTGATTATCAAATGAAAGAGCCATCTCGATACAGGCACCATTTGCATTCTCCAGACCCTGTGGTCATAATTATAAATATCTTTGGTGAAAACACAATAAATGATTATTCTAGGTACATCTACAATATAATTTTCATCAAATCTGTAGTAAATGGTGATAGTCTCAGACATCCGCTGTAACAACCTTTGCAAATGTAACGATACAAATATTCTAGTTTTCTTGGTATAGCTTTCTTGGTAGGAGAGACACCCAGTCAGGTTGTTGTTTAATCAAAGTAGCTGTAACTTAAATCTGGCTATTTTGGTAGCAATCAAGGAAATACTTATATAGAGGAGAACAATTTATCCACACTGTCAATTGAAACCTCCTGATCAATAACTGTTTTCCTTACTCCACATATATGGTTGTTTGAATATCTTAATATCTAGTTTGGCTTGTTCCAATGTCTAGTAAATATTAATATGGATCACAGCAGGTCTATGATGGCAGACTTCATTAAAACAAAAAAAAACTTTTCTTCCTATTTTTACAATATTATACTTGAGTTATCGCTCAAATGTGATATGTTTGGAATGTTTTGCTTGGTTGGCATTATTTTTTTTCTTCATTTATAATTTCATCAATAGGCAACATGTTTTAATATACAACATGTTTATAAGGCAACTTGTGAATAAGGCAACATGTTTATAAGAATTGTATTTTTTTCCCCACAGAGAAAATGGTTTGTAAATTATGAAGCACAAAAAATGGGAAAAGAGAAACGGAGGGGGAGGTAAATAATGACATTCAGCCAGTGTAACATCTCATTAATTTACCTGTTCTTGGCAGTACCCAGGGTCTATAACATACAATATTTTGTCTTTTGTGAGCATGACAAAGGTATCTCTATCTTTACTGATGACTGTCCAACAACTTGGAGGAGACAGCAAGCCTGTTGCCAGAGAACAAATGAAACAATAAGACAAGAATGTAATTAAACAGAATTCATGGTGTAGGGGAACACAAAAGGAAGTGATGTCAAATTAGTTTTAAATTATAGTTTGAAAGAAACATTGACAACGATGTTGTGCGTGATCTATCCCATGTATGTGCAGTCAGAATTAATGTAGGTACCCTCTGTCACATGTCATTGTCATTTAGAATGCAGGGTTAGTTAGAGGGAAGGCTCTTACTATTAAAATAGCTGTGATTGACATGAAATTGTCTTTTGTTGATGAAAGCAAACATGGGGCCATTGCAAAACTCAACACTGCATTCCAAATCTTGGGGAGATTGAAGCTGTGTATAGTCCAGTGGAACTCATTATTGCTTGACCCTTCTCCACTCCATTGGAAGGACTACTTAGGAGTATGCAAAGTGATCATCAACAGTCTCCAGGGATGTGCCCAGGATTTCCTGAGTGCCAGGTATACTGATCGCCGCCGTGGAGCAGGGTCTAAGGGGGAGGGGGTGTCCTCCTCCCCTTTGAGAAATTTTTCGATTTTTGAAGGTGCTCAAATGCTGGTACTTGTGTAGCTTTTTAAGCACATACACAAGTACTAGTTTTGCTAACAATTGACATTTAAAAAAAATTTTTAGTGCAATTTTACGTACCTGGTAACAGTTATTAGTTTGTTTCAAAGAGATTGGACTGATTGAGAGCCGTAAATTATGTTTCTCGCATGCATAACTGATGCATTATTAGTCTGTATGATTTTGGCATAGGCTAGGCCCAATTTATGTTGAATATATTGTTAGGAATGTCGGGATTTTAGATGAAAATAGTGCTGGGAGGGGTTAACGATTTTTAAGACAGTGCTGTGCGGTAATTTTTAGTGCTGGGCAGGGCCACTCAGTGCCGCCCAGCGTGGGCACATCCCTGAGTCTCAGTAAAGAAAACATTGCGGTTCATTCTCCAAGACTGTGTGCTGTCACCGTGAAAATGATACGTCATGAATGGGTAATATTGTGCTGTTTATCATGTACCCATTTGTCAGTTGTGCTTGTAATCTGAAAGTACCAAATTCCATCACGATGGGAAGTACAGGAACCAGATATGGCCAAGTATGAATGTAAAATAGTGATGCTGTTTGGTAACACACAATTCTGAAGATCGTTACTTTTGACATTAACAAATAACCATGATTTGTAGGTATGTTTCATTGAGGGCTAGTGCCAACTGGTACAAAAAGATTGGGCAATTTATGTAGCACCATGCAGGGCATAATTTATCCAGTATCGCATCGCAATGCTATTCAAATCATCCCATTGCTACAAAAGCTCCACATGCATAGCAGGTTTGTGCATAGAAACCATAGCATTCAATAAGAGATAAAAGTCACAGCTTTCAAAAAATATTCGAACACTTAAAATTATTCCCTGCGATGCATTTTCATAGAGGGAAACATACATCAATGTCACTCCTTGATACTTGCTGTTCCAAAAGATCTGGTGATGAAAGCACTTTGGAGTGAAATTTACTGTTCAGGTTTGTTCAATACTATCTCCTCTTTCTAAATAATTGTTTTTTAACAAGTTGCTTGACATCAACTTTCTCCCGGAAACCTACCTGGTACATCGGCCATCTTTTTGCTCTGGGGGTTCTTGACATTACTCACAACATAGAACTTGTAATTTCCCGTCAAAACAACAACTCCAGAGGTTCCGCTGGTCGGGTTGTAGAAAATCCTAGCGTCTATAACTTCATTGTCTCTTGCAACCTGCGGGAAGATATTTGATATCTCATGGGTGTGTCTTTGAAGGAACACATACCTCAAGGTAACATCCTAGAAAGGCTACCTACCAACCTGTGTCAAGTTTTGTATATGTTCAGTGCTAAACGGAACCTAAACGAAAGCAAATTATGAAAGCATGCTTTATATTCATGTAGCTTCATGTCCCAATAGAAGTTTCTTTAGCAGCATATAATCAAATAATTCAGAGCTAACCTGAAAGTAACAAGCTGCAAACATTCTGTTTCCTGGGTCTTAAAAAACCCTGTAAAAACCCTGCAACTCTCTAAACTGCATGAGATTTACTTTAGCTGGTGAGATAATTCTGGGAGTCAACGTTAGCAAACTTTGTGGTCAAACAAGCGTATGGTTTCTCAGTAATGTTAATTACTTCCGCATGTCTACACAACAATGTATTAAGTAAACTTCAATCACTGGTCCATGTCCCCTTTTACGGCAAAGCAAATGTTGTTTTGTTTTCACAAAACTGGACTTGTACAGAAAGTACTAACAATAAAAGAAGCTAACTCACCTGACCCATACTGAATCTGCCATGAAACTTGCCAAATATGTCATATGTCAAAACTGTCCCATCCTGTTGCACACACAGCAAGTCTTCTGTGCTAGACCAGCCAATGTCCACCAACTGACCACTTTCCCACTGTCAAACCAAAACAAAGAAGACAAAGACTAAAATGAGGAACGTAATTGGTTAAATGTATTGGTGGTGATTTCTTTGCACTGTTTATGGTATTTGACGGAACCAAAAACTTCATGGTGTTTCGCAGTGCAATAAACTCCTCTTACCATAGCAGTGTAGCTTCAACACTTAGGTTTGACTTGATAAAGGTTTTAACATAAAAAATAAATTTGATGTATTAGATCCTTGGAAGATTTACAGCTTTATTTCAAAATTTTCCATTTAGAACCAAAATCGTTTATCTTTTAGCTGTGTGACTGGAAAACAAGTTTGCACACAGACCTACTGTAGTTAACCTCCCCTACTGCATCATAGCAACCAATGGGCCCTAAACTAAGACACTAATATTCTGGTAGAAGATAGCAGGGCAGAACTCTTCTCTTTGAGAGACAGTTAAAAGATTTATTCATAGTTTCATCTAAGGTTTTGCAAAACAGGTATACAAAATAAAACAGATGGTTCATACATATTAAAAATCTTTATAGGATTCCCATAAAAGCCACTTGTGCATATCCCTAATATAACCTTTATGCTCACCCTGAAGAAAGATATGGGCTTTCCAGATGAAGAAAAGATGAATATGTCTGGCTTGCGGGCAGGGGGTGCATTAGAAGTCTTCCGGTCATCTCGCATCAAAGCTGTTTCAAAAATAAAAAGACGTTGCTTAATAAATTAAGCAATAATTCAAATAATACATACATCTTTTCAAAGCCATTTGTTGCACAGGTATTTTGGCTTTAATACACAAGAATTCTGTACATAATATTTCTCTCTGAAGATATATGCCAGGCATTGTAAAGTAAATATAAAGGCATAGTAGTAATCTTGGCCTAACCATGTCATAACCAGGTCTTAGGTCATGATCATTATGATGATGAAATGAAGGTGGGGAAGTCTTTCACCTTCCAAAATACGTTTGCTGCCTCCATGGACCATCACGACACTTTCTTTACAAAAAACTTTAAGCTTTTGCCACTTAAACAGGCTGTACCTACCCGTTGTCCATATCACATTTACAATACAGATCCAGTATTTAACATCCAAAAGGTGAACAGCACAAAGGCATTAAAGTTTTCCAAACATATATACAGCTAAAAATTCAACAACTCAAGGTTACCAATACAAGAATGAATCATAATGCTAGAATAGGCAATGAAGACTTTATACTAATAATTAACTCCTTTACAAATCACTCACCTATCGGCCCTCCAAATGAAGCAGCCGCAATCTTGCATCTTGGTATGTCTGCCTTCTGTTGCCAGTGATGTTGCATATTGTACAGCTCAACTTTTCTGCAAAAAAATTTAATCAAAACAAGAAAAGAGGAAAGTTTACATTGGTATTGGTTGCAATCTTACAAGAGCGATCATATACTCAGTAGCTAATAGACAGCAACAGAAAAATCGTGAACAACGAAAGAGCAAATATTTGACAATAGAGGGCAAACCAAAGTGAGATGTTAGTTTATTGTTACTGCTGGAAGTTCAAAGTACTCATGACACCACATGTATGTGAAAAAAATCCTAACATCAGAAAAGGGAAGGACATTTAAACCCCAAAAATGATGTGCAAGGCCAGCCTGGCAAGGGTGGCAATGCCAATTGAAAAAGTGTGTTTATTCACTTCATTATGAAAAAAACAACATCTGTATTTGGGTTAAAATACTCTCTTCATGGTTCAAATGAAACTTTTGTGTAGAACTCCACACAACCAAAATCTGAATCTTAAATCTACTGACTGTCCTTCTCTGTGCAGACTGAAGAGTGGCAAAATATAGGTATTAACGAAACTAAAATTGTAATTAATGGCAATTTGTAGTTGTCAGCGCTTGTTGCATTCGTTAAAACTACTTTTCTGATTTTATTACAAAATCAGCAACATATTCAATAAAACTTCTTTTTGTGCGGTGCACGCACACATGGAACAGAGTTCAAAAATAAAATTGAAATACAAAATGGGCTGTTTTTTAAGGCCTATCATTGATCAACTTAGGTAAGTGCAGTAATTGAAGGCCTCAAACGCATGGCACCCTTGACAAACAGTACTTGGCAGTTATTCATTCACACAGTGTTGACCCAAATAATAATAATATAATAAGTTCTTAATATGGCGCCAAATACCAAAAGGCCTCTAGGCGCTTTACAAAAACAAAAACAAAAAGACAGAGAAATCAAAGAAATAAATAGTCTAGAAAACACATGAACGAAAATTAAACAGTATATACAGTATGTAAAAATATGAACACAAAAAGCTAAAAACACAACTATAAAACAGACCTAAACCTAAAAAAACAAAAAAACAAAAAACAAAGGGTAAGCACGTAAAATAGAGTTGTACAAAAGTAAAAGTCTAGATAAAAACATGAGTATATAAAGTGACAAAATCACGTTGAGAAACTAAAAATGCAAACATTCAGGTTTGAATCCTGACAAATATGAGAGATTATCATCGTTATGGCAAAAAGATCCAATTCAATTACACAAGGTAAACAAACACTATGTAACTATTTCATGCAGAACTAGCGAACACTTTTAATACAGCTGGTTTTGCTGGTACTCAACATACGCAACGAAAAAGCAAATAGACTGGGGGTCCTATCCTTGAACAAAATTGTATATTAATAAGTCAAATGAGGCATTTTGAGGCATACTTAGACTACTTGATTCATTGAAGGCTACACAAGTAGTTCTGCACAGGTTGTGCTAATAAATAACAGTAAATTCTACGACTGATAAAAATAGGGACCTTAACCATTATGGAGGGCCAGAGGTGAATAAATGATGTAATAATTGAGGGGGGGGGGGCACTGCCCCTATTTAGAGGGTTTGAGGATCCTCCAGAATTTTCTTTCAATTGATGTCAAATGGTGTATTCTGAGTCAAAGTTGGACTATTAGTTAGGTCTCACTATACAAATAGCCCTGCTTGCAAGCTTTTGCTAATAAACACTTTGCATGCAGGTTGAATAAAGGGGGTGTGGTGGGGTTGAGGGTAATGAACACCCATACTGTAGTAATGGTCCAATTCCCAAACTGAAACATTCCCCCTCCCTCCCTCCTTTGTGCATGCCAAATTGACAATTTTTATTTTTAAATCCATTCCACATAGATTACTGCTAGTCATTTTTCACACCATGATTACAACACCAGTCTAGTTGGTTTAGATAGATATACATAACTTTCAGAACAAGGAAGGAGCAGGGCTAGGCTGTAAACAGTCTAGGGAGTAACAAATGTTAGTTGTTACAGGTACAGTACTTGGTGCAACAAACGCATAGTTTCGTCATGTGACTGACCCCTCCCATCTAATCCCCTGCCGTTAACACTGACGATACATCCAAAGCTTGAATACCTGTAGAAAACCTCCCCTAGTGGGTTCCAGTCACCAGTGACATGAGCCATCTTTGTACCAGTTCTCTCAAGGCATTGAAGTAGTTCCAAATTTTTCCCGTCGGCTGTAGTCTGCTACGGAATTACCTGACCAAAATAATTCCAAAATTATGCTATGTGAAATGGCTAAACAAGTTCACCCAAACATCCTTCATGTGGGACGCCAAAAGAGTAAAAGTAACGTAAAATACAAACGCGATATATAGTTCAGTAGTTGAAATTGCAATTCGTTCGCTAGTTTACGATCAAATGACTCACGGACTGCATTTAAAAACAAACGTGGTGTTAGTATCAATTTCTCAATGTACCATATTACATGTCTCAGTGTGTATTGGTAACTGCATTTAGAGTAACATTAAAATGATTTTTGAAATGAGCATAACGTTGACGATTATTTGACTATTTGTAGTATACTTGGGACTCAAAAGGGTGATTGTTAAGCTTTAGAAAATTCTAATGGAAATTCACTAGGCTAAGTTTTAAAATGTGTAAATATTTTCTCTACATAGGCTAAATGGAACATGTGTAAGAATAATTACAATATGTACCGTTAGTATATATCCGGTACTGCCGAATTCACATGATGGTCAAGTAATGTGAGACATATCTGTGAGGGCGTAGGATACTTTCCAGCCCTCTCAAGTTTAAATGAGATGCCAGAGTAGAGGTGATTGCCCATCACTCTGTGTTTCTTTTTTCGACGTTTTCTTTTGTAGGACGTTTCGTAAGGGCAAAAGATGTCTCAACCCAAAGCACAACGATATTCTTCTCATGGTCAGTTCTGCATGGTCTTCTACGTGCAATCGAAACAGCGATATCCTTGGATCGGTGACAGTGCCAATGAAAGCCTGTTAATCGGTACCTTGTGTAACATTAAGGCGACAATATAGTCGCCTACGGTATCGACTGTTGGTTGTTTACCATCTACTGCTTGGAATCCAATGAGCTGAGCATTATTCTTATACGTGATCACGACTGATTTTTCGAGGGTTTTCGGCATAAAATAGACATCCAAAAGACTGCTTGTTAATAAGTTGCTTGTTATCTAAGTTATGCATGTTTTATTTCTTTCACAAGTCTAAAAGACTTTACTTAGATGAACAAAAGAAACGCAAAGATGATTTGAATAAAGATGGAGGAAAGGGAAGAATAAAATGATCTGACTCCATTTCCTTTTCTTTGTTTTTCATTTCATATTCAAGACAGAATAGTAACACGGTTGACTCTGTTACCAACTTGAATAACATCATTGTTTTCATTGTAGCTTATGTTAAGAGGTTTAAATATTTTACATTTATCTTTTGCACTGAAAAACCACTTCCGTGATAGAAAATAAACGTTGTAAATAAAAAGAACTTGATTGCTCGATGATAATATATTTAGACTTGATCGAGTCTTCGGCTTTGTGTTTGAAGGAACATATCAAAGTTGACAGTTCTCTCTACTATTACATATTGATGGTTAGCGGTTTGGGACTCTTCTTCTCTCTTTTTAAAAATTTATTTTCAATTGTTTTAATCAGGTAGTTATTTTTTACGACGCTACTGATGTGGGAGAAGCCCGCGAGGGCTTATGGATTACAACTTTCACGTCAGATGGCTTCCAATTTAACATAGTAACTCAAATTTGGAATAACTCCTGTAACAAACGAAAGTCGTAGCTGAAAGTAATGGGAAGTTAAAAGTTCATGAGCAGACGTAGCCTACGTTACTCATTGAATAATGATTGACTACCGGATCGGAAACGAAAACCCCTTTTCGGAAACTGACAAAACAAATTATTTGGAAATCCATACAAACCTCAAGTTTTCCTTTGGCCCTCACTGGCTTCCGTAGTATTTCAATAAAATAGCGTCCATGCACGTATCAATCGCTTTTCGTCTGTATCCTGAGGAACGGGAATGACCAAGGAGAGGTGGGTACGAATATCAGTAAGGAGGGTGAGAACCCCTTCTGGGGGTGAGGAGGGGGTCATTGGTTTTTTTTCCAGCATTTCACACTTTAGAAACGTGATAGGGAGCCTGTCTTTGGTTATCAATACAACTTCTTATCTATGATCTATCTGATGAGCTAAGATCATGAATTTATAAGTAAGTGACCCAAATTCAAGTGTTTGCCTACATCGTAATCTATTCTAACCATTTGGGTGCGACGTGGTGTTTTCGTGGTGACTCAAGTTTAGTGAACGGTGTGATATACTTCGCGGTATCTGTTGTGCCCATTCAATTGCAGAATGACGTGTATGATTGGAACGCAAAATTGTGTTGCGCCACCAATATACATAGCAATCGTTTCATTACTACAGTTTCTAACGTTGTCGTACACACACAGAACGTCAATGAAATAGCCACTGAAATCCTATTGCATCTTTCTCATCAAACCGCAAGAATGACAGTTTTGTAACTAAATATCTTCAAAATATATTCAGGGCATCACATCAGTCCTTGTACAAAACCATCTTCCATTTTAATCATTTTGGACACCAAGAATATACCAAGGTTCTTTCCGGAAGTCTCCTCATTCAGGGGCGGAACCGGTTGATTTACCTATACATCAAAATGGGGACGAGAGATGACGAATACGACTATCTTTTCAAAGGTAATACGACGAGAAAGTGCCTCAGTCAGGAACGAACGAGAGATCACTTTAATGAGCACTGTCTTTTTTTCTCATGTCATTTTAGTACCCGAGAAATGATATGAAAACAAATTTTTGGACCTCTTATCAAATTACCTTTTCAGTTAACGGTCGTAGTACGCTATAAATTACAGTTATACGTAAATATGTGTATTTACTACGGTAGGATATCGCAGGCCTAATGTTAACAAAGACTACTGCAACTGTTGCCTAACTTGGCCTAGCCTAGGGCAGTAATATTGTAGGAATACTAGCTGATAATCAAGCCAGAATTGTGCTCTTGTAGCAATATCCAGAACGTTATGATTAGGAATCGACATGATGGGAGCTTAAGTGATAAATCAATGAACTGTTCAACCATGTCATCAGTTCAGTTTAGAAAGAAAAGGGCACAGGGGATACATGAAGGATCATGAACAGCAAAGGTAAACTTGGGCATAAAGTTAAACCAGAGAGATTTTATCCAAATGAGGAATCCGATTTGATGGCCATCTGCTTTCTAATGGGTGCCTTCGTTTTGGTTATCATGTTACATGAATATCAAAACCCCAATATGCAATCCATTTTAAACACAGACTAACTGTTCCTTAACTGCATATAGGCCTATGCTTGGTACTTTTGTGAAGCTTAGTAAATGACCTCACAACTGTGACGATGTACTTTTTCCCTCAAAATTTGGTCCATTTACACAGATTGAAGGATGAAAACTTTAAACTAAAAGGTGGTGTATATTCTTTGTTATTGTTTTGGTCACGGTGATAACATTAAGGAGATGCTTGTGTGGGCAGATGTATTGACCTCTCCATTCATAACTGTACATTAGGTTCTCTGCTTGGGTACGTATTTCATCATGCCAAGCAACATTATGTCTGTGTGTATGCCAACTTTCCCCCAGCAAAGATAACTCAAAATTTGAAGGATGCATAACGTCAATACCCTGAGTTGCTTGCCTTGCACATCATGTACAGAGTCCAACACAAATGGCTCACTGTGTAGGCTAAACTGAATCATATTGAGGTCTGTTTGCCTTTGCAAGCATCTGATTATTGTTTTGGTTCACAAACAGGGATATTTTTGTTTGAATTTTCATTTTTCGATCTCTGCGAATGAAGCAAAATTTGGCTAACACATATCTCATCATGATTGATTGGTTATTTAAATACTACAGAATAGTACCACAAATGATTCTTTAGAGTGTCGAGACCAGTTGCATAATGGGGCTTTGGGTGAAAAGTGGGATAGGCTCTAGAGGCCAAATAGCAACAGTGCCCAATCTAGCTTAGACTCCAGCTAGTGCAAGTGGAATGAAATTTGTACGTTGTTTGCATCAATTGATGAATTGAAACATTTCTTTACCAAAGAAAGGGTTTTAGGGACATAGTAAAGGATTGTTGTCCATTCAGAAATACCAACAAGGAGGTTGTTCCTCATGGTCAAATATATCACTTACAAGGAATTTAAGAACTCTGTACTGTACGTATGCCAAGTATGGATCCGATTTTTATGAAGATTTTTACTTACATTAGTATGAAATATGAAGTATACTTACCATGATGGTGAATTTTGGTCTCAATAAATGCTTCAGAAGGCTTAAATATCCATTGAATCTTAATTCCGTTACTGTGGCATTATCCTTTACAACATGTGGTTTGTATGGAATGGTACTTCTCATAATAGACAAATTATTGTTAAATGAAAAAGATGTCCAGCAATTCTGTATCTTGCATATATGGTCAATGGAACTTTGAGGGGGAAATCTCTTCAAGTACAAAATTGGCAAAAAAATACAGAAAAGGCAATGTCAGTAAAATTGTGATCATCAAAACTTTGCACTGAAAGCTGATAAACTTTTGTTTGTTATAATCTTGTAATCTTCATTCCGTTTGTCTTTTTCTTGCTTTTTTATAGTTGTGCTTATCGGTGACTCTGGTGTCGGTAAAAGTAACTTATTATCACGATTCACTAGGAACGAATTCAACTTAGAGAGCAAAAGTACAATTGGGGTGGAATTTGCTACAAGAAGTATACAAGTGGATGGTAAGACAATTAAAGCACAGATATGGGACACAGCAGGACAGGAGAGATACAGAGCCATAACCAGTGCGTGAGTATTCACAAAATAGGTCTTGAGAGCAAAGAACATATAAGCCTCGAAATTTATAGGACTGTGGTAGTCATTATACGTAGTTATGATTAATGAAATGTCTAGAAACCTTTTTGCCAGAAGGATTCAAACTTCTTGTGTAGTTTAGACTTAAAAGTACTTAATCATGTTCTTGAATAATTCTGCAGCTCTGGTGTTTACCTGCAAGTAAAAAGCTCATGTTGCCATAAGATGTTAAATGCTATCGATTTGGGGGGCGGGGGGGGGGGGGTGAGAACAGGAAGGGAAATGACTCCTTTCAAGATATGAAAGTAATGTACAGTATTTCTTGGGTTGAGTAATTGAGTACATATGAATAATTGGAACAGTATACTAATGTGTACACTGTACAGATTTACTGTTGTAAACTGTGATATTGGTTTTCAAGTTCATCATTACCTATTAATTTTGGTATGAAAAGAGATTTTAATACTGATCTGTTCAGATCTGGCAACTTTCTAGTCTTCCGACAAAGAATTGATTTTCTCCTTTCCTTAAATTCTAGTGAAAAGAATTGAGATTAGAAGATGTTATTCATTCCAAGGTTGGGGAGGTGTTTGGAGCAAGATGTTTGTAGCACCAGAGTAGACTTGTTCTAACAGTCCAGTTAAGAATACGTCCCATGTGACAAGCTTGCTTTGCAGACTTTACTAAGTACTAAAACTCTCTGGGAAAGACAAGAAACTTTTAGATGCAGTTCACAAGCAAAAGTCTGTTTAAAACATAGTTTGATATAAAAATATGAAAAGAAAAATGTGTATTCTATTTAGCACCAGAGTCAGCTTCAACCTGCCCAAGGCTGACTACAAGCAAGCATCATGTTTCCAATCAGCTCTCATAACTTGAAAAACAGTGCACACAAATCCAGCAAAGTTATAAAGGTTCTGCACAGTACCCCCCACTGCCCCAGCCAAAACTTGGCTACTGTCTGTGTCTATTCTCTTATCAACAACTGTTCCTTAATTGGTGTAGCTTTGCCCTAAGCTTTGAGTACATTTCACCTCTTAATATAGTGTAAGTTTTTGTCAGGAAACTTATTCTAGACATATAGCAGTTTTGAAGACAAACCACAATGCTTTGAAACTGTGCTTTGGGTCGTTGAAGTGTAAAATGCCCCTCTTTGGAAATTCGTCTATTGGAATAATGTATGCCAGGTTATTTCTGTTACTTCTGGATACCTTCAGATCTACTGTATGTGTACAGTATGCTACAGTATCATCACATCATAAAAATAATGACAAGTGCATCAGTTTTCTGAGACCATTGTGCTACACCTGCATAAAGTAAATAAACAGAAGTACTCTTCATAGTACTTGCATGCTTTGTTGGTATCCAGTTCATTCAGACATGAGTGTATAGAGATATTTGAGTTATTTGAGTAATATTGCAGCCAGTCGACAATACTCCCAATGCAGAGCTCTTCCTCTTTCTGTACATGCTAAAGGTCAAGATCATTATTACACATTTGCTAGCTATGTTTGAAACTTTGAATTCTGTTTCTCCCTCCCCCACAACAGGTACTACCGTGGTGCAGTTGGGGCCCTGTTAGTCTACGACATTGCAAAGCATCTTACATATGAAAATGTGGCCAGATGGTTGAAAGAACTTCGAGACCACGCAGACAACAACATTGTCATCATGTTAGTTGGCAATAAAAACGACCTACGGCATCTAAGGGCCGTACCAACAGATGAGGCCAAAGCTTTCGCTGGTAGGTCTCAATACATTGCAATGTAGGACGAAACCATCTCTTGGCATTAGGTTTCATCTTGAAATTGTGAAGGGTTTAACTAATTGTTGCTTTGATCAGACTAAAAAGAATCTTAAGGTGTTTTGTACAGGTAGGGTTTTCTGAGATATCATTCGATAAGGAATCTTTCTTAAGAAGTCTGTTGTATTGTTGTGGCAATCTCGGTATTGGTTTACACTTATGTGGACGCCTTCTACGTAATTCATTATTTAAAAGACTGCACAGAACATGGTGATATGTGATTCTATATGAATTTGAAAAGATGAAAACAGAAGTACACTGTTGTGTGCTTGCTTATATTTAAACCATTTTACATAGCTATATAGCCCATGTTTCTTTAGAGGCTCTACTGTACAAGTGGGTGCTCAGTCCTCAATATCTGGATCTCAAATTTCAAACCTTTTTTTCAATCAGTCCAAGTTGGTAAAGAAACCCGAAATGTTTGAAAGCTTGAATGTTTGAATTTGCAACTTTCTTTTGTTTTTGTCTCTGCAGAGAAAAATTCATTATCCTTCATTGAAACATCAGCCTTGGATTCAACTAATGTGGAACAAGCCTTTGTTCAAATTCTAACAGGTTTGTTACCTGCTGTTGAACATGTAACCCTATGCCCAGTAGCCTAGTGTATCTAAAATTCTGCTCAAGTGTTAGTAAGCTTAATTTAGTTTGATTTAACCCTTACAGGGTGACTTAAGGCTTTGTATTAGTCTTCATATGTTTTAGGTCAAGAAAAAGGAACACATACATTTGATTGCTTGTTCTTTCTTTATGATATTCATCTTTAAAGTATGCTAGAACAGTAAAACCTGGATGAACTTGATGCAGGGTACAGTATGTGGATCCAACATCTATAAACAAACCCTGTTGTGGATAGGGGCATTAGGGTTTGGCGACTGGGGGTTGCTGACATTTTTCCGTGATAAAATAGTTATGTTTGTCCCGTCCGAAGTCCCAAATTTATGCTTTTACTTGCAAAAGGACACTCCCAAGTGTCATGGACACTGAAACCACCCTGTTGACAGTTGAAAAAAATAACATTTGAACAATCAAGTGATCAAGTGATAGTTTTACTTTCTTGTACTTCATAATCCATTGATTTTTTTTTTCATTTTGACATTTTGTCAAAAAGTGCAAAAAATGAATACAATTTTGAGATAAAACATTGCAATTTTGGAGATGAGGCGTTGCAATTTTTATCTCAATACATTACATGTATAGAGATATTGTAACAGTAAGTGGGACTCTCTCTTCTCTTAAAAATTTTTCAGCGTCTTCATACAAAGTTCTTTTTCTCTGGAATTTCCAGAGCAAGCATATATCAAATAGGCCAACAAAAGTTACTATTTTTTATTCCAGAATTGTATCTCATTCTATGACTTTTTCACCGATGTATGTCCAAATTTGGCCAAATCCCTCTGAAAAACAGTTGAAATGAGGCCTTTTTGCACACGCTCCAAAACTTGTTTGTTTCATTGTTTTTGATGATTAAGCCCCGCCTCCAAGTCTTGTGTAGCAGATTGGCTATGACTCAAGCCCCGCCTCCAAGTCTGGTTTGTAGCAGATTGGCTATGCCTCATGGCAGCTACATGTTAGATATACGAAAATGGTCACCCTCACGACCAATGCACACTAATTCCATATACACATTGTTGTGCATTTAATTTATATTAGGACTTCGTGTGTTTATAGCTCCATGGTTTTAGTAATATCAATTTAAGGATTGTTCTTTTGTTCAGGTAGTTTTTCAGAGCAAGAGTCATGATAAGTTTGTTTGATTGCCCATCAGGTATTTTGTATAATTACGTATACACTTTGTTGTGCTGCTGAAGGCTACAAGTTTAGGCTAGGCCTAATGCATTCTATATTAGGCCTTCATTTAGTAATAGCCACATTAGCATTGTACTGGTGGTGTTCAGGCAGTTTTGGGCCATGGTACAGTAAGTTTGTTTGATTGCCTTACAGTGTGTTTTAATTTTTAAGTAAAGTTTCCAACTTATATATTAACTGTGACTCCATAAATTTAACATATTGTTAATGGGATAATACAACAACTATTCATTTGGAATAGAGTGTATATTGTGCATTTCTAGAATGAAGCATCATTATGAATTAACAGCTTGTTTGGTATATTTCTTTAACCCCCCCCCCCAAAAAAAAAAAGAATTAAAAACAAAAATTATAATCTATCACATTTTATTTTCACTGGAGTATGTATAAAAGAGGAGCCGGCCATAGCATTACAACTTTTATAAGACTATAAAAATTGGATAAGGTTATGTCTTATTTATAAGGATATAATAAGGTTATAAGAAGTATGTTTAGCTTTCTTTTGAACCTGTGATGTTTGACATCAAATATACAAAGAATTAAAAGAAAATACTAAAATGGAGAGGAACTGGGGTGGCTATTAGGGGAGGAGGAGGCCACCCATCACTTTCAATTTAAAACTTATATTCTACATATGTACATTATTTTTTCCAAGTCATAAATCCACGAAATCTTCATGTCAAAATTATTGAGATGGAAAAACGTGGGTTGTTTTGATAATTGGAAGTGTACACAGTTTTGATGGTAGTCACCACTACAGTCTACAGTAACCTACAGTAGGTCGATAGGCCTAGCTTTCTCAAGGCGGGCATCAAGAATATGGTCGAGTTGTTCGCCTCTTCTTATTTGACTGTTGTCATTGACGTCAAACTATATGACCAAAAATATTATAGATACTGATAATTGTAGAGACAGAGCAAAGATAAGAAACTAGGAATCGAAATTAGAACTTCCAGTATTGAGATACTGCGTCATTGATGCTCTTGTTCTAATTACAGTTGCAACTTTGTGATCAAACTGCATATTTCAAAGGAAAAATTTGGTGTAATATGGTACAACGTCAAGATGTTTTTGTGCAATTTCAAGAGGAAATGCAAAATGGACCCAGCATGAAAGTTGTTCCAGCAGGGGGGGGGGTTACGCATCCCCTACACCTGCCTTGATGTTGCCCCCTCTCTGTGGAGTTCAAAGTTGAGCAGAGACCATGTTCTGAAAACCTTGTCAATAGCTTACAGTAATTCCAAAAGTAGAACTTTTGATGGACTTGAATACTTGTAGTGCAGTACAGGTGGCTAAGTCTACACTAGAACAGGAATGTTGCAAACCTTGAAAACCTTTTGTTTTACCAAGCCCAAGGACTATCTCTCATGATAATGAGATTGCAATTAATCAAACTAGGACATCCTCCTATATTTCGTCCACCAAATAAAGGTTTAGATGGATGACTTTTAGGTACAAAATAATTGTTGTAGGCCAATAAAGGCCACTACTATCGTTGGATTTCCATAACATTTTCAGATTTGAGAAATGACCCTTGAAACAGTTGCGGTTTATTAAAGTGACTGGACTATGTATTCTTATACAGGAAATCATTTCATGTTCAAATTTTGGGAAAGCTGTCAACTTTGTCCCTGATAAAATACTGTTGTCCCTGTGTACAAACCTGCTACAACAATTTTCCCATTTTGTAAAGCCTTTTGCGAAGCGATGCCCGGATAAATTACCATCAAATTGGACCATTACAGGTCAGTTCCTCATTAGATGCAATACAAAACTGCTTGTGAAAAAGAGATTATGTTTATGGCCTCAAATAACACGTTGCTCTGTAAGTGACAAAGGTGTCAATGAAAAATGGTGTTGGATGTCCTCCAGAGGTACTCTGTTGATTATATGAAGTGAAAAGAACACGGTTTATGTTCCGTTTTTATAATTGATAAGACCATCCCATGGTCTCACATTAATGTTAAGACCTGCACTAATGGAGCAAATGTCATCATCAAAATAGCCTCAAAGTAGCATTTCAGAGGTTTAGCATCTTTTAAAGTTGAATATCTTAAAAACCAGACTAGCAACAGAAACATAACTAGCACTTTTGAAAATGTTTCTTTTTTCTTAGACTATATAGCATATCAAAAACTAGAATTCTTCCGAAAGTCATCATTTAAAGAGCGAGTATGGAATGATGATTCAGTTCTCAACATTTCATGACTTTATGGCATGTCCATGAAAGTAGTAAATACTTTTAAAAGCAGGTTGGACATTTTTGAACTTTGACTAGTCAAAATAATGGTCAGCAACTTGGTGTCATTGAGGGGGCTTTTTAGTCTTGAATTGCATGAATACTTTGATCAAAATCAAACTCAAAAAGTTGCTTTAATTCGGAGCCCATAAACAAAATAACAAATTGTTGTCAGTCAGAAGTGGAAACTGCAATAGACTGCTGTTCATTGAATTGCTTTATGAAAAGGAATGACAATACACGATTACAAGTTCCTCTTCATGTCTGAAATGCATCTTTTTCTCTCTCCTCTCATCTTTATTTAGAGATCTATAAGATAGTCTCACAGAAAAACATTAGAGATGGTGGAAGTGGTGACGATTCTCCAACCTCCGACACAAATCCTATAACAATTCCTCCAACTACGAGCTACAACGAACGTAAGAGACCCTGCTGTCAGACATGAGCAGTCCCCTCATCAGCGAGGGGAGAGCGAGGGGGAGATGAAGGAGTAGGACAGAATACTGCCCTGGAGAGGCGGGCATGTAGGTAGTGTCGGGGATCTGTAAAGTTTTGATTTTCCTGTACAAAAGTTAATAACAGAAAAAAAAAGTTGTAAAAGGCAAAATTATTGTAACCTCTTAGTGTATGCTTCTGAACACCAAATAAACTTATATCATATATTTTGTGAACAATTCTATACACCCTCCAGTAAAGAGTCCTTCCTGGAGGTGGTATATAGTCGATTGTCCTAGCTACATGTCGCTTCGAAGGATCTCTCATTTAACCCCGAGCTAGATTTTTGCTACGTTTGAAAAAAAAAAAAAATGTCTCTTGTTGAGAGGACAGAATCTCGATGTATGTTTACTCTGTTAATGAAATTAATCCGTATAGTGTCTTTTTATACTACAAGAAGTTTGGTCTTTGAACAGGACACAAAAAAATTGGTGTGTGGGCTAGTGTTCCGTTTGCTGTAAGTATAAGCTTATGTCGTAAGGAGAAAAGTGAGTGTTCAAAATTTGGGATAATAGGATACAGATGAAAATTAGCTAGCATATCTGTTAAAACATTTTGAGGTCTATAATTAGTTTATCAAAGCAGTGATATATACAATGGATACATTTATTGGAGGATTAACTGTTACTACCAGGTTTTCTTTTTTTTCTTTTGTTTTTCTTTTTAGATTTATAACGTAAAATCATTGACATACTTATTTTTGTGGACCAACTTATAAACTTAACCCTTTTTGGTTCTTATTTGGCTCTGGTGATAAACAATGTGCAAACATCATGGCTTCCATGTCCTCTGAATTCCTCTAACATCAGTTAGTTGAGGAACATATCTGAAGGCCTTCTCCAGTAATCCCCCAGTTGTTTGCCCTGTGGTTGCTCAATTAGCAAAAGCGTTTTGGAAGATCTTCTTTGTAACCAAACATTGGGACATTTTGTAAATTACCCATAACACAACAATTAGTTTACCTATAAGGGCTTTTGGGTTAATGCCCGAATTATTTTTTCAACAATTTTCTTTCCTTTTTCCTCTGGATTTATCAGAAAAATAATGAATATAAACAACCACCTTTGCAGTCTTTCTTTGGACTGTTTGAAGATGACAGGGTTCATGTCAGTAAACTCTTCAGGTCTATCTTCAACGCTGTTATAATTAGTAAGCTTTCGTGTGCCAGAGTCTGTGTGATATACCGATCCAATTTGGTGGAATTAGTGTCAAAACTGCCTCCATGCTTTTCCACAGTGGACAGTGTTGTGTTCAGTGTTACAAACGTTGGCTGTGTATGTTCATAATTAACACCCTACCATGTCAGCTGGTGTAACAGCTTCTCTGTAACCTAAAGACAAAATGATGTGATACAGATATAGATTCATCCATCTTGGGAGATGTCACAGATTGCTTTCAAGTATACATTAATTTCTGGACAATTATTCTGCTTTTTGTTGATCCAAAAAAAATTTGCTTTTGGTCAAGCAAAACATAATTAAACAGTATTTGATGTTATTAGACAGAAATTGGATCTTTTCAGTTTGTTCCCTTGGATTAATTTCTTGCAAGAAATAAAAGAAGGAACACAATAATGAAAAAAAAAAAAATGGTACAAAATTGTTTCTAAGTGCCACTCATGTCACCACCAAAAATATGTTTGTTGTATGTCACCTGCTTCGAAATATCTTCTACTTTTATTTTAATTTAGGTCAGGTTTTATTGGAAGGTTAGTTCTTGATGACAAGTGGAACTCTGACTGTTGGTAATGTGGACATATGGAAGTTTGGTTTGGTTTGATATTCTTTTCCTTGATAATGCATTCCACAGAAGCTCTAATGACCTAAGGAACAGGAGGTCATGTAAAATATAACTTTTGAGAGTTGTTCACAGCATGTGTATGTAAGGATAGGTGACAATGGGAAAGGAAAAGAACATGAAAGGTTGAATGTGGTGCATCAATCCAATTCAATCTGTTGATAATTAATTTAAGTTAGTATTGCTCTTTGCTTTCCAGGATATGAATGTGTTAATGTTTCATGTAAGCCAAATAAGGATAAAAAAAATACGAAAAAAATGTGGGTTTATAAAATTGACGTAAATGTACAGAGATTCCTAGTCGTAATGTTGTATCCGAGATAAAAGTATATTACAGAGAATAGAAAAATCTCCAAATATTTTCACAAAGGAATTATGTTTAAAAAAACAACATAAGATTGTAATGCAAATTTTAAACAAAAATGTGATGTTTTTGTTCTATTACTCAAGCTTGAGGAATGTTATGAAGGTATATACCAGCTGCAACATTTTAAATGTTCTGTGAGAGACCATTCAAATATGAAACATCAAATACATTAGTGTTTTAATGAACACCTTGATTTGAGCTACACTGTAAATTGCAAAACAAGTTGACTGGAAAAACAAGATCAGTTGATCAATATTGGTGAATGAATCAATATTGATCAATTAATCAATATTGCTCAATTAATCAATTTGACACAGTTGAGATAGTTAGAGGAGTGAAATTACTTATCAGTTCACTGAAATAACAAAAGATCAATTGTATTATGTAAACATTCAAGGGAGGAATTAAAGCCATCAGGTTTTATTGGCAATTAAGAAAGATCTTTAAGGTGCGTGCGTGTGTGTTACATGAGCAAATTGGACGAAAGAAAGAACAACTGGATTTCAACCTGCTTTTGCTTCCACAAAAGGAGGTAAACATGGTTTATAATCCCGCTATAGTATGTTGCTCATCTGTGTTTAAGTGCACAAGTCCGTTCTTTGTCAGTGACACAGGCATATGGAAATTTATCACGTCTTTCATAGCCAGTTGAGACTCAAAAATCTCTTGGAATCAAATTTTCGTTGTTGAGCAATCTATAGGGTTGATCATAGCATGCAAGTTTTCTGGAAAAGAAACATTCATGTTTCTTTTTAATAATTTTCTTGTTTTTTTTTTTTAAAGATTTTCGACATTTTTTTCCCAGTAAATTCCCTTAATCTCAATTCCCTGTTAACAGTTATTTCCGAAATTAATTCTATATGAAGGTCATGCGGTTGGTGCCCTCACCATGTAACCATCGTTTCATGTCATCTCCATTTTCCTGACTGATCCAGGATATTTTGATTCAACCGTTTCTTAGTTATTATATCAATACCTCTCTTGGGTTTTTTCCCGCCTTCACTTACTCTGTTCTTGTATCATTTTTTTTTTCAGTTTCAAAGCAAACAATATGCCACCATTTTCTTCTATACATGCCCTCTTCCTGAACTTTGCAAAGGGTTGTCGGGTGTTTGAATAAAACTTTACCAACCTGGAATTAAAAAGAGTAGGACACATCCTTCCTGCTCTTTTCCTTTAAGAAGCTTTTGGTATTCTGACCTTTGACACGCTTGTCACCAAGTTGGTCACCATTTGTAAAGCTGTGATAATGTAAAGAAAAGAGGAGAAGAATCATTGATAAGCCATTCAGTCAGCCAGTCACCCAAAATGAGGTGACATGGTTGCTGCTTCATCCAGCTTTAGCTGTAATTTTTGTACATGGTATCTGCAGTAGCCTTTACTATCGAGTATTCTGATAAATGCTTTGGGAATTCTTTTACTTCCTTTTGGTTAGTCAGAGGGAGGGAGGTAATTTTACCTTTTCGCTGACTCTTTAAAACAAAAAGAAGAATGATACCTGGAAATGTTGTGATGTCTAAAATGTTATCCTTGTACATTATTGCATCGTACAAGGGCATAATTTTTTCAATAGAAACTGGTATTCTGACAAATTTTTCTTCTTCACTCGTATCCTCATTGTCTGTTTTTGTCTCAAAAGTCTCAGATAAAATACCTGGATAAAATATTTCCTTCGTCAAATAGCCATGAGGAGGGCAGATGCTTTAAGCGAACAACTCCTGAAAATACAAGAATAAAAGAAATGTAATGTAACGTGATGTGACTCCAGGTAGGCCCGGTAGAGGATGCGGACTACAAATTATGGACCTAGGGAAGAAAGCAAGGGTGGAACAGGTTGGGGTCTAAAATACGCTGATTTCCCGTCGGTCGCGAATGGTGCTGGTTTCGATCTTGGCGCCAAATGCACCGCTTGTATCAAAGCCATAGCGACGCCGGTTGGATCCCTGCACCGTTATCAATATATGTCAAAGTTCGCCCTGGTTTGGAACCAGTTAGTCTTCGAGCACTCGGGAAAGTTCGATGTGATCTTTCAAGTTGGAATATCTCTCAGATGAATGAAATCTTATCAGTTTAATAGCAGATCGAATCACTCATAGTTTAAAGTAATAAGATTGTAGGAAACAATGATTACGAGCCCCGGTACGAGTCACACCTGTCCAAAGTTCCTGGTGGCTGCAGCCAAGAAAGAAAGAAGAAAACGCCCTTACAACTTTAGGGAGACATGTAATTGGTAGGATTGAGGCAACCCCCCCCCCATACCAAAACAAATGTTGATATCAGTCCGCAAGAAACTCCATGGAACTAATCACCAAAAGATAACTAATCGTCGTTCTATAATTTGTGATATCCATTATTTCACTAACACTTAAAGGAGAATTATTAAAGGTTGGACCCAGACTGCTCATACAGTGGGTGCAACTGCATTACTACAGGTGCCGTTATTTTTAAAAATGGAGTTCGACGTGATCGAAAATCTTTGCCACGGACTGTACTACGCTATGTTAGCAGTCGTGCTGTTCACTGTGATATTTCTTCTCAAGGGCGGCAGAACCGGGGGGGGGGGGGGCACAGGGGGCACGTGCCCCCCACTTTTCCTCAGATTAAAAATGTGCCCTTTTTCTACATAAAATTTCTAAATAAAAAAGCGAAACCCACGTCAAATGAAATATTTCGGGAAGTTTTGTTTACTACCACAGGCGTAGGAGCCCAATTTGATTTGGGGGGCTGTAACGACTTGCCCGAAAAATATTACCCAAATTTTTCGCGCGCTTCGCGCGCGTTCAACATGTTAATGTGCATATCATATAGGCATGCGTTGGTTATTACATCGCATGCCAATAACATACAATCATTTGCCGTGTTATAACCCTTCCAAATCGGTTATAATTATTGGGAAAGTCGTTACAATAATAATGATCATAATAATATCAGTTTAACCATTGAAAAACACATAGAAAATTACTTTTCTTTCAGTATTTTGACATATTTCATTTGCTTTCATGCATGTATCGATCGCGTGTGCAGGGACTTGGACTTTATAATGATTTCACCTCTTTTTGTTTTTTTCCTTGTTTCCCAATTTGCACATTAGATACTGCAGTGCTAGTATGCATTGTTTCCTTGGGGGGGGGGGGGGGGGGCTGCCTTGGGGGGGGGGGCTGCGTTGATGGAGTGATGTGTATACGCAAATAAGATAATACAATAAGAGTTAAAAGGGTAATAAGCTGAGTGGGTGGACCGTGCAGGGGACTCTGGACCGAGTTGGTATGTTAAAAAAAGCTTATGTATATTTATTCTTAGTTAAATATTGGGGCACTGATATAGGGCCTAACAATGAAACCGATAGGGCTCCATAAAACACATAGGCGTAATAAATATATTGATGAACCGTAGCTTCACATTGTACTCCTATACTGGTCATGCAGGTTCTTAGGTTCTCTCTCCGTTTATTCTTACAAAACTCTTGAAAACAAAACAAACGCACGGCCATCTCATCGGATGTAAATCTTGTGTTCTTTTCGAACGCTATTCCTACAATACGTGCCTAGACGTTGCACCCTACTGAAATCAGAAGAAATGATGTGAAAATTTCGTTAAGACTAATTGAAATAGCGCATACTGTCCAGGCGTTCACATAATCGTAGGCTTATGAAAATCTCAAGGGGCTACTGCGCCCTCTCCCCCCCCCCCCCCGCATACTACGGCACTGGTTGTGGCCCGCGGATTTGATACGGATCTATTTTCTGCCCGCCCATGCTATATGAAGCTCATATATAAGTTGTTTATCTTTGATGTTATATTTATATAGCGCCACCAGCCTGTGAAAAATGACTAGAATGACGAAAATGACGCCTCATAATGTTATCTTGTTCTACCAATTCCAAAGACAACGGTGGCTATAGCGATGATGATGATATTCGACCGACCAGAACTACACGAACATCAGTTTTTAAGAGACTTTTATCATAGTAAAGATTTCCAAATTATGCTGTTCAAGGTTAAGAAAATGTGTCTGATTGTAAGGACGGTATTCAAACTTCTACATATTTAAACGTAGTTCAAGAAATTTAAACGAACGCTAACTCGTTAATAACCATCTTCATGGTGACGAACCTCCACTGAATTGGTTATGTAAAGTGTAGATGTTGCTGGAAGACCGTGGTTAAAACTAATTTATGCATGAGAACTTGGAAAAAGGGCCCCAAAAATTGTTATTTGTCAATTTAATTACACATATCTTGATTTTTATTCACATTCGCAGTTACGTCCAATTAAAGTATATGATAAACAGTGACATGTAACAAAGTTCTCAAACGGGAATACAAGACACTATCAATTTATTTTTTGCATATGCCTTTTGATTCCTATCAGAACTCAATCTGAACGATCCAATGGGAACACGAGAGAATATGACTTGTGGGTAATCGTCAGATGTCTATTTCTCGTACATGTGACGGATTTGTCCATTAGCAGCTCAAGAAACTGACATATGCAAATTTAAATCGACATAATGTCGACTTCCAAGGCATGTGCAATAGTTATAGCACAAAATAGTAAAACAACGTATTGGAGGAAAGAATTAGTTCACCGAGAGCTATATTACTCTGCATGACATACCTAGTGTTGTTAAAGGTAGTCTGTATTGGCCCCAAATTATAGCACGCTAGAATTGCTAGAAGTTTTCAAAAGGACCTTTCTGGAGATCTTTACTCTCCATGTTGTTCTCAGACATTTTTAAGGAACGCACAAGATGGTGACTGAATGTCCCAGTGTGGAAAATTTCCTCGAAGATTGTAATAAAAATAGTTTGAGAATTTTAACCAAAGGTGACCATATTTGAATATCCAGCATATTTGAGGTCAATACAGGATACCTTTAAGCGCTGTAGGTTTCTTCATTAGCTGTGGAAAGCGCCATAGAAAAATATATTATTTTGCCGAACTTGTGGCATCCGGATGAAAAAAAAAATATTGTTTGTTAGTACAGCTGTTGCTTATCCTCTTTGATATACGATCGATACTTCTGAGAAGCATTTCTACCAATAATTGTGTTATCCTAACCAACCTATCGATCATATACGGTTTACCACAGAATATAATATATTATATTTGAATAAAACAATAAAAGCATAAAATTATCTAAGACAAAGGGTGATGGGTTGCGTGCGATGTCTTCTTTATTTACACAATGGACGACTGGTCCTGTCTCGTTCTTGGGAGATATTACAAAATCGTTAGCGTTTTTCTCCATTTCTCTTTTCTTTTTCATATACTTTCGGGTCCTTCGGTCTTTCTTGAGAAAACTTGAGATGATTTTGTTCTATTTCATTTGGGGCGGAATGCCAGATAAAATTAAGAGTATCAATTTATTCAGTTCTTTTGAAATGGGAGGGGGAGATGGGGTGGGGTGGCTTAGGGCGACACATCGGCATGTGTCCATTTCAAGTTAAAAATCTACTTGGGATAAGCGGTATTTGGAGACCAACCAAAGGTATGGCGGTTCCTTGCTGTTTAACTGTAATTTCAAGAGGGAAGATATTGCTGTTAATAATTCTGTTATTTCCGATTTGTGTGATGCCTGCATGGAAAAGATTTGATTTTCTAAGAAAGTTTGTGGAACAATCATGTCATTAAAGTAAATAGTAACACTATTTACAGCTCCTAAAATGGTGACTGGTGAAACCACACTTTCAACTGCAATACCTAATGCAATACTCGGAAACTAAATGCTCATATACGTCGAACACAACACTGGGTGGAACATATAGTCTTGGGCTTACTTCGTATGGCGGGCCATCAGTCTCAAATCGTGGGGAATCGACAAACACCGATTTCCTTCGACATGTGTGTGGTTGATGTCGATTTAAATTGACTTTTAACGATTTATTTTACATATCATCGATGAAAATTGGTATATGTCGATTTAATTCGGTATATGTCGATTTAATTAAAATGGTATAAGTCGAATTAAGTTGTTATGTCGATTTAAATCGTTATATGTCGATTCCCCACGATTTGAGACTGATAGCCAGCCATACACTTCCATTTAGTTGATTTACTTGAACCTAATGTATGACGGTGAGTACATACTCGTAGAAGTGAATTACGTTGTTCCAACAAGAGTCGAAACGTAAACAGTTTCTGGAATTTTACCTAGGATCAGACTAGCGTATGACATCATATTATTATTACTGTGAACCCGATAACACGTCACGTCATATTGATTTATGTATCGCCACGGTATAGTTACACAGTGAACCAGAAGTAAGGTCTCACAAAGGTCAGTATGATGTTTACTTCTTTCCACAGGAGTTGGCAATCATAAAAAGGCAATAACTTTTACCAATGATTGCAATCACAATCAGACAAGGAAATAGTTTTACTTTTTACTGTATAGTTACTACGTGCACTCTTAAAACACAAGAGAGGCACTGCACGGAAGGCACTGTAGTATGTTTGTAAGTAGCGTTGTATTTTTTTGGATGGTATATCAACTCTTACTGTAAATTCAAAATTACGACATCCATCAGCACATTACATATGAATAACTCTAGCCAAAAGAAAATATATATATAGTTGAAATGTTTTTGCTACTGTATTTCCCCCTATAAAACAGATAGATGCAGAAAACTATTTAATCCCGTGTTTTGAGTTTTCAAGAAAGCTATTTGAACATCAAAAAAGGAGAACTAATCATATCCATAATTTATTTATGGCTGTAAAGTCAGAGGCTGCACTACTGGTGTAACTACATGATGATTATGATCCTGAGCCTAAGTTCTTCTGTGATGTAGAATGTGAGAGTACGCATAGCACGACGGGTTCACTTAGCCAAGGTTAAGGTGAATTAACAAAAATCCAGATACCTAAACAAGCACAATAGCATTTAAGCTATTTCTTTAGCTATATAACGGTCTAAGTAGCCTGAGTTGACTTAGAAGGTACTGCAGAAAATGGACACTGATGCATGATTTGATGTTGTCAGTGCCACAGTGACCATCCTGTTGATTGTCCGTCAGGCTGCAGTGGCGGCGGAACCGGGGGGGCTTGAGGGGGGGGGGGGCTCAGCCCCCCCAATGAAAAAGTTGAGGGGGCAAATGCATGATAAGCCCCCCCCCCCAATATTTACCAAGGCTCCGAAACGTGCATCTGCCTATTTTTAATGCATACTTGTCGATCTGTCCGATGCACACGTATACTATATAGGTGTAATAATTAAATATGATTATTGATTATCTGTATCATGCCTCATCGAATATTAGTGTTTTAAATAAGAGGGTAATGAGCTAAACGCTATACACTCATCAACATTTGCGTTTACACTACGAGTACACGCAAGGCTTGGAACATGGCTTTATGTTTAAACGCAATCAATTATTAAACGAACAAAAACACAATCTTAGCATTTCACCTGTACTGTATAGGGTACATGCATTCATGACATGATGACAGTGCTAGGTCATAGAAATTTGTTGGCAACTGCACATGGTTTTGGAATTACCCATTTGTTGGCATTAAGAAATGCTTTCTGTTTTTTCTTATGACATTTATTTAATTCAGGGGCGTCGGAGCCGGTACGGGCAGGTCCGGCGAACGCCGGACCAATATTCACGACGCAAAAAAAAAGAAAAAAAGAAAATAGTAGGACTAAAAAATGGAGAAAAAAAAAATCTCGGAGGTATATGTTTCAATAATTTTCAATAATGATGACGGCAAGTAGGCTAAATGTGACTACTCTGGCATGGCAGGGGTCTTGTTTTCAAGCTCGGGAAGTGCCATTTCCTGCAATCTGGGAGGCATATTTTCCAAATTTTCTCCATTACGCTACGCGCCAACCATGGTGGCGCGTAGCGTAGTTTGACCTACCAAACGACCCCCGCGATAATTATGATAGTTGGCCACACTCTGAACCACCGTACCAATCAAAAATAGCTTCCGACGCCCTTGTAATTATTGCATTTAATTGCAAGTAGTAATTTACTACACTCAAAAACGTCTTTGCGAGTACACGTCTAGTAATAGCTACTCTCTTAAAACACCATCGAATATTGTTTTCATAGATTTTTACGTGCAATCTGAGAAATTGCAGGCTTGAGATCCATGTTTTAGGGCTAGGTAGTCGCAGCATAAAACACTCGGGAAGTGCCGTTTCCGGCCATTTGGGGGGTTTGAAAAACCCAAAATTTTCTTGTACGCTCCGCGCCAACCGATGGTGGCGCTCCGCTTAGATAGTCTCCACATATTAGCCCCCCCAATAATTTTCCCATTCCGCCGCGCCTGTCAGGCTGCATCACGTCTTATTGAGTGTGACACAAATGGATGTTACCGTATACCTGAAAACATCTGAAGACATAACTTTTAGACCTTTCCAAACAAAACCACCCAACATATTCACAAGTTTTCTGCATTGCTTGCTAAGTAGAATTTGCCAAAACTGATTGTTGCCACATATACGTCAACATTGAAGTTCTTAACGTGAATGAGTTATTTTCGTACAATCGGGATTTACGTATTGCACATTGTCTATTGCGACAAACGCCCATAAGAATATGTCTGTCTAACAAAGCAAACAGTAATGGGCCGAATTCACACCTTCATGAATAATCATCGATTCACATGAATGCCTCTCCATTCGTTTTATTGCTTATCACAGAACGTGTTATACTTTGCACCTAATATTGCACAAAAGCTTTGGTAGGATAGGAGGTGATATTTGGTCTTACTGGTCTCCTTAGTTACGGTTGCACTACCTTTGGAACTAGCTCTGGAGAGAAAAAAGAGAGAATCTTTCGGGTTGAGCGAGAATTCCACATAATTTGTTTTGTCTATAAGCTATTATGCCTAATGTAAGTAATTCTTACAAGATTTCTTAGTTCTTAAAATAAGAGTGCTGTATTATTTAAAAGGAGTTGTCTGCAGTACTGCTATTATACATTTCAAGCTAAAATCAATCTTTCAGGAAGTCACATTGTAGAAGTGTTTGTTTTATTTTCGATGCTGGTGCTTTGTTTAAATATTATTGGCTGAAAGAGTTAATTGAAAGGAATTTTTTTTCTAAAAGATGATATATTGAGTTCATCAAATATCATCTAGTGCTCATATGAAAGATCAATTTTTAGGATGCACAAAATAAGCTTCATCTCTTACTGTAATTTCATCCATCTTTTCACTACAATTTTTGAAGTTCTATATTTAGTTAAGAGAACTTTCCCTAGTCTCGGTGGTGTACGTCTTATTAACGTACACACGATAGCCCGGAAAGTGAAATTTGTTTGAACTTCATAACTGGGATCTCTGCAAAGGTCAACAAAGGGCAAACACTGCAAACCTAGTAAGCACGATAACTCAAAATGTGCAAGCTTGAGCAAACTTCATACTTGGTATGTACTCGAACAAACCATACGTATTGAAAGTGATTCAGTTTGAAGGTCATTTCAGGTTAATGTATAATGTTCACAGAGCGTTTGTGCTACCCTCTATAGACATTCAACATAAAATGTGTCAAACTGATTGTTGTCACATAGACGTCTTCATTAAATTGACTATAAGTATCAAAATTACGTTTAATAAAGTATGGCTTGGTCCGGATTGTGCATCAATTAAACCTCTTAAAATAGCTTTCTTCAGTTGTTGTTACCTCGAATTTAATTTATACAGTTCCCCTCCTTTCATTAGGTTACATGCACCTCCCTCCTGGTAGGTGCAGTCATGTCAGTGCAAGGTAACACACATTCCCACCCATAAGACCTAGACTAGTAGGATAGACCTACTGCAGTTCCAGAAAAGTTCAGTTAAATATTTCTGTGTTTGCCTTTTCTTTGTAAGTGCAGACTCATTTCAACTACTAAGTTAACCTATTGTACATATCCAGTTCTATACGAAGCCAGAGACCATAAGTAATGCCTAATCAGGGGCGGATCCAGGATTTTGAGAAAGGGGGGGCCGACATCCCGATGGTAGCTCTTTAGTAATCTGCGTCCTGGGGGAGGGGTCTAGGGGAGGGCGCCCCCTCCCCCTTGGAAATTTTTGGTTAATTGTGAGTGCTTAGATGCAAAATGGTGAAACATTTCGCCAAAAACTAGAAAACCAGAAACGTTGCAGACACGCTTTTTTGTGCACATATTTTTTCTCGATAGACACATATTTAAGAACGCTCAACAGTGCATGTACAATGCATACACTATTATTGCGTCGATTTGTTTATTTCTTTTGCGCGAAAATTATGAGGCCAGATTCACCCCAAGAAAAAACATAAAACAAGATATGTTCAATGAGATAATTATGATATACTTATTAATGAAAGGGGGGTGTAGGCGGTTTTACACTATCTAACGCAACAAATTTGATTTGCCGACGGATCTGGAAGTGGTGACTGAAATGGGGGAGGGGTCTAAGGGGAGGGGGTTCCCCTCCCCTTTGGAAAATTTTTAGTTTTGAAACGTCCTCAGATGCAATCTGGTGTATATTTTAAGTCAAATTTGATTTGCCGACGGATCTGGAAGTGGTGACTGAAATGGGGGAGGGGTCTAAGGGGAGGGGGTGTCCCCCTCCCCTTTTGAAAATTTTTAGTTTTGAAACGTCCTTAGATGCAAACTGGTGCATATTTTAAGTCAAATTTGATTTGCCGACGGATCTGGAAGTGGTGACTGAAATGGGGGAGGGGTCTGAGGGGAGGGGGTGTCCCCCTCCCCTATGGAAATTTTTTAGTTTTGAAACGTCCTCAGATGCAATCTGGTGCATATTTTAAGTCAAATTTGATTTGCCGACGGATCTGGAAGTGGTGAATAAAATGGGGGAGGGGTCTAAGGGGAGGGGGTGTCCCCTCCCTTTTGGAAAATTTTTAGTTTTGAAACGTCCTTAGATGCAATCTGGTGCATATTTTAAGTCAAATTTGGCACCGTAGAATTTCCATTTCGATATTATTTTTATAGCAGTCGGCAGAAGAAGAATTAATTGGGACCAATTATCGAACTGTGTTTTCTCTTTCACCGATCGTTGAAATAGTGAAACTTCGTGATGAAAATGTTCAGAAAACTTTCCGGTAATGAGAAATAACAACATTCATTGATATACAAGCGAGAAACGTTAAAAATTGTGTACAATTCGTGAGCCGTGCCCTTAAGTTTTCCACGGAGAACGAATGACATCTGCGATGACGTCATTCTGAACAGAGGATAATAACAACACGTTGCACACGATAGCACGACTCATGGGCTACGGCCTATACGGAAGCCTTTAATTCCATTTCTTTCACTGAGTTGCCGGCGATTCTGGCACTCGCTTAGCTGAGCCTGGCTACAGTAGCTATACTGACGGCCGTGACATTATCAGTTATTTGCCGAGAGGTTTTTAACTTGCAGGCGTCGGGTGATTGGATTGGTGAATGGTTTATCAGATGAAGAACAGGAAAATCGAAATAACCGATAAAGAAGCTCCGTTCTCCTTTTCTCTATTCAGCTTTCCTTCTTTCTTCCCCTTCCGCTCTCTTCACCTTTTCTCCTTTTGCCGACAGACCCAAAATTTGCCGACAGCGACTAAATTATTATATACACTACCCACCCCCCCCCCTCGCCCGCTACGCCCCTGCACGCGGAATTATCCAAACTGTTTCCAAAAGAACCGATTCTAGCCTATACAAAAGGGCCCAAAATCTCAAAGGTTTACTTGTTAACTCAAGGTTTCATACTAACGAAGAATCAGCTGACTCTCAAGGTTCACACGAAGCTCTTTTAGATGCTCTTATAGCTGCACTATGAGTCCATAAAAACTCGTGCACAGAAAATAGATGCATTTTGAGAACGAGACGCCCAGGCCGAATATAAAATATTCAAAGGCTACTACTGATGAAGCTCCTCCTATAAAGTTTGAGAGCAGAAACCGGTCTAGTTGGTCATAAGAACCTACACTAGTCTCTCCTACTATCAACAGTACACTCAATTCACCTAATAGGTGCAATTATGTTTCACCACGAGGAGCATGCTATAAGTTCATGTTCCTTGGGTCCTCCCTTAAAAATACTTCAGGTTCTTGGCGACTACGTTGCGTTAGATAGTGTAAAACCGCCTACACCCCGTTTCATTCAGATAATTATGATATACTTGCTAACTGTGCATTGATTTTCCCTGACAGTAATAGTCAGCACTATAGTACTGACTACTGAGCCGTATCTAATTAATACGTGATGTCGCGTAGGCCTGATAATTGCCTTAGTTTCAAATTTGGAATAAAAACGATCGCGTTTCAGGGAAGAGCAGCTGGATATATATTAGGCTTTTCTTTCACCAAGTTATGCCTATTAGGAATTTGAAGTACTCCCACATAAAAAAAAACGCAACTGATTTCCAAAAAGGGGGGGCCGGGGCCGGGTCGGCCCCCCCCTGGATCCGCCCCTGCTAATAGTAGTGTATGGTGGTCAAAATATTGGTGCAAATGAAACCTGCTTAAAATGAGTAGATTGTTGTAAATTCAGTTAAACACGAAGTGGAAAATCAATTAGGAATAGCTACTGGTGCAATAAATACGTGCATAAAACAGTGAATATGCATTGATATAACTTTCCCCTCGTCATGCGCATGGACCTGTGACGTCTTTACTTAAAGGCGTTACAGTATTTCGTTATCGGGGAATTACCTGTTGCACAATTGGATTGTGACAAACGGCCCAACCAGTTTTCATAAACATATGTCGGTCTAACAGAACACACAGTAAAGGAACGAAATTGCATCTATAATCATCTATGGACATGAGTGCCTCTTCATTGTCTTTATGCGTTATTCATATATAACGTATTATACTTGCATTATCTTGGAACTAACTCTGAGAGAAAAAGAGAGAATCGTTTGGGTTGCGTGAGAGTTCCTCATAATTTGTTTTGTCAAGCTATTATGCTCAACGTAAGTAATTATTACAAGATTATTTTGTTCTAATATAAGAGTGCTTTTTAAAAGAAGCTGCCCTCAATACTGCTATTAGACATTTTAACTTTAAGTCAATCCTTCAAGAAGTCACATTGTAGCAGTGTTTTGTTTAATATTCGATGCTGATGCATTTTCTTAATTGTATTGGTTAAAAAGTGTAAATTGAGAGGAACCTTTTCTAAAAGATGATATTGAGTTTATCAAGTATCATCTAGTGTGTGAATATTATGATGTCATTGTTTTTTAAAGCCACCAATAACTGGTACCTGACGTTGATATTATAGTAGTCATACCTGGTGTTAGATTTGCGGTGGATCTGAACTATATGTGAGGCAGAGAGAGAGAGAGATGTCTTTAGGTGTTAGATAACATTTTAAGACGAACTTGCACTTTCTGTGTTTCTCTATGTTTACCTTATTATGAATCGGTTTACACAACCAATGAGACCTTTACGTAAAAGGTGGATGATGTGATATTTAAAATGATAAACAGAATGAGAGATGTTTAAAAATTAGCCATTCGTTTTAAGATTTGGTCACGTTGGTCATTGTCTGAAATAAGGTGCTTGCGCATTATGATAATAATATACAGTTAAGAAAACCTTAATCTTTCATCCGCCTTTGGGATTTCTTATAGTATGTTGAAGAATGTTCACGAAATTTTGCAAGTAATTGTTAACGTACGTGGTTATTCATGAAAATTAATATGACTTTCTAAAGTATAGCTCGACGTTTTCGATACAAGGAACTTTTCGTAATTTGATTCTTCATTTTCTTTCACATTAAGTGTATGAATTTTCGCGAATACACCCAAGACCAAACATTATACCTCTAAAACCCCCAAAGGGTAGATTTAGTGTGACACATTGCTTGACTAAATATAGTTGCCATTTAACCTAATACTAAAGAAGTTATGTCACGATTTGTCGTTAGATTGCCAGTCAATGTTAGTTTAGTTCTTCAGTTTGGTAATCAAAGGTTTCCAAGTACTGATATGTCAACTACCGAGCACTTTTTTAACCTTGAGGAAGCAGAATAAAAATGTATTCACTGAGGGTTTATGCTACCCTCTAGACCTACGCATACAACAATTTTCATTTAAGTATTTTCGCGCAATTGTTGTATTTTGTATAGCAGTAATGATGTGTCATACCGTCTCCTGGTATGTGTGCAGTAATGTCAGTGCAAGGAAATAGCCAGTCCAACCCCTAAGACCTGGGATAGTAGGGGACATGACACAGTTAGAGAAAAGAAGTTTCATTTTGTTGTGAATGCCTTTTCTCTGTAAATGCTAACTCCTTTCAACCACAAAGTTAACCCATTGTGCATACCCAGTTTTATGCGTAGCTAGGGACCTCAAGTTAAGTCTATTAGTAGTGTATGGTGGTCAAAATATTGGTGCAAATGAAACCTGTTGAAAATGAGTAGCTTGTGTTAATTTTAGTTAAACACGAAGTGGAAAAAGGATTTGGAATAGCTACGGGTGCACTTTGATGAACAATATATATGTGCACAAAACAGTGTATACGTAATGATTTTATACCCTCTTCACGCGAAAGGAACGTCTTTACCTCCATGAGTTATTTCGTAATCGGGGAATTACGTGTTACGCAATGTTTATTGCGACAAGCGCCCAAAACGTTTTCATAAACATATGGATGTCTAACAAGAGATACAGTAAAGGGACGATTTTACATCTATAATCATCTATGGACATGAGTGCCTCTTCATTAGTTATAAGCGTTATCCATATATAACGTATTATACTTGCACTACCTTTGGAACTAAATCTGAGAGAATCGTTCGGGTTGCGTGAGAGTTGCTCATATTTTGTTTTGTCAAGCTCTTATGCTCAATGTAAGTAATTATTATAAGATTTCTTTGCTTCTAAGAAAAGAGTGCTGTATCATTGGTAGTGTATGGTGTTCAAAATATTGGTGCAAAAAAAACTGTTGAAATGAGTAGCTTGTGTTAATGTTAGTTAAACACGAAGTGGAGAAAGGATTAGGAATAGCTACGGGTGCACTTTGATGAACAATAGATATGTGCACAAAACAGTGTATATGTAATGATTTTATACCCTCTTCACTTTCTAAGAAAAAAGTGCTGTATTATATTAAAGAAATTGCCTTCAGAACTGCTATTAGACATTTCAACTTTTAGTCAAACTTTCAGGAAGTCACATTGTAGAGGTGTTTGTTTAATTTTCGATACTGGTGATTTTTTAAAATATGTACGGGTTAAAAAGAGTAAATTGAAAAGAACCTTTTTCTAAAAGATGATATTGAGTTTATCAAGTATCATCTAGTGTGTGAATAACTCCTATGTAAGATCGATTTTTCAAATAAAGAACAAATTATGATGTCATTCTAATGTTAAGCCACCAATAACCGGTACCTGACGTTGACATTATCGTAGTCATATCCAGCCAATTCACACAGAGATTACAGTAACTATTGTAAATCTTAAAGTTCTGTACCACAGTAAATACTGAACTCTGCTGACAAATCTGATAAATCGTTAGCATGTGCTTTTAGGTTTACAGTAACAACTTAGGATATTTGTAATCCCACCAAATCAAAACAACTGCATTTTTGTTGAAATTACACATATCCCCAGTTCTTACTGTAATCCTAATAGCACATGCTACCGATTTATAGCGCGATCCAGTTTTTAATTTGGTACAAAACTTTAAGAATTACATTAGCAGCTGTGTTCTCTGTGTGTATGGGGTGTCATACCTGGTGTTAGATTTGCGGTGGATCTGAACTATGATGCAGAGAGAGATGTCTTTATGTGTTAGATAGCTTTATGTTTTATACGCACTTGCACTTTCTGTGTTTCTCTAAGTTTATAATTATGCATCGGTTTACACAACCAATGAGACCTTTACGTAAAAGGTGAATGATGTGATATTTAAAATGATAAACAGAATGAGAGATGTTCAAAAATTAGCCATTCGTTTTAAGATTTGGTCACGTTGGTCATTGTCTGAAATAAGGTGCTTGCGCATTATGCTAATAATATACAGTTACGAAAACCTTAATCTTTCATCCGCCTTTGGGATTTCTTATAGTTTGTTGAAGAATTTCCAAGAAAATTGCAAGTAATTGTTGAGGTAAGTGGTTAATCATGCAAACTGATATGAATTTCCAAGCATTGCTAGACGTTTTCGATACAATTGAGGAAGTTGGGTCGTATCTTGATTCTTCTTTTCCTTTTGCATTGAGTGTATTTCGTTTTGTCAGACATTATAACGCTTTTCATGTGGGAATAACTGGACCCTATAACACCCTTACTAACAGGATACGCAGACGAAGTCAATTTTACAAGAAATTGATATAATGCAACATGATCATAAACCCGTGACAATCTAATATCTAAGAAAAATGGTTAACAACTTGTAAACACAAGTCAGAGAGATATTAATCCCTTTAAAATAAACGAAATTTGTTTCATCATTTATTGTAATTTCACCCGTCTTTTCACTACAATTTCATGCATTTCTCGATGAATTTCTATATTCCATAACTGGTATCTCTGCAAAGGTCAACAGAGGGCAAACACTGCAAACCTTGTAAGCACGATAACTCAAAAAGTGCAGCTTGGGCGAACTTCATACTTGGTATGTACACGAACAAAAGATACGTATTGAAATTGATTCAGTTTGAAGGTCATTTCAGGTCAATATAGGTGAAGGTATGAAAACCTAGGAACCACTAAAGTCTGAATAGCAGAGCTTGAATGAACCCCATACTTGGTACGTACATAAACCTCCTTGTTTTCTGTGGAAGTCAAATGTACATTCAGGTCAACGCATGAAGCTAATTTGAAAAGATTGTAAATACTCAAGCTCGTAAATGTTTAAGTACGCATGAGTGCAAGATTATTGCTGATCGGATTTGAAGTCAATAAAAGTCAGCACTTACAAACTTGATCCAACCTTAATTCTTTGTCCCTATGTCGGTCCACTGTTCTTGATGAAGAATATTCTAATGTGGCCCAGTATGAAGGTTCGTTGCTGTACTCCACTGAGGTGCGCCTATAGGCCTAGACAATACCGAAGACCAAACATAAGACCTCTAAAACCACCAAAGGGTAGATTTAGGGTAATATACCTTTACACCAAATAACAATAGTGGTTCTGAAGACAATGTGCCACATGCTTGACTTAATATAGTTGCCATTTAACCTAATGCAATAGACGTTATGTTACTATTCGTCGCTTGACTACCAGTCAATATTGGTTATATTATTCAGTTTTCAAATCAAAGGTTTCCACGAATTGATCTGTCAACTACTGAACACTTTGTTAACCCGTGAGTAAGCAGAATAAAAATGGGTTCACAGAGGGTTTATGCTACCCTCTAGACCTACGTATACAACGATCATCATTTAGGCATTTGAGCACAAGTGCTGTATTTTATACAGCAGTAATGATGTACCATCCTGTCTTACCCGGCCAGACATAAAAACAGTCTTTTTTTGCCATTAGATAAATAGAAATAATAAGGCTATTGTATCGCCCACCTTCTGCCTATGCCGATATGACTTAGACATGCTCAAGTGGGATGGTTAGAAACAGACAAATACGAACAATACATAAACTTACAGACTAATGTTATTATAAAAGTCAACACTATTTAGAAAAGAACATGTGCTCATGTGAACGTGTCAGAGAAACCCCTTAAAAATGGTAGAGACAATACCATCTTCCATGGCCATAAATAACGCTAGCAACACCATTTTGTAGAGATTGTAGTTTTATTATGAGACTTGCATTCAACCCGCAGTACAGAGAGCTGCACATACCAATTCTGTTAAAGAACAATTGAAATTAATGGAGGTTTCACAAAATGACGAGAAAGAAAAGACTAACCTTTGAAATAAAACGTATTGTCCTGAACCAGGCGGAAATGGTGCTTTAGCCGAATCATTGAGAGAGAGGGTGTTGGCAATGAGAGCATCAATGTTTCTAGCAACTGTTTTATAGCGAATGCAGTGGCCGTCCACCAATAGTCCAGGAGCCCAGAAGGTTTATTCAGCTGAAGAGGCACAAAAGGTTTGGTGGCCTGATTGTGTTGGTAGGTGACCAAGCTTCAATAAAATGTGTTGCTGCCGGGACACACCCTGCATGGTAGGTGAGGGGGTCACAAAATAGGGGGGCAAAATATGCTTTTATTTAGCTGAAGAGGTACAAGCACACAAGTTTCTGGGTTTTATACCCAGGAGGGTACCTTGCATCATGGTGGCAACGACAGCAATATCTGACTGCATGGGGCCCCAGACAGTAGCCCAAAAGGGGCCCGCCCATATAGTATTATTCAGCTGAAAAGGTACAAGGGTGAATTCTTTTGCATTTGAACTATTACACATTGGGGTGTACTAAAACACTAATGACAGTAACTTTGTCCTGCATAGGGGCCCAAACAGTAGCCCTAAGAATGGGCCATGCGGTACAACCAGCTGTTGGCTAATTTATCTAGCTGAAAAGGTACATGAACAAAACTTGTTGGATACTGCTCCCAGCAAGACTAATTACATTGATGTAGCAACAACAGCAATATCTGACTGCATGGGGCCCCAGACAGTAGCCCAAAAGGGGCCCGCCCATACGGTATTATTCAGCTGAAAAGGTACAAGTGTAGATCCTTTTGCATTTGAACTATTACACATTGGGGTATACTAAAACACTAATGACAGTAACTTTGTCCTGCATAGGGGCCCAAACAGTAGCCCTAAGAATGGGCCATGCGGATCAACTGCTGTTGGCTAATTTATCTAGCTGAACAGGTACATGAACAAAACTTGTTGGATACTGCTCTCAGCAAGACTAATTACATTGCTGTAGCAACAACAGCAATATCTGACTGCATGGGGCCCCAGACAGTGGCCCAAAAGGGCCCCGCCCACATGGTATTATTCAGCTGAAAAGGTACAAGTGTAGATCCTTTTGCATTTGAACTATTACACATCGGGGTATACTAAAATACTAATGACAGTAACTTTGTCCTTCATAGGGGCCCAAACAGTAGCCCTAAAGATAGGCCCTTCGGCTCAACCAGCTGTTAGCTAATTTTTCTAGCTGAAAAGGTACTTCATTTTATTTGTTTCTTCACAATATTATTTACATATTTATATAACATATATACAAGAAAATAGCATTGGTACAGAAAATTTACAATCATATAAATATAAGGAAAAAATTAGAATGAATAATATTGTGACAGGAAGTGTTTTACAAAAACTCTAGAGAGCTTAACAGGGTACAACACTCCCCGATACAAATAATGATATATAATTAATATATAGACATATAAGCCCCACCCACAAATACAACGTCCCCTCCCCTGCCGTCCCAACCATATTTTTCTTCCCACCCAAACCTCCGAATTGCTTACCATCACTCCTCTCCCTTATCCCACACTCTGCACCCCTTCCCCACCATCCTTACCCACACACATACATAAACAAAACTTGTTGGATTCTGCTCCCAGCAAGACTAATTACTTTGCTGTAGCAATAACAGCAATATCTGCCTGCATTGAGCCCCAGACAGTGGCCCAAAAGGGTAGATCCCTTTGCATTTGAACTAATACACATTGGGGTATACTAAAATACTATATGTTTGTCCTGCATAGGGGCCCAAACAGTAGCTCTAAACATAGGCCCTGTTGCCTTATCAGTCTTCGACTGATTTAGTAGAAGGTACACAAATTCAACTTGTTGGAGACTGCCCCTAGCAATATTTGTTATATTATTATAGCAATAACATCAATATTTGCCTGCATGGGGCTCCAGATAGTGGTCCCGAAAGGCCCGTATGGTGTTATTCAGTCAAAGTAATACAAGGGCGAATCTTTCAGCATTGATGCTGATACATTTAGGTTTACCCAAGTAGGTCTACCAATGACACCAACTTCGTTCTGCACTGGGGCCCAGACAATGTAGCCCAACATAGCCCCTCCTTTCATGTTTATTGTATCTTGCCACGATTGGACGAGCAGTGAGAGAAAACAGAAATAATATAATTACAAGAGGTTAATGATTTATTGAACTTGGTTAACATCGTTATTTGTCTTCTTCGTTAGAAATCCAGTGTAAAGTACCTTATAAGTGGATTGCGAGGCAATTCAAAACTGTGAATGCCATACCTGAACGCTATGATAGGTGCACTTTTTGAAATGTAATTGAAAATACTTTGTGTATGTAGCCAGAATTGTATCTTTCAGAATGACCTAAAACATTGTACTGGCCCTAATTAACTCAAAGTTGGTCTCCATCGTTGTAGCATTGAACTGATATACTTTGATTCAAATTGCTCAATCATTGATCGTAATGATTTTTCAGTGGTAATCACATGAAGGCATGTTAACATCATCACTTGCTAAAATAACATATTTACATTTTTGGTTAAAATGATAATATATAGTAACATCCATAATACATGTACACTAGTTTAATGTACCGTAAACAGTCAATTTGACACCTTTTTTTATATCTTAGGCAACATTGATTTGCTTTATAAGATCAAACGTACAGCCACCTGCTTACTCCCATGCATGCTATTTCACTAATACTTGTATAATTTTGATAACATAAAGTTTAGCACACAGGATTATAACGAAGGAGTGTTACTAGATGCCCATAGCTAGGTACAAAAGTTACGAATGTACAGAAAAGTAACAAGTAGGCTACTGTAAGTCAGTGGAATTTTCTGAAATGTAAGCTGCTGACATTATTATTGTCCATTGTCACAGCAGTACATGGAAAATACAGCACTTGACTTAGCGAGTAATATTTTGCAGTAATTTTTTGCCAAATAATGTCAACCAAGAAAAGGCCAAATAGCAAAACTACATCAATGTTCAACAGCCTGATAGGTTCTGGGTTACAGGTTTTGTACATGTCAAGCAGATGAAATGTTGCTCCAGTGTGTGGTGTAAGTTTTGTTTTTAACCACTGCAAACAGATGGGTTTTATTACGTAACAACTATGAAATCCATAAGTTCTTGTCAATAGAGAATATAACCTTTCTGCCCGTTCTATTGTGTTGATGTATGTCACAATATAATGATTATTTACGACATAGAAAGCGCTCTAAGGCCTGGTGAATGTTTTCCTCAAAACAAAACAATCGATCTAGGCAAAAAAATTCTCAACTTGGCCTAACGTTAAGCTAGTTCAACTGTTTAATTTAATATATTTCATGATGAATAAACTGACCGTATAATTCAACACAAAGTTACACTATGCTGGACTAGATTGTCCGTCCACTCGTTCGTTGACATACATGTGAACGTACGTACGTATATGTGGGATATGATATACGTACATAGGCCTAGGCCCTACATCATGTTCCGAGAGGCGCGGCCAGTGGCGTAGGAAGGTACTTTTGAGTGGGGGGCTGAAGACTGACGGCCGGCACGGGGGAGGGGTCTAAGGGGAGGGGGTGTCCCCCTCCCCTTTGCAATTTTTTTTGCATTTCCAGGTGGCCACAGATGCAATTTGGTGCAATATAGCACACTTCAACACCCACTCCATTTTGTAAACTTAATTTTGTATTTTCACCTGGCCTTAGATGCAATTTGGTGCTCCAAATGAGATTTTTTTTCTCATTTGGAAATGAAAAAGGGGTTTTCTGACTTGCGAACCGGGGGGGGGGCGGAATGATACTTCCGCCCCTCCACATTTTTCACTGGGGGGCTGGCGCCCCCCAGCCCCCCGGTTCCTACGCCCTTGGACGCGGCTGCTATGGAAGTACGAAGAATGTTGATTAACTGTCCATGTTAATATTTGTGTTCATGTTAATCTATAATCTTTCTAATTGCTTCCATTCCCATGTTTGATGCTTTCATTTTACTGATAGCCGTAAAATTGTTGTGAATATTCGTGATCATTTGGGCGTTTTTTTTTTTTTTTTTTGCACATGTGCATTGTTGGTTTGGTAGTTAATAAACTAATTCTACGGGGTAACACATTTATCAAATCTGCTAATTCTTTTTTGTATATTTTGCCTTTTTATTGACAAAAAATCATAAGGTATGAATGAACGGAGTTAATCAACGGTCAGCTTGGGTTTATCTATAGGATAAAGCACGATCGGGGGTTAATTAGACTACCGTGATTAAACACAGATACTTTTATAATAATGCAAGCGATGCACGAGGGCGTAGCCCGAGTGCATCCAGCTTGGCCCTAATTATAAATACTACCCGAAAATCCTCAAATTATGAATAAAATAATATTGTTTGGGAAAAGGGAAGCTTGTCAATTGAAAGGGATGGGATATGGTTATTTATGGCAATTGCTAGAAATGTGGAACCAGCAAATGTTATCATTTTTCTGTGAAGGTACCCCCTTAACTAGAATTTTATAGCTAAACTAATGAGTATTTGAGAAACAGAAGAATTTGTACTCACCATGATTTGATGATTTAATTGTTATCCGCCGTCTTGCCCCATGTTGGCAGATATGCTGTCATTACTGCAGCAATAGAGTGAATCTTGCTCGAAGCGGTGTCCAACACGTTTTGTTTATGTACCTGTTCAGGTAGGGAAATTAGCTAACAGCTGGTTGGGCTGCAGGGCCTATCTTTAAGGTTACTGTTTGGGCATATATGAAGGACAAAGTTACTGTCATTAGTATTTTAGTATACCCCGATGTGTAATAGTTCAAATGCAAAAGGATCTACCCTTGTACCTTTCAGCTGAATAATACCATGTGGGCGGGGCCCTTTTGGGCTACTGTCTGGGGCCCCATGCAGTCAGATATTGCTGTTGTTGCTACAGCAATGTAATTAGTCTTGCTGAGAGCAGTATCCAACAAGTTTTGTTCATGTACCTGTTCAGCTAGATAAATTAGCCAACAGCAGTGGATCCGCATGGCCCATTCTTAGGGCTACTGTTTGGGCCCCTATGCAGGACAAAGTTACTGTCATTGGTGTTTTAGTATACCCCAATGTGTATTAGTTCAAATGCAAAAGGATCTACCCTTGTACCTTTTCAGCTGAATAATACCGTATGGGCGGGCCTCTTTTGGGCTACTGTCTGGGGCCCCGTGCAGTCAGATATTGCTGTTGTTGCTACAGCAATGTAATTAGTCTTGCTGGGAGCAGTATCCAACAAGTTTTGTTCATGTACCTTTTCAGCTAGATAAATTAGCCAACAGCTGGTGGTACCGCATGGCCCATACTTAGGGCTACTGTTTGGGCCCCTATGCAGGACAAAGTTACTGTCATTAGTGTTTTAGCACACCCCAATGTGTAATAGTTCAAATGCAAAAGAATTCACCCTTGTACCTTTCAGCTGAATAATACCATATGGGCGGGCCCCTTTTGGGCTACTGTCTGGGGCCCCATGCAGTCAGATATTGCTGTCGTTGCCACCATGATGCAAGGTACCCTCCTGGGTATAAAACCCAGAAACTTGTGTGCTTGTACCTCTTCGGCTAAATAAAAGCATATTTTGCCCCCCTATTTTGTGACCCCCTCACCTACCATGCAGGGTGTGTCCCGGCAGCAACACATTTTATTGAAGCTTGGTCACCTACCAACACAATCAGGCCACCAAACCTTTTGTGCCTCTTCAGCTGAATAAACCTTCTGGGCTCCTGGACTACAATCCCCACCGGTCTCAGAATAGAATTATTACCAAATAACATAATTTCGTTTCTTATCAGGGTTTATTTTTGTAAGTGGCCATCCAAAGATCATTGCAGTAAATCTAAGATTGGATATGGGTTTGCATTTTATCATTGTGTAGAGAAGATTACCAGTAAATTAATCTTTAATCTCGGAATTCATTAACTTGATATCATTGCCAGGCAAATCTTAGTAGTTAACTTAAAAGAAGTCAAACGTAGGAGCAAGTTCCTGCCTGGACTCATGTATGGGTATCACAAGTTCACTTTTATTGCCAATAGAAGTATTGAATATGTTATCCAAACACTGAGGAGTATCTATGCAAGACCCAAATATGCTGATGCAGTAAGATTTTGCTTAATGCAGAAATAGATGTTTCTTTCTTTCACTCTTTTAGTTATTATGGGTGTATATATAATCTAAAATGAGGTTCAACTCTATCATAAAACATAACATATGCTTCAAAGTTAGCAGTGGTCATATCACCGAGAGAATTTCAATGTCACACTTAATTCTAAACGAGAAAGCGGTAAATTTTATCCGTGGAATTCTACTGTAGAAAATCGCAAATGTTTAGGGTAATGATCAGTAGTGGATGATATTAACAATAAATCGGTTTGACACGTTTATAATACAAAGAAAAACTGCTGTTCACACCGTTGCAGCTATAAACGCCAATCGCCTGTCGACTCAATCACATATAGCCAATGAACAATCAAACCTCAAATGACGTTTGTTGTTTTACGTGTAACTGTTACGAAAAAAATATTGAGAGTGACACCCTACATGAGATCCGCCAGCTTAATCCAGCTCGCAAACTGAAAATTGGCCCACAAACTTGCACTAATCGGGGACTCTATAGGTCTTACGAATTTAAAGGGGTTATGTGAATACATATAATATTGCTTTCTCTACACTGTTTGTTCTCTGTTGTCTTGCTTCGAAGGTCATGAAGGTCTTATTGTGTATCGCTTTGCTGCTGGCCTCTTTTGGCATTTCCAGCACACATGCACAAGGAATATCCCTGGATGTTGATGGCGGTCATGTCTGCACAAGACCAGAGAGGTATTGTACACATAGCTTCACGGTTGTATTTTGCATTAAAGGTTTGATATATGACGTTATACAACATGTCTGCAATGAAACAAATAGAAACCCGATTGGTGCCACTGTAATAAGGTTTAACATAACAATTAATAATAACATAACAATTAATATTTATATAGCGCTATTCCATCTAGATCATAGCGCTTGTGACACAGACACAACTTAGCATGGAAATAGGTGAGTCTTAAGATTACTACGAAATTGAGAGATATTGTCAGTTTCTCTGATAGTACGAGGGAGATTGTTCCATGACTGTGGACCGGCTACACTGAACGATTTCTGACCCAAGACCTTGTTCGTTCTAGGAACATTCAAGCGGGTTATGTCATGAGTAGAGCGGAGAGTTCTTTGGGGAGTATAAGGTGACAGTAGATTGGATAAATAAACAGGTGCAGTATTGTTCATGGATTTAAAGACATAAAGACAGAGTTTAAACTGAAACACATGTTTCCTGAAAGACATAAATCTGTGACAAATAAATCCTTTAATGGCAATGTATTTCAGTCTACTGAAAAATAAGCTCATAGATATGTCTGCCTTGTTTCAAGAGTACCCTGTTCTATGTAATTTAAAATGAAATCAATTTTTCTAGCATAAGTCATAGTTAATTAACGGATATAAACGTAATATGAATATTATTCTTCTTTTCCTTTGACAACATTCAATCGATTAATTGATTATAATTTATTATGCAGTTAGTGACAAAGCTTATTATAAAAAGCGTTAATTTTCCTTCATTTTGTTTTCATTTTTCAATGTTTGTACTTTGCGCAGCTACTACAGATCGCTCCTCTCGTCATACTCGGATTATTATGTCATAATGAATCATGAACTTTGTTGGGACATCTTTCAGTGGCCCCCTTTCTGGTGCACGAAGTCAAAGTAAGGTAACATTAAGAATGAAATTAGCACTGCTAGGTGTTACTAGAAAGATAACCCTACTACCCTTTTGGAAAAGATATGTTCTTAACGTCACAAACATTGGTGTCAGTTAACTATAGTAATCTGAGGAAGAGAAATTTTTTGAATAGGGTGATTGGGGAGGACAAGGCCCTCATGAATTGATTAAAAAGTGGAATATGAAGGCCTTTTCCCTTTTCTCATGAATTCACAAGTGTGTGTGTTTGTGAGGTGTGTCTGTATATGATGCGGGAGGGGAGGGGGGGGGGCGTCAAAGGGATTGGTTAACAACATCAGATAGGTAGGAAGGTATTTCTCATAAGAAGGGGCGAACTTTGACCTAAATTTTCAGATGGGGTATATGTTGTTGATTCCAATATCAAGGTTAATAGTGCAAGAATAAGAATTGGTGTCCTAGTTTTGTAATTTGCTAATGGCTTTGTAAAAAAGTGGCCCATACTTAGTGATCAAATTACCTCACTACAGGCAACATGCTTGGCATGTTTCCAGTTTATAAGGTTAAAAATTCTCTACCGGAAGATCCCGGTTTATAAACGCAACCACTTGTATACCAGAAGTTCTTTGCTGGCCAATATTTACATGCTACCTGAATCTTATTCAATATAATGTTTTTTTTTAAATTTGATAGCCAGATATATAAGAGTTAACAGTGATCTTTTCTCCTATTAGTGTTTAAGATTATTTGCATATAGCAAATAAATAAATAACAGATCTTCATGCTATTTGGCAATATCTAAAATTACAATTTTTGTCGTTACCAGCACAAAGTATGTAACAAAATACAGACAAGAATTCAAAGGCGAGTACAGATCTGTAAGGAAGTGCTGTGATGGTTATCGGTATGTAAAGCCAGAGAATTGTTGTTATCGTAAGTATTCAATATTTATTAAGCGATAATAAATGTAACACAATTTAGGGCTTATATACAACCAAACTTCTAAATGAGGTCTCTGCACCCAACCCATCCCCATCTCCTTTACTGTGTCATAAAATGTCCTTTTACCTTCCTTCTCTCTTTGGTGGAAGAATGACATGTGTATTATAGTTGTATCTAAACGTTTGATCATTAAAAGTGTCTACTTCAGACCATCTTTCGGTATAAGAAACCACTAAATATTGTGACAGTGCTAAATTGAGATTATGGACTTGTAACAGTAATTTGAACACTACGCTCCCCTTGCAGTCGGTTAGTACCTACACATTGCAACATCCAATTCCCTCTAATGACTTCACCATCTTCAATAAACAAAGTAGATAATACTTGTTCATGTATCGTCCGAGTGAGTTACGCTACAAAAATAATTTAACTGATGGAGATAAGATACAAACCAAAATACTCCGTTATAACATTTAATGCAAACGTAAGAAGTAACTATGAACTGCGACATAACGGCCGACAGAGGTAATGCATTACATATTCATTACGCTATATATTCCACTGCAATTAAATGCGCTCATATCCTTATTGAAAATCGTAGCGTTCGAGTAAGTTTTGAATAAGTGGACAATTTAAGAAGTCTAGTACAATATTTTTCTGTTAAAGATTTTTGATAAGTTATATCATATAGTGTTGTGTACCTTTCAAGAAACATTTCTCTGCTCCATTCCTAAAAATTCTTGCCAATCATTTTAAAAAACACGTCCGACCGACCCTGCTGACCTACCCAGTCTGCTGTACAACTTGTCGACACTGTTACCATTTGGATTTGCTACAAACGCTTCAGGCAGACCCTGTGAACCTACCCAGTCTGTTGTACAACATGTCGATACTGTTGGGATGAATGCTTCTGATAAGCAGAAAATGATGGCATAAGCGACAAACTCAATTTAGAGTGACCAAATTCCTGGAATAAGTGATACTGACATCTGAATGTTGAAAGTGACATATGTTTGCATTAATTTTGTCTAACCCTTCTAGCGTGTTCCATAAACAAATGGGGTTCTAATTGTGCCAACGACTGCTGTTGCTTGAACGGGGCCACGTGTGATCCTATCGATGGTAGTTGTACGTGTGCAGCAGGATACACAGGTAAAAAAAAAATCTAAAGACGTAATAAACACGTTTGTCTGAGTATATCAAGTCAGCCATGATACAGTAATTTCTGTTCTGAGAATAGCAAAAAATATTGTTTAACAGACCTTTTGGTCAGCATTTTAATGAGTCTTGTGTCTATAATTCAACAAAAAATAGTCACCAATTTTGTATTTTACAATAGATGTACATCGTTAAAGTACCATAAACTGAATTCAACGTACAGGGTCGTAGTTTCTGGAATCAAAGTCTTTTTTGTGTGAATATGCATTATCGGTAAACACATAAAGATATCATAATTATTTTTCTTCTTTCTGAATAAAACCCAGCCTTGAGTGCAACTACATCACTTTTTTCCAACTATTGAAGTGTTGAGAGGGACAGTGGGATTCATAACACAAATATTATGAAGTGGCTTAACAGATTATATTTTTTCTATCAATGTAAAGAGTTTTCCTCTGTTTGTGTCTTTATAAAAGAAATCCGAGAAATTACCATTCATCTTTACTATTAGTAAATTATGTATTTTGACCAAAAGATATTGCTTAATTATTTATAACCACATGTAGGATTGGTTTCCATTGAAAATGGAAGAAAACTGCTGTCACGAAAATCCAATCACTACTTTACAAAGTCTCTTTTGAATGATTAAATTCCAAGTTCGTTCTATCATATCAAAATATTTTACTTGATTTATCAAAACAGCCTATCCAATCGGTTGGAGTACTTAAGAATTAGGGCCCTCAACAGCCTCCACATGAATACTATCTCACCATTGTGCTCTTTACTAAAGATAAGATTGCACTCAAGAATCTCTCCTTTTTGTGACTTTTTTTTTATTCGACTCAGGGTCTGATTGTGGGTTTACCTGTACTTGGCACAAATATGGGCAAGACTGTCAGTTTGATTGTCAATGTGAGAATGGAGCTGCCTGCGATCCAGTTACCGGTGCCTGTAGTTGCACTGCTGGATACAGAGGTCCCCGGTAAGTACATATTCTAAAACTAATTTCTCTGTGTACAGAATATAATGATACCCGAGGGTTCATTATTTTGCAATAATAGATGGAATTTTCATTAACATGAGCATATCCTTAACATAGCATGGTCAGGGAATTAAACTCACTTGTACGCAAATTCACCAATAGCAAGTAATATGGACGAAAGTCTTGTTTAGAACCTGCTTGGACAATTACTCAAAACTGGAAGTTGGTAATAACGATGAAATGATTGCAGTTTTTGTTTTACAGATGTGATGAACGTTGTCCAGAAAAGACGTATGGAAATGGTTGTAAGCAGACTTGTCAGTGTCAAAACAATGAAACCTGTAATCACATCGATGGCAGATGTTTTTGCTCGACTGGTTAGTTTGCCTTTATGTCATTTTGTCTTGAAGATAATCAACGTATGATACTTATTTGTACTTGAAGTTTTCATTAGCCCTTTTCAAGCGTACAGTTTGAGGACAAAAATAATTAATCCTATGTTTCTAGTAACACTGACGTAGCTGATATATTTCGAAGGAAAAATTCTTGTTAACTGTTCTAATTTTTTTAATATGCATTACGACCAAAAATTGTTTGTTTTATACACCAGAGTTGATGCCATGTTGTGCTCTTCAAAATATCACTCCGTTGAACTGCAATTCATTTACCAACGTCACGTGATCATTGTCTATCACATATAATGGAGAGGAAATTACTAAAATACCTCTTTGCGTAGTTGTATTTGTTGGTTTACACTTCAGAATATGAAGTGAACAATCGTAATACCAAATCACCATATAAATATGTTAAAGTTCCTGGTTCTGTCAATTTAGTTGATACCAAACTATCCTGCATATTCATTTGGTTTCAGGATGGCAGGGATTTCACTGTACAGAACCTTGTCCAGCCAACCATTTCGGCCCGGGATGTAAAGAGACGTGCTCATGTGTAAATGCCCAGTCATGTGACCGATTCACCGGAAGCTGCAATTGCACTGCTGGATTCAGAGGTCCCCGGTTAGTAAATATTCTAAAACTCCTTTCTCTGTGTGAAGAATATAGTCATACCCGACAATCTATGATTTTGTTATAATAGATGGAATTTTCATGAAAAGAGCATATCCTCAACATAGCATGGTCAGAGAATTAAACTAACCTTTACTCAAATTCATCAATAGCAAGTAATATGGACGAAAGTCTTGTTTAGAACCTGCTTGGACAATTACTCAAAACTGGAAGTTGGTAATAACGATGAAATGATTGCAGTTTTTGTTTTACAGATGTGATAAACGTTGTCCAGAAAAGTCGTATGGATATGATTGTAAGCAGACTTGTCAGTGTCAAAACAATGAAACCTGTAATCACATCGATGGCAGATGTTTTTGCTCAACTGGTTAGTTTGCCTTTATGTCATTTTGTCTTGAAGATAATCAACGTATGATACATATTCATTTTTGAAGTTTCAAATAGCCCTTTTAATGCGTACAGTTTGAGAACAGAAAAATGTAATCCTTTGTTTCTCGTAACACTGACGTAGCTGATATATTTCGAAGGAAAAATTCTTTGTTAACTTATCTAACAAACTCATATTTATATGCATTACCACCAAAAATTGTTTGTTTTGTACACCAGAGTTGATGTCATGTTATGCTCTTCAACCTGTCACTCCGTTGAACTGCAATTCATTTACCAAAGTCACGTGATCATTGTCTGTCACATATAATCGAGAAGAAATTACGAAAATATCTCTTTGCGTAGTTGTATTTGTTGGTTTACACTTCAGAATATGAAGTGAACAATCGCAATACCATATCACCATATAAATATGTTGAAGTTCCTAGTTCTGTCAATTTAGTTGATACCAAACTGTCTTGCATATTCATTTGGTTTCAGGATGGCAGGGATTTCACTGTACAGAACCTTGTCCAGCCGACCATTTCGGCCCGGGATGTAAAGAGACGTGCTCATGTGTAAATGCCCAGTCATGTGACCGATTCACCGGAAGCTGCAAGTGCGACATTGGATATATTGGACAGACTTGCTCAGAACGCTGTTTGGTAAGACTTGTAATCTTTGTTGAGGTATTGCAAGGCAAAGTGGAGGGAGAGAGGATAGCTGAAAACCCGGCATGTTTTAGGCCAGTTGTACATGGAATAGTGTTTGCTTGAACTATTTTGGTATAAAAGGCGTGCTCGTTAATGTTGTTCCCTTCACTGAGATATTTTAATTTGAACAACTTGGACATGAAATATTTCTATAAAATTTCGATGTAAATATTTCTCTTGATATAAAATACATAGTTTGACAATCTTGTAATGAGCAATATTGATTTGCCTTACGATGTTTAAATATTTATTAAGGCCTAATGAGAAAGATGTTAAGTAAACAATCTGACTTTACTCGGGTTCTACTCTGTTTACTTCTAGTTACTTAAAGTGGACTAAACCTGCAGATTTTTATGAAATTTAAAATGATCTTCATAACTCAAATCACATAACAATATATATCAAGTTTTACTAGGCATCTTTCACAAAGTAAGAATTGAGAAGTTTACTAATTTCCATTTGTATATATCAATGAAGTAGTAATTTTGAGGGCACGAATCACGTTCATTGAAAATATATAGAATGTATCTGTTTGATCAGTTGCCATCTACAAAATTGGCGGAAGGCTTGGAGAGATTAGTAATCAAACTCGAAAATATATTGTGAGTAGGCCTCCTTTTTTAATCGAGTCAATCATTATAATGATGTAGAATATACGTCCATCATTTTTCAGAATGGTACGTTTGGAAGAAACTGTAATCTGACATGTGATTACTGTGTAGAGGCAACTGGGTGTACAAATGTGGAAGGCAAATGTCAGTGTAAGCTTAATTTCTATGGCGTGCTTTGTAACAGTACTTGTGACAATGGATTTTGGGGAGACATCTGCAAGGATCGATGTTTGTGTGAGAATGAGGGATCTTGTCATCCTACAACAGGAGAGTGTATTTGTCATCCTGGTTTTACTGGCGTTCATTGTGAAAACTGTAAGTATTTTACACTGTTTCATGCTAAATAATTTAATTCTCATGACAAGAATTAAATCATGATAATTTTCTTTGGATTACAGCTAAGAAGATCTGTAGTACCAGTAGCACAGAATTGTTAGATTTAAGCTTCTGCACTGAAGAACGTTGTAACAAACTGACGATGTGACTATATATTGGTAGGATGTCCAACCACCTCTTTGTTCTAATCGGTGGAATAATTCATAAACGTTTGCTAAGGAACTACCACAGTGTATCTCGCTTGCGACTTCTGTTAAACATTAGAAATCTAACTTGCAATTAAAAGAGACACAAACGCAATTATCATCTGAGTCACATATGACAACAATCTTTGTGAAGAACAACTCTCTCTCCGAAACATCTAAAGAAAAATATTGTTCTGTTTGGGAGATATCGTATTGTAAAAGTTGTGTCTGGGACCTAAATGTGTTATGTCCTAGTGCCGTTAGGTTCTGAAACCTTTTTCCTTTCTCTTTGTTCATCATTTCATGTTTTCACCTGAGAATGTAAACAGGTTGACACTGCCACCAGCCATTATTATCTCATGTTAAGAGGTGCAATATTTTCGGTTAAGCATTTGTGAAACCCATCTCCAATACTGGGAAGCTTAAAAATATTTAAGCACTGTGACTCGATGATGTCATATTTAGAACTATCAGACTTAGTCCTTTAAGTCATTAATGTTAAATCTGTGATATCTCCGATGTGGAATAAGATTTTCCTTAACTTTTAATGGAAATTGATCATGACAGTTAACTTCATCGCACAGACCAATGATGATGGTTGGATTTGGGTTTCCTTTACTGGTGCAAGCTGGATTAGTGAAATTTCCAACTTATGCGATTGTTCATATCACCGTAATAGAAGTAAAGGCAAGACATACAAAATGGTTAACTTTGTCATAAGTTCCACTATTTTTTTTCAATTTCTTTTTCACGATTTTACTCAACCTAGGCCCATGTTTTACAATGTAATTGATATTTAAAATATCATATATCTTTCTAACTGTTTTAAGAATTGCTATGGTAAAATGATAATTACTTAAAAAGGAGGCTAAATTACAAAGATCGTAACATGTTAAACATATTTTTTGTACTTGTCCACTTTTTTATTAGATTGCCCCGGCGGGACTTACGGATACAACTGTCAGTACCAATGCCCCAATAATTGCCTCTCCATCAATAAAACTTGTCATCCAGAAACAGGCAGTTGTATTTGTCAAGCTGGCAAGATTGGAGTTAGCTGTGACGAAGGTGAGTTATCTCCTGTTTCCTTCTTAGTGAGAAGTAATTATCTGACCAATCTATTGGAAAATTTGTTTCATGTCGATCCTTTTCTTTGTCAGTAGTATTTTGTTCATTTGACTAAAAACCGTTTCTTTTATAATGTAAAGTTATTCCTATGTGAGTCAGTGTCAAATTTTGCTTGCAAAGGGTTAACACAAATACAACAAAGGCTTAGGGTGAGAAATTAATCAGAACCAAACATTTAAAAGAAAGGAAAGACAAGATCAATACTTATGTTTGGCTGACGAAAGAGGAACACTTTGCATTAATTTTCCGTGTATCGATTTTGAGAAACCAACATTTGAAGCTACCGAAACTTGGAGCAGCAAGTGTGATGTAATAGATGCACACTGACTATTGTTACTTATGTTTTTTACACCAAATTTTGTCTTGAAGATCGAGATGCATTTACATCTGAAAACACTTCAATCTTTGCGGTATTGATAAGTTCACATCCCCTAAAGCAAAGTTGGAATCCAAGGTCAAAACGATAAAGTGATAAAGTATACAAAAAAAACAAAAAAAACTTAATATTAAAAACAATTATGACATCTCACCTGTTTACTTTAAATGCACTTTATGATGCAAACTGTGACAATGTAATCTATCCATATCTTGAACATACAAAATTTCACCAGGAAGCTTAGTATCTGTTCTTCTTTCATTAGTCAAAAAGAAGTGTTCCTCCATTTAATTACTCTATAATTCCCTATCTTTGAGGTCAATAAGAATATTATCAAGTTGATACGGGTTGCTTAGGGCTTGGCAGTGTTTGCCCAGCCTTATTCAGTGTGATATCATCATTTACTTTTACATTTACACTTTACTTTTGAGTATTTGAATTATTCGATGTACCGTTTTGTAATAATCTACTATTTGTATCCAGCTATCTACATTATATAAAAGTGTGGCCTGAATTATTTGACTATATATTCTAAACAGTCAGTCCATGTGCACCACTTTGGCAATCATTTTAGTGCTCTCTGGTTTTGGTTATGTAACTTGATTCTAAAATAACTTATAATATTGCTCTTTCATTCAATAGAATAGCCCACGGGAGAGTTTGGTCTGATTGTTCTGAAAACTGTCTTTGCCAGAATAGCAGTACTTGCGAGAAATTTGTTTCAATATTAATTGGCAGTCTTAAATGATTATAATAATTTTGTCTCATAGTTATGAAACAGTCAAGAAGCAGAATCAAACTACAAAATAGGAATTATTTAGTGCAAGAGCAAATTTAGTTTTATAATCTGTAAAACTGTTGGTTAATGGTTGAAAAGGAAATCATCACAAAGCTAATGTTTCAAAATTGACCTGCATCACTATTTAGTTAGTGCTGATGATCTGTATAGAAGTTGGTTGTCTCACTTTGGCTGTTTTAGCACTCCAAAAATATTAATATGCATCAATGTTTTTTTTATATTGCACTTCTTCAAAAAATGAGGCCTATGATCACTCCTTGTAACATTATTGTGGATTGATTGAATATAATTATTATATTAGTGATGTTATAGAAGTATCATCGTACAAAAGTTATCAGGGTGTAGTAGTTATTATGATCGAAATGAAGCCAATTTGGTAAGAAAATATGACCTGTACAAATTTATTGTCTCACTATTGTTGTATGGTTGATTTAATTAAATTTAGATGCATCAGTGTTCTGTCATACTGTATTTCTTCAAGTAGTGAGGTACATATTAAATCTTTGAAGCTAGTTTGATTTTCTCTATTGGAAACTGGTATGAAACTCCTGATGATTTTAATAAGCGGTAAGCTGTAATGACTGCATCAGACTGGTTTTCTCGTCTTGTTTGTTTTTAAGATTGTACCAACTACACATACGGATACAACTGTCAGTACCAGTGTCCCAGCGATTGTATCTCAAACAACGGAACTTGTGATCTTGTTACAGGTGTCTGCATTTGTCCGGCAGGCCGGACAGGGGTAAATTGTAATGAAGGTTAGTCATATCTTGTTTTCTACCAAAGTGAAAGTAATTATCTGACCATTACAAAGGTAATTTGCATCTCAGTGGACCTCTTTGCAAAGACCACATTTGTATATGCACTTGCCTGAAAGATTTATTGAAAATTTGACTGATTTTTCTTGGATTTGCTTTAAAGTGTGTCAAAGGAGTCAGCAATATATCTAACACCTCCCTTACATGTGGAAAACAACCTTCATTATCAGAGAGAAAGATATAAAATTCCGCATATTAAATGGATGAATTCATATGAAATATTTGAATTGCGATATATTTGGGATGGTTGCTTCTTATAGTTAGAAAATTATTGAATAGCGAGAAACTTAATTTAAAGTGACATTATCATTACTTGAATCTTTGAAACTGACATCTGAATGTTGGTAATAGCATCTGTTTGCATTAATTTGTTGAACCCTTTCTAGTGTGTTCCATGAACAAATGGGGTTATAATTGTACCAACGACTGCATATGCTTGAATGGGGCCACGTGTGATCCTTCTGATGGTAGTTGCAATTGTGCAGCAGGATATACAGGTGAGAAAAATAAACCTAAAGATTTAATAAATAGAAGACGTGATAAATATAGTTGTCTCAGTGAATCAAGTCAGCCATTGGGTACAGTAATTTTTGTACTAAGGATATAGCAAAAATTCTAGTTATTTTTACAGACCATTTCATCAGCACTTCGATGTGTCTTGTGTCTATATAAGAACAAAACATAGTCACCAATATTGTATTGTCCAATAGGTGTACATCTTTAAAGTACCTTCAACTGATATAACGTACAGCTTTGCAATTTCTAGAAAAGTCTTGATTGTGTGAATATGCATTACCGACAAACACGGAATGAATAATAATGATTTTTCATATATTTCAATGAAACCCAGCCTTGAGTGCAACTGCATCATGTCTTTTAACAACTGAAGTGTTGAGAAGGACATTGGGGTCATAATACAAGTGACTTATCAGATCATATATTTTGTTTATCAATTTAAAAGACTTTTCTCTGTTTGTGTCTTTATTTAAAGAAATTTGAGAAATCACCATTAATCATCAAGATTAAGAAATTGATGTAAATTGATGTATTTTGATATAGTGATGTTGCTTTATAGTTTATATCGACAGTAGGATGGTTTCCAATTGAAAAATTGAACAAAGCTGATGTTACGAAAATCTAATCACTACCTAACTAACTTGACAAAAGTCCATTTTGACTGATAAAATACCAATTTCATTCTATCATTAAAATATTAAACAAATAGGTATGGCTTCTGAGAAATAAAAATGTAATAGTTAAAATCGTCTTTCGTGTTTCTCAAAACAGCTTATTCAGTTAGTTGAAGGACTTTATAATTGAGGCCCACAACAGCCTCTGTATGAATACCATTTTACCATTGTGCAATATACTACAAAACGATTTAATCTTTGCTAAGACTGCACTCAAGAATTGGTATTTGTAGTGTCTGTTTTCTTTGCCTTCGACTCAGGGCCTATTTGTGGGCATACCTGTACTTTGAACAAATATGGGCCTGACTGCCAGTTTTATTGTAAGTGTGAGAATGGAGCTGCCTGCGACCCAGTAACCGGTGCCTGCAAATGCACTGCTGGATTCAGAGGTCCCCTGTAAGTAAACATTCTAAAACTACTTTTTCAGTATTCCAATTTCTTCAGAATATAACTGTACCCGACAATCCGTTATTTTGCAATAATATTTAAAATCTCTATTAACATGTGCACATTCCTAAGATAGCAGAGAATTATGGTCAGAGAATTATACTCATTTCAAATTTCCAAATAACAAGTACATGGACGAAAGTCGTGTTTAGAACCTGCTTTAACAATTACACAAACTGGAAATTAGTAATGACGTTAAAATTATTGAATTTGTTGTTTACAGTTGTGTTGAACGTTGTCCAGAAGGGACGTATGGATATGGTTGCAACCAGACTTGTCAGTGTCAAAATAATGCAACATGTTATCACATCGATGGAAGATGTTTCTGCTCGCCTGGTTAGTTTCCATCATTTCATTTTGTCTTCAAGATAATGAACATATCATACATATTCAAGTTTGAATTAGCGCATTTATGATGACAGAAAGGATTAATCCATGTTTTTTGTAACAATGATGCGGTTGACATATTTCGAAGGAAAAATTCTTTGTTTACTGTTCTAAAACACTAAATCATTTTAACATTCATTCCCATCAAATATTGTTTTATACAACAGATTTGAAACCATGATATGCTCTTCAAACTGTCCCTCCATAGAACGGCAATTCATTTTCCATCGTCACGTGATCATTGCCGATAACTGTATTTGAGAAGAGATTACTAAAAGATACCTGTTTTGTGAAGCAGTATTTGCTGGATTCCTCTTCAGAATATGTAGTGAAAACACCATATAATCAATGTAAATTTATTAAAGTTCCTGGATCTGTCAAGTGTGTTGATACCAAACTGTCCTGCATATTCTTCTGGTTTCAGGATGGCAGGGATTTCACTGTACAGAACCTTGTCCAGCCGACAGTTTCGGCCCGGGATGTAATGAGACGTGCTCATGCGTACATGCCCAGTCATGTGATCGATACACCGGAAGCTGCAAGTGCGACATTGGATATATTGGACAGACCTGCTCAGAACGCTGTGTGGTAAGGCTTGTAATCTTGATGAGGATGGCAAATGGAGGGGAAAGAGGTTAGGTATATAACCGGCATCTTTTGGGCCAGTTGTACATGGAACAAATGTTTGGTATAAAAGGTGTGTTCGTTTACATTGGTTCCTCCACTGAGATATTTTAATTTGAACAACTTAAATAAATGAAATCTTACTTTTAAAGTACGATTTAAATATTTCTCTTGATATTAAATACATAGATTGAGTAATAGCAATATTTTATTTTAGTCTTATGATGTGTATGTATTTATTAAGGCCTAATGGGAAATATATTAAGAAATAATTTACAATCTGATCTAACGCGGGTTCTACTCTTTTCATTTCTTGGTGCTTAAAGGGGAATAAAACTGTAGATTTTTATGAAATTTATAATGCTCTTTAATACTTAAATCACAACACAATATACATCAAGTTTGACTTGGTATCTTTACCTTCCACAGAATGATCAAAATAGTAAAAGTTTTGAAGTTTACTCATTTTCCCGTTGCATATTAAAATGAAGATGTAAAGTTGAGGGCACGAATCACGTTCATCAAAAATATAAATCAGATTGTCTCTGTTGATCAATTGCCATCTTAAAAATTTGGCTGAAGGTTCGGAGAGATTGTTAATCGAATTCGAAATGATATTGCGAGTATCACTCCTTTTGAATCCAATCAATCATTATAAAGATGTACAATATACGTCCATAATATTTCAGAATGGTACGTTTGGACGAAACTGTAATCTGACATGTGATTACTGTGTAGAGGCAACTGGATGCACTATCGTGGAGGGCAAATGTCAGTGTAAACCTAATTTCTATGGCGTGCTTTGTGACAGTCCTTGTGAGAATGGATTTTGGGGAGACACCTGCAAGGAGCGATGTTCATGTGAGAATGAGGGATCTTGTCATCCTACAACAGGAGATTGTATTTGTCCTCCTGGATTTACTGGCGCACATTGTGAAAACTGTAAGTAGACAAAACTTAAATCATAATATTTTTCTTTGGATGACAACAAAGAATTTCTGTAGCACAGAAATATAACATTTAAGCTTCTGCACTGTAGAACATTGTAACAAACTGACCTCGTGACTAGGTATTGACAGTACGTCCAACCACCTCTTTGTTCTAATCGGGTTTAATTCATTACTGTTTTTTACGGAAGTAACTTTGTCATAGCTTCCTGTAAATGTTTTTATTTTATTTTGTATTACTTAACCCAACTTATATATGCCAAAAGAGTATAATAGATATTTAAAGTATGGTATATTTTCCACCTCTTTGTAAGAATTGCTATATTTAAAAAAAAAAATTGCTTGAGAAAGTTGACGATGATTTTAACATTGGTAAGCTGTAATTACTGCATCAGGTTGACGAGGTTTTCTCGTCTTGATTTTTTGTAAGATTGTACCAACTACACATACGGATACAAATGTCAGCACCAGTGTCCCAGCCATTGCATCTCAAACAACCGAACTTGTGATCCGGAAACAGGTGTTTGTATTTGCCCGGCCGGCAGGACAGGAGAAAATTGTAATGAAGGTTAGTCATTCATTTGTTCTTCCAAAGTGAAGCTAATTATATGACCAATTTACAACAGTAATTTGAACCTCTTTGCAAAGACCCAATTTTATATATGCATATTCCTGACCATGTAAATGAGGCCCAAATTTTGGGATATGCCTCACGTAACATCTTGGCCATTCATTCCTATAAACGCCGTCTATGCTTTTGCATTAGTCACTGATAATGACCACAACCACTCACTTGCACGGAAAACCAAAGGGTTTATGAGAAATATTAAGATAATGATTGTGGTAAAGCAACATCTACACCAGAAGTTGCAGCCCGCGCACACCAAGTCGTCGAGACAAACCAGTGATGTGATTCACTCCCTTATAAGGTCTCTCCGGATCACCAAATTAGATTCCTAACTACACAAACAGTCGTGACTTCTTATTCAAAAGATTATGATTCCGATCAGGTTGAAAAAACATCTTTAACATTACCAGCTGGGCCTCGGAAACGGAAATCAGCAGAAAGAAAAGTAACACTAAAATGTGACCGACACACCAGTAAGAAACGAAATCGCAGCAGCAGAGAAAATTAAAAGAAGCAAACAAATGCTGTTCTTGTATTTTCTAAGAAACGTTGATACCCAATATAACCAAACAGAATCAATTGGCTACTGAAAACAGGTCGTTCGTCGAATTCGGCCGCTTAATGGAACAACTAACTGATGATTCCGACTCTGGGAACAAGAAGTAGATCAGGATATTGTTGAGGGTCAAAGTCCCCGGAACGTCGAAAATAATCCATTGCATTCACCGATTTCACGTTCGTGGTGTTGATGATTTTGTTCTGAAGTTTGTCTTTGTCAATATTACGCATAATTAACGCTGAATTCAGTACGTTTGGTTTGAGCTCAGATGGTGAGGATCTGTTGTGACGTGATAGAAAAGCAAAGAATTTGCCAAGGTCCACACTTGTTGGGACACCCCACTCAGTTAATATTACCTTGTCGTCTTAAGAAGTGGAACTCTCAGCAGATCGACTACCTTTGAAATCTCTTACTTAATGAATTGATCCAAACTTTTGTATGTGTGTTTTTGTGATTCCTCCTTAATTTCTTCCAAACTTTTAGAATTTAGTAAATTAGTTCTCGTCTGTTAGCATGCGTCATCATGCTTCAAATTAAATCAATATCTACAAGAAAGGAGGACATGTTTTTCGATCATAGACCATCTAGATAGCTTCGTTCGAAATCTCTCGATCTTTTATATGAACCTCGATCAAAACTCAAATCAGCAGGCGATCGTGCCTTTTCTGTGTTTTCACCTCGTCTATGGAACAACACGGATATCACAATCAGACAGTCCACTTCTGTAAAGTCATTTAAAGTTAAGTTAAAACCCTCTATTTTTAAAGAAGTCTATGGGTAAAATTACATTATTATTTCCATTATTACTATTAGTCTAGGTCTTCTATTACATTTCTGTAAAGCGCATTTGAGCATCCCCCCATACCTAGAATTTAGAAACACTGAATTATATATCAAAGAAATTATGCAACTGCCTTTGGAAAAGTGTATAATCTTTACTAAATCACTGCTTCACCAGTTGATTCACAATGTCGATATAATTTTTTTGGACATGAAGAAATGTATCTTTTTTCTATATACTTTTGAGGATGTCCAGTGAAAATATATCACTTTCTGTGTAAAATCGTCTGACAAAATCAAGGTTTCTTACTCAATGATGAGTGATGAAAAAGTAGAGCTATTCCATAACTACCAGTATTCGCAATTGAGTTCTGTTTGAATAAACAATCAAGCTGTGAAATATTTTAATTTTTCCTGTAAACTATTTAATTTCCAATTGTCTCGAACGTTATAGTAAACTCATCTAGCTCTTTGGGAGAGTCGAGGTAAGACGGTATTTCCATTACAATGTTTTATACATATTTAATGATATTGAAGTACGTTTCCCAACTCATCTTGCAAAATTTTATTTCCACTTCACTACAACATTTTTACCGACTTGGATACGTAGAGAAATATGGACCTCAACTCAATTGCCCTGGCTTTCTGTTTCATACTTTAACGCATGGGCTTGTTAATGTGGTATATTATGTTTCTTTTCAAGGGGACACGAAAGATAGTGGTGATATTTCCTGGATGCCCTTTATGGCAGTTCTGTTTTCTGCTGGTATGATCTTGCTGGTAGTATGTATTGTGATTTACGTTAAAAGGCGAAATTATGCTGGATATTCACCTTTGTAATGAAAGGTAAGTTCTCAGCTGTCTGACGTACTGTCCATACTGTATCGCTTTTGTAAGTAGTTGAACAATGCTTTAAGATTCACAATTGCAGCTCCCTGAGTATATCATAACAATGGGTATGAACTTATCTTCTTGTGTAGCGCTACTCCAAATTGTCCAGGGCCAAGTGGCTTTAGCCTCCATGAGCCCTAACCATCCTTTCTTCAGGCCTGAGTAGATTACGTGACATTGTAAATCATGGTTTGATAATACCAATGCAGGGGTTATCTTGTATCTTCAAATTATTAAAATAACACAACTAAAGCCATTTCCGCTGTAGAATATGAGCGTTTCTGTATTACATGATTATCCTAGTCAAACTTGCCGTTGTTGCAAACCACATTTTTACTCGTAAATAATTATGTATTTTCTGCTTTGGTAGGTACATCAAACGTCAATAGGCTGCACCATCTAGTCTTATCATAATGACCTCTGTAGATTCCTTGGCACTAATCGATGAAGCCATCATCAGTCAATGCCTCCAGAGTGACTCGATATGCTACCGATGCTGTCTACATCCAAGGGAAAAAATTTGTTTCTAACATACCGCTGCTATTTTCTATATATATATATATATATATATATATATATAAATATATATATATATATATATATATATATATATATATATATATATATATATATATATATATATATACATATATATATACATATATATATACATATATATATATATATATATATACATATATATATATATATATATATATATATATATATATATATATATATATATATATATTTATTATGAAACCTATGGGTGGAAAAGTGAAGTTTTAATCCTCTTCTATTGTTAACGATCTAGTATGTTTTTATTTTTCTCAAGTGACGTGCATTCATAAAAAGCATGTGATGGATAAATGACATATTGCATAGACAAGTCGGGTTAACCAGATTTGAACTGTTTTTGCCTGTCATTTGCATGCAGTCTGGAAGGTAAAATATATCAAGGTATAAAATGCTTAATAAATGTAGGGGTAAACCATTACACATGGGTTTATAACAGGGAATCATGTTCTCATAAGAAATATAAAAGTATGGATTGTTTTATTTAGACATTCAAATATTGTATAAGAGTAATTTCATATTGCATAAAAAATGCAGTTTTAAATCCTCGATGTGAATAAAGTATCCTGAGTAACTTTGTTTATGTTATTGCTATCTACACTGTAATTATCAATTAACGTGAAGAGTATTTTAACCACCCCTTAACTAATATACGCACCAGTCATATAACGAAACCGGACCGCAATAAAATTTCAAATGTGAAAAGGCACTACGTAACCATGAACGCTATTAACAAGCAACTAAGCAATCTCACAACCCATACCAAAACTGCTTTCGAACAAGATATGGCACCGCTACTTATATAAGTAGCAGTTCCATGCATAGTTGTATGCAACCAACACTAGGTCTAAACTGGTGGGATCATACTAAACAAATGACAAGCGAATGAACCACTGTCAGCACCAGACATTATAAAATGGAGGGGCGGGTAGGGTTGGAGTGCAAATGCACCTGTTGAAAGTGCACATCACACGAACATTTAAGCTGGTGAATATGTCCCTCCCCACGCCCACGCATAATATGTGATCCAAATTTTAATTTATAATATTTGAAGTTTTGCATGAAATTAAAAATTGTGCCTAGCTGTAATATTTTATGACCAGGGTTGCACAATGATGGTATGGATACGAGCGAGCGACCAAGGAATGGCAGTGGGAGTGAAATTATATGTGATCCTCTATTTTTTTCATTAACGATAGTACCGTAGTACAGAGTGTATTTTAGACTCATGAAAGACGAACACACTCTAAACATCCTGATGAATATTGCATCCAACTTCAGGATGGCGTTCCCGGGATACTAATGATAATTGAAATTGTCACAGGTCGTACCTACGGTAAACTGGACGCAAACCTGTGATGTTATAGTTGCACACTTGCAGCGAAAATGTTTTGGTTTACTTAATTGTTTCAGGTTGTATCTACTGCTATGTATCCATGGCAACTCTTGTGATGCAATCAGTCTACTTGCCTTCGTATGTCATGCATAATTTATTGGTCTCTTATCTATCGTTGGTATCTGCTTTGCATGTGCCGTTTAAATTGTAAGAGGGCATATAGGGAAAGGTGGTGGTTAGAAGCGGACACAATACGGAATCAAATAAACGGAGAGTAACCCTCAGTTCGACTTCAGATATTTTCCGTGTATACTTCTTGTACATCCCGTCACGCGTAATATTATGTGCACGTTATATTTTAAACTTGAACTGGATGGGTTCGAAATTTAAATAAAGGATGTGACGGTAACACTATAATGACGATGGTAGTGTTGTCATACTCAGATTCATCGCAGTTGAATAGTTTAATTAAACTTTAATAAACTAGAACAATGTTTTACCGTGCGCTTCTATGACCTAGATCCTCGTTGCTTCAAAACGTTGCTGCAAAACGTTTCAAATAGGAGTCGAATGCAAATTTCTCCAATCATCTGTCATACGTGAGTTTTCCTCTGGACTGTCCGTGTGTGGCTTCTGTGATCTGTTTACAATACAATACATCTGATGATATGTATAATACTGAAGTTTTCCATAGGGATTGTTTAATCCCGTTCGATAATGATCATACCCTAATTTGTAGAACTTTTTAACCTCCCGAAGGTTAATCCACACTTTAATTGACGAAAGCCACCAGAATCCCCAAAGTGACCAAACTTTCGACGATGCTTATCTATCTCCTAGACATTTTTGTCTAGAAACATCAACTGTTGATCTTGAAATATCCAAATTTCTCAATTTTTTTAGTTTGTGTTCTTGTCAAAATTTTGAGTCTTGCTGTCATGATATAAAATGATTCAAAAAGTATGTCCTTTGTAACTATTACCTTTTGTGAGGAAATTTCACCTAAACTGTAGAGATGCAGGTGTTTTTAATGACTTTTGTTGTCAAATTTCGGGACAGAATTCGAAAATTAGACTCATGCCTGTACCTCGCACACATTTCGGGGTTTCAGAGGATATGACACTGCACTCTATATGCGATGGAAACTTCACCTTTCAACATCTGCACCCACGCTACTTATTCCACAACATACAGCGTCAGGTATACTTTCTGTAAGTCCTGGTGGTCTATGGAGATAGGACTGTACGATCCCATATGTTCTTTTGTAGTTATTTCATTTCATGCACATGATAGGAACACTCGCAATGGGAATGCTTTGAAATTGAACTTGATTCTTACGATATGGCTTTAGTTCAGTTTAGAGTTTAAGCTGCATGGCATGATCGGAACATGATCCATACGCCAACGAGGTAATCTACTACTTTTGAAGTGCTATCAACGCTGTATGTGTACCGTTTACGGGGTTTCACACAGTTTGACTAGTCGGATTAGAGAAAATAGAATCTGTCATTCAGTGGTAATTTATTTACTTGAACCTGCTTTGATATTATAAGCGTCAGCATTTCATTTCCACTTTGGTTAACATTTGAGATGTTTATAGCAATTCAAATAATTTCAATTTATGAGTATAAATTTCGTTTAAGTTAACTTGAGGTGTATATGTCAGAACTGAGTTAGTATTAACATATGTAAATATAAACAAAGCAAAAATTAAATGCTTAATTTAACACTAACACATCTGCAGTTCTGCATGTATGCCGATTTTGTGGAACATACACTGTATGAAATGTATACGAATGAAGTAGTTACAATCTTATCTCATATTGTTTATAACATGAACTATCTTGAAAGCATTAAATGGAAGGGCAAAAATACATAAATGGCACTCTCAAATCTCGAAACCGTCCGGGAAGATGCATTCCCCGTTATATATCAGCACAAGTAGTGCATTCGGAGGCACACTCATCGCCATAGTGTACCAGGTGGACATGCTGACCAGGGGCATTAAAATATCAAACAATTACAAATAATAACATTTGTACAGAAGTAATTATTTAATAAAACCATTAAATATTTTTGCATCATATGTCTTGCTGAACATTTCATCCTTTATTGTAACCTTTCTACCAAGTTACAATTGGATAATTCTTTATTTCAAATCTAAAAATGGCAAACACATCCCAGGACTATATGAGTAATTAGCTTTACTAGCTAAGATTCGTTTCAAATAATGAAGTACACACCACAACTTAATCTATTTGGCTTTGACTGAAACATTTGTAAGCGAGGAATGCTAAGGAATGAATTAAATTGACTCATTTGAATCAAGCTTTCTCATTATCATTCACTCTAAACTCCATGAGGTATTTCAGTTCGATCAGTTGTGGTATTATTGGTAGTAGCACTTGGTAGGGTTGATAAACAGTTGAATCTATTATCAAAGCACTATCATCCACTACACATCATTGTGCACAATGAGCTGACCACCTAACAACTATACCCCATAAGAATGCAGTTTCTATTATATGTTTCTTCATCCACTTAACTAGAAATTCTGCATACCTACTGTAAATACTGTTATTGAGTACTATAGAATTGTTTGAAGTTCTTGTGTGGTAGGTAGTATTTAATTTAAATCACACTCAAACTCAGAATAATAAAGATAACCACATAAGTTGAACAATGTCTATCACATTTGTGCATCGATCTTTAGCTAATTGTCTTCAAAAGTACGATGTAATGTGACCGTACTGCTTCGAGCTAACACGAAAATAATGTAACGTTAACTTGTTAACGTAGCTTAATGGCAGTTTCACATTAGCGTAATATACGCTAATTGGTTCACGTATACAGCACTACTCTTCACAGCAAACACTTGAGAACGTATCTTGAAATATTTCAAAATATTAATCAACCAATAACCAATCGAGCAGCACCACTCAGGAGGATATGCCCACTTTTGCCCGCGTTTGCCCGCAACAAATACGCGAGAGTAACGCAAGTGCAATAGCAGAGCCATGATTTTAAAGCCAATGATAATTTCATATTAAAGAGATCAACTCACCCTCATCGCAATACCTACCGCTATTACATTGTCTGCATTCACAATATCCTGTCGGAGAGTCGCAAATACCCTTGTTCTAACAGAGACATGTTTCAGAACAACCCGCACCGAACTTCCTTTGTCGGACACTCTTTTGAAAGAGGAAACAATTCAGTGAGAGAGAGAAAAACGTTTCATCTTAATTTATATATTATTCAAACAAAATCAAATTATGTTATACGACCGATTTTCTTATAGACTGACTGTGTAGTAAACTTAGTCAAATAGTATTGGAAATGTAGATGCTATCATTGCAGCTAAACAAACTGATTAACAGAAAGGACACTTAAAATTGGCTGCAATTCATGACATTTATAGGCACATGCCTATGAAATGTAGCCTCAGAAAAATGTATTGAGAATGTAGTTATTATCTAGCTATTAGGCTTCCACATACACATCTATACATTATTTTCCTCTATGTATTTTTTATTGATGAATACCTTGTGTTCCACATACCCTTAAGAAAGACATAGGACAAATGCGGAATGAAAATATAAACCTAGTACCCCAATACGAAATAATAGCAGGACAGGAATGAGGAGGACAAACGTAATACGCCTAATAACTGATATTTAACAGCTTTAATCAGAAGTGAAATCCCAAATGTATAGCAAATGAAATTATTTTATGTGCTCAGTTGACATCATATTGACATATTTTGAAATCGTAAATAACAAAAAAGAAAAGCAAAAGCCGGCAACAAAATTGGGTTGTTTGGTAAACCGTAGAATAAACTAGGAAGGATGACCAAACGAGTAAGGAACAGTAGAAACTGTATGACTGCAGGACAATTTTAATGAGATCATAGTGTTTTATTGAATGGATCCAGATCATCTCATATTATTTTTTGACAATATTGTTGTTCCCATTCTTATATTTAACCTTACCTCTTTGAGGTTTGACTGCTACGATTGATTTAATAAATTGAATTCTTTTACAAAGGCTCTTTTGTGGACACGAAATTTTCTAGAAGGTTTTATTATTATTATTTTATTTTCAGTTGAATTATTGTTAGAAAAGATTTTGATTTATTGGAATACCAGGAATAATAAACAGGCCTTCCTTTTACGGCTACTAAAATGGTGACTGGTGAAACCATACTCTCTACTGCAATACCTGGTGCAATACCCGGAAACTAGAAGCTCATATACGTCGAACGCGAAACTGCGTGGAACATTGTCTTGGGTATATTTCAAGCCTTCGGTTAGTGTATACCCACAGAAGTAAATTAAGTTGTTCTAACAAGAGTCGAAAGGTAAACAGTTCCGTGAAGTTTACCTAGGATCAGACGATCGTATGACATCATATTGTTATAGTGAAACCAGATAAATGTAACGTCATATTGATATATATCGCCACGATATAAACATCATTACCTATACATAACATCTCATAAGATCATATGATGTTTACTTCTTTCCACAGGAGTTGGCAATCATCGAAAGGCAGTAACTTGCACCGATGATTGCAATCACAATCAGACAATGAAATAGTTATACTTTTATACTGTATACTTACGTGCACTCTTAAACATGAGAGAAGCACTACACGGAAGGCACTGCAGTATGTTTGCAAAAGTAGCGTTGTATTTTTTTGGATGGTATATCAACTCTAACTGTAAATTCGAAATTACGACATCAGCGGATTACATATAAATAACTCTAGCCAAAAGAAAAAATATATATAGTTGATACGTGTTTGCTACTGTAAATACCGTATTTCCCCCATAAAACAGATAGTTGCAGAATACTATTTAATCCCGTGTTTTTAGTTTTTAAAGAAAGTCATTTGAAAATCAAAGAAGGAGAACTAATCATATTCATATATTAATTTATTGATGGCTGTAAAGTCAGAGGCTGCACTACTGGTGTAACTACATGATGATTATGATCCTCAGCCTAAGTTCTTCTGTGATGTAGAAAGTGAGACTACGCGTAGCACGACGGGTTTACTTAGCCAAGGTAAAGGTGAACTAACAAACATACAGTCCATAAAAGTATACTAAAAGTAGAATGCGCAATCAACATGTGACATCCACATTCCCCCATGCCTGTTTTTGTACAAGTATATTACACTGAAGTTAATCGCACATGTCATTTGTTAGTTGAAATTACTATGGAGCCATCCAAACTGTTGTAAAGAGCCTGAACACAAAGTCAGTGCCATTTAGTACTTTATGTCCAATTTATGTCCTTTATTTTCCAATTGATAAACAAAGGAAACCTGTAATCAAAGGTAGCACAATAGCATTTAAGCTATTTTTATAACTATATAACGGTCTAAGCAGCCTGAATTGACTTAGAAGGTACTGCATTTAATGGACACTCATGCATGATTTGACGATGTCATTGCCAGAGTGACCTTCCTGTTGCTTGTCCGTCAGGCTGCATCACGTCTTATTGAGTGTGACACAATCGGATGTTACCGTATACCTGAGTTTTCTGCATTGCTTGCTAAGGAGAATTTGCCAAACTGATTGTTGCCACATATACGTCAACATTGAAGGTCTTAACGTGAATGAGTTATTTTCGTACAATCGGGATTTACCTATTGCGCAATGTGTATTGCGACAAACGCCCGTGCGCATAGGTCTGTCTAACAACAGATACAGTAATGGGCCGAATTCACACCTAAATGGATAATCATCAATTCACATGAATGCCTCGTCATTCGTTTTATGGCTTATCACAGAACGTGTTATACTTTGCACCTAATATTGCGCAAAAGCTTCGATGGGATAGGAGGTGATATTTGGCCCTATTGGTCTCTTTACGGTTGCATTACACTTGGAACTAGCCCTGAGAGAATCGTTCTGGTTAATTGAGAATTCCTCATAATTTGTTTTGTCAAGCTGTTATGCTTAAGGTAAGTAATTCTTACAAGATTTCTTAGTTCTTAATATAAAAGTGCTGTATTATCTAAAAGGAGTTGTCTGCAGTACTGCTATTATAAATTTCAACCTAAAATCAATCTTTCAGGAAGTCACATTGTAGAAGTGTTTGTTTGATTTTCGATGCTGGTGATTTAAAACATTATTGGCTGAAAGAGTTAATTGAAAGGAACCTTGTTCTAAAAGATGACATTGAGTTCATCAAGTATCATCTAGTGCGTGAATAACTCATATGAAAGATCAATTTTTAAGATGCACAAAATTAGCTTCATATTTTACTGTAATTTCCTCCATCTTTTCACTACAATTTTTAAAGTTCTATATTTAGTTAAGGAAATTGTCCATAGTCTCGGTGGTGTACGTCTTATTAACGTTAACACGAAACTCCAGAAAGTGAAACTTGTTTGATCTTCATAACTGGTATCTCTGCAAAGGTCAACAGAGGGAAAACACTGCAAACCTTGTAAGCACGATAACTCAAATAGTGCAGCTTGGGCAAACTCCATACTTGGTATGTACACGAACAAACGATACGTATTGAAAGTGATTCAGTTTGAAGGTCATTTAAGGTTAATGTATAGGTGAAAGCAGGGAGTTGTTTTAACTCCCTAGTAAAAGTATGAAAACCTAACAACCACGAAATTTTCAAAAGCAAAAATATCAATTCCCTAGCGCTCTTCCTTATGCAGCGGTGTAAAGTCACAACAGTTACTTCCCACACCTCCCGTTGACTTACTGTTAGGCCATGTTTTTCTTCACCGATAACAGTTCTTTCCTCATTTCATTACACTTTGTTTAAAACATCTTTAGAAAGGTGGAATAAATCTCTTCATATCTCAGTTGTTTTCTAGTTTCTATTTAGCACGGCACAATCGGACTTTGGGGGTTAAAATGTAGAGCTACGTAACTTTTGAAAACCAAAAGTCACATGTAAAATCATGGGGTAAAACACACATGGCAACATGTAGCGCCGTCCGGCTTTTGAAACTCCATTATTGAAAGTTCAATTGTGTCTCTATAACAGTGACTTTCCTCTTTGTCTAAATTGAATATGCATTACACATGGGTGGCAGATTATGTACATATACAAATTATTGTGATTGGTTTAAGTTTTCAATCGGACCTAGAGGTAACAAATGAGAGTCATCGTTAGAAAATATCGACCTTCTTGCCCAACCTCGAGAGACGCTATTGTAGACGCCCGCGTGGTCGCGCTGGTATAGGGTACTGTAACTACGCACGGTTTAATCGTTTGTGTGTAATTTTACTGAATTTTGTTGCTATACCGTTTAGAACTCACATTCAGTTTAAAAGCACATTAATTGGTAGTTTAACCTACCCAAAATTCCCATAAACATTGAGCATACAATAGTTTGCGTCACAGCAATATAAAGAAACCCCCGCAACAGAATGGATCAGTCCAATCTTCCTTACTGTGTTGATCCACAGCGCTCACGTTTGGGAGCGATGAGTCACACTTTATCCTTCAAAGAGGTTATATTGCAGTACTTTGTAGTGTCGTTTTGGGGGGTGAAGGAATTGAATTGTTAACAACTTGTAAACACAAGTCAGAGGGATAATAATCCCTTTAAATTTACGAAATTTGCTTCATCTTTTATTGTAATTTCAATCATCTTTTCTCTACAATTTTACTAATTTTCTCGATAAAGTTCTATATTCTATAATTGGTAACTCTGCAAATGTTAACAGAGGGCAAACACTACAAACCTTGTAAGTACGATAACTCAAAAAGTGCAGCTTGGGCAAACTTCATACTTGGTATGTACACGAACAAACGATACGTATTATGATTCAGTTTGAAGGTAATTTAAGGTTAATGTATAGGTGAATGCAGGAAGTTGTTATAACTCCCTAGTGAAAGTATGAAAACCTAACAACCACGAAAGTTTCAAAAGCAAAGCTTGGATGACCTTCATTCTTGGTACGTACATAAACCTCATTGTTTTTTTTGTGGAAGTCAAATGTCCTTTCAGATCAACGCATGAATCTAATTTGGAAAGATAGTAAATACTAAAGCTCATAAAGTATAGCATCAAAGAACATCGTAATAAATATTTAAGAACGCATGAGTGCAAGATTATTGATGATCGGATTTGAAGTCAATAAAAGTCAGCACTTACAAACTTGATCCAACCTTAATTCTTTGTCCCTATGTCGGTCCACTGTGCTTGAAGAAGAATATTCTAATGCGAACCAGTATAAAGGTTCGTTGCTGTACTCCACTGAGGTGCGCTTATAGGCCTAGAAAACACTGAAGACCAAACATTAGACCTCTCAAACCCCCAAAGGGTAGATTTAGGGTAATATACATTTACACCTAATAACAATAGTGGTTCTGAAGACAATGTGCCACATGCTTGACTAAATATAGTTGCCATTTAACCTAATGCACGAGACGTTATGTTACTATTCGTCGCTTGACTGTCAGTCAATATTGGTTATATTATTCAGTTTTGCAAATCAAAGGTTTCCACGAACTGATCTGTCAACTACTGAGCACTTTGTTAACCTGCGAGGAAGCAGAATAAAAATGTGTTCACAGAGGGTTTATGCTACCCTCTAAAACCTACGCATACAACGATCATCATTTAGGCATTTGAGCACAAGTGTTGTATTTTTTACAGCAGTATCGATTTACCATCCCGTCTTACCCGGCCAGACATAAAAACAATTTTTGGCCATTGGATAGATAGAGAGAGATAATAAGGCTATTGTATCGCCCACCTTCTGCCTATGCCGAGATGACTTACACATGCCCAAGTGGGATGGTGAGAAACAGACAAATACAAACAAGACATCAACTTACAGACTTACGTTATTATACAAGTCAACGCTGTTAGAAAAGAACATGCCTTCACGTGAACGTGCCAGAGAAACCCCTTAAAAATGATAGAGACATAATACCATCTTCCACGGCCATAAATAACGCTAGCAACACAATTTTGTAGAGATTGTAGTTTATAATGAGACTTGCATTAAAACCGCAGTACAGAGAGCTGCACATACCAATGCTGTTAAGAACGAGTGAAATTATGATAGTTTTCGCAACATCACGAGGAAGAAAAGACTTTAACCTTTGAAATATAACGTATTGTCCTGAACCAAGCGGAAATGGTGGTTTCAACCGGTTGACTGAGAGAGAGAGGGTATTGGCAATGAGAGCATCGATGTTTCTAGCAACTGTTCTAAAGCGAATGCAATGGCCGTCCACCAATCCCCACCGGTCTCAGAATAGAATTATTACCAAATAACATAATTTCGTTTTTTATCAGGGTTTATATTTTTCATTGGCCATGCAAATATTATTGCAATAAATATACGATTGGATATGGGTTTGTATTTTATCATTGTGTAGAGATGATTACCAGTAAATTAATTTTTAATCTCGGAATTCATTAACTTGATATCATTGCCAGGCAAATCTTAGTAGTTAACTTAAAAGAAGTTAAACGTAGGAGCAAGTTCATGCCTGGACTCATGTATGGGTAACACAAGTTCACTTTTACTGCCAAAAAAGTATTGAATATGTTTTCCAAACACTGAGGAGTATCTATGCAAGACCCAATTTTGCTGGTGCAGTAAGATTTTGCTTAAAGCAGAAATAGATGTTTCTTTCTTTAACGAAAGACCGATATTGTCCCGATTATTCCCATGTTTCCTGCGTTTCACTTCGCAGATTTTTGTCATCATTATCAAACCAAGGACCTTGAGTGACAGCTTTCACTCTTTTAGTTATTATGGGTGTATATATAATCTAAATTGAGTTTCAACTCTATCACAAAACATAATATATGCTTCAAAGTTAGCAGTGGTCATATCACCGAGAGAATTTCAATGTCACACTTAATTCTAAACGAGAAAGTGGTAAATTTTATCCGTGGAATTTTACTGTAGCAAATCGCAAATGTTTAGGGTAATGATCAGTAGTGGATATTAATAACAATACATCGGTTTGACACGTTTATAATACACAGAAAAACTGTTATACACACCTTTCTTCACGCCAATCGCCAGGTCGACTCAAACACATTGCCTCAAACGCTTCAATAGCCAATGAACAATGAAACGTCAAATGAACTTTGTTGTTTTACGATAAAATATTGAAAGGGTGAAACCCTACTTGAGATCCACCAGCTTAATCCGGCTCGCAAAATGAAAATTGGCCCACGAACTTGTACTAATCGGGGACTCTATAGGTCTTACGAATTTAACGGGGTTATGTGGATGCATATAATATTGCTTTCTCTACACTGTTTTTGTTGTTGTCTTGCTTCGAAGGTCATGAAGGTGTTATTGTGTATCGCTTTGCTGCTGGCCCCTTTTGCCAGTTCCAGCACAAATGCACAAGGAATATCCCTAGATGTTGATGGCGATCATGTCTGCACAAGAACAGAAAGGTATTGTACATATAGCTTCACGGTTGTATTTTGCATTAAAGGTTTGGTATATGACGTTATACAACATGTCTGCAATCTACTACAAGTCGCCTAAAATCATCCTTTAATATTGAACTTTGCCATCTAACAACTCCTTAGACACTTTTAACGGGTCTATAAAGTGAAACAAATAGAAAACCCGATTGGTGCCACTGTAATAAGGTTTGTAACACAATGTTTCCTGAAAGACATAAATCAGTGACAAATAAATCCTTTAATGGCAATGTATTTTCAGTCTACTGAAAAACTATGCTCATGGATATGTCTGCCGTTGTTTCAAGAGTACCCTGTTTAATTTATAATAAATTAAATTTTCCCAGCATAAGTCATAGTTGATTAACGAATGTAAACGTAACATGAATATTCTTCTTCTTTTTCTTTGACAACATTCAATCGATTAATTGATTAGAATTTATTATGCAGTTAATAACAGAGCTTATTATAAAAACGTTAATTTTCCTTCATTTTGTTTTCATTTTTCAATGTTTGTACTTTGCGCAGCTACTACAGATCGTTCCTATCGCCATACTCGGATTATTATCAAATAACGACACATGAAATATGTTGGGACGTCTTTCAGTGGCCCCCTTTCTGGTGCACGAAGTCAAAGTAAGGTAACATTAAGAATGAAATTAGCACTGCTAGGTGTTACTAGAAGATAACTCTACTACCCTTTGGAAAGATGTGGTCTTAACGTCACAAACATTGGTGTCAGTTAACTATAGTAATCTGAGGAAGAGAAAATTCTTGAATAGGGTGATTGGGGTGGATCAGGCCCTCATGAATTGGTTAAAAAGTGAAATCTGAAGGCCTTCTCCCTTTTCTCATGAATTCACAAGTGTGTGTTTGTGAGGTGTGTCTGTATATGATGCGGAAGGGGGGGGGGGGGTCAAAAGGATTGGTTAACAACATCAGATAGGTAGGAAGGTATTTCTCATAAAAATGTGGTAAATGTTGTTGATTCCAATATCAAGGTTAATAGTGCAGGTATAGTGCAGGTATAGTGCAGGTAGAGAATTGGTGTCCTAGTTTGTAATTTGCTAATGGCTTTGTAAAAAGTGGCCCATACTTAGTGGTCAAATTACTTCACTACAGGAAGATCCCGGTTTATAAACGCAACCAGTTGTATACCAGAAGCTCTTTACTGGCCAATATTTACATGCTGTCAAGCTACCTGAATCTTATTCAATATAAGATTTTTTTTCAATTTGATTGCTACATTTATTTGAGTTAAAAGTGATCTTTTCTGCTATTAATGTTTCAGATTAGTTGCAAATAGCAAATAAAGTAAATAACAGATCTTCATGCTATTTGACAATATCTAAAATTACAATTTTTTTCGTTACCAGTATAAAGTATATAACACAACACAGACAAGAATTCAAAGACGAGTACAGATCTGTACGGGAGTGCTGCGATGGTTATCTGTATGCAGAGCCAGAAAATATTTGTTATCGTAAGTATTCAATTTTTATTAAGCGATGATAAATGTAACTCAATTTAGGGCTTATATACAACCAAACTTGTTAATGATGTCTCTGCACCCAACCCATCCCCATCTCCTTTCCTGTGTCATAAAATGTCGTTTCCTTTCTCCTCTCTTTGGTGGAAGAATGACATGTGTATTATAGTTGTATCGAAACGTTTGATCTTTAAAAGTGTCTACTTCAGACCATCTTTCGGTATAAGAAACCACTAAATAGTGTAAAAGTGGTAAATTGAGATTATGGACTTGTAACAGTAATTTGAACTCTACGCTCCTGTAAGGATGTATCACTTAAAGACATCCATAGCTTTCTCCTTGGTGGGCAGAGGATAAACAACTGCCCATAGTAACAACCAAGTGACCTTTGACATGGGTCTATTACATCATCCTTGTTTAGACCATGGTGTGTCACATGGTCACAAAGGGCACCATTGTTTTACTTTGGTTTATTTTTGGAATCAACAAGTCCAGACCTGTTGGGGAGGAGAGATTGGGGGAAAAAAGAGAAGGAGAGAGAGAGGGTAATTAACTTTGGCAGAGGGTGGATTGCAGCTAGGGAGGAGAGAAGCAGTATTTTCTTATACTCTTGTCAGATTATTATGTAGAGATTTTCATTAAATTAGATATGTAGCTTTTACCCTATTATTGGTGTTCATCTCCATTTCTTTTGTGTGTGAATTGGACATTCTCAACCCAATGTTCCAGGTGGGAGCATTATGACATGGTGGCAGCTAACTGGGATTTACAGCCAGGAACCTTATTGTTAAGAGTAACTGGTAAAGCCGAACGGCACCCTCAACATCGAATTCTGGTGCAAGTTAATACAATGGAACAGTGGAGATCGGTAACACACTGCACACATGGATAGATCACCAAATATTCGATCATTACACGGTCATTTTTTTTAAATGACTGGTGTTAACTTTTGTTGTACAGTCTGTGAGACTTTCGTTTTGTGAACTATGAACGTGATTACAACGGTGTTAACTTTTGTTGTTCAGTCTGTGAGTCTTTCGTTTTGTGAACTATGAACTTGATCACAACGATGAAGGGGAGTTCATATTATGTCATGATTATGACGTACTCGTACATCTGAACATGTTCGTTCGAGAAAGTAATATTTGTCTAGCGTTATGTTGTACGTGGAGTATTGGTAGTCCTTGGAAGTTTGGTCCTGATTGCGTGCTTCGTACGGGTGTATGGCGAGCGTGATGTCGAGGACAATTGTGCAGGGTTTATAAGCATTGGCTTTCTTGATACCGGAGTGAGGCTCCTTTCTGGTGTGGCTGGTAGTCGATGGCAACCTAGCTGAGGGTTAATCTGTGGAATTGGAAGTGTCTGGCAGACTCGGTGTACTGGAAGACTGAGACTGAGAGGCTCATCATATAAGCGGAAGAGTGAGTATCCTTCCCTTTAAGTGTATGAGGCAGACATTAGGCAGTAGACTTAAGAGTATATATTAAGTCATTTTACTGTATTTCATTTTCATATTTTAAGATGGCCAGTAAAGGTAGTTCTGGTAGCGGCAATGGTCCGTTTACGAGATCGAAAGCTAATGAGGGGGTACCCGATTCGAATCTTGAGGATGCTTTCACGTCCTTAGGGGTTGGTGAGGATCAGGGCCCCACCCAACCAAACAATTTCATGCAGGATCTGCTCGAAGGCCCTCATGAAATTGCCGGTGCTAATGCAGCTCCGAGTGATTTAATTCAATTAGAGTTATTGAAATTAATTCAGGATCAGCGCAGAGAGCTGAATGCGCGTATATCAGCTTTAGAGGGCGGGAAACCGATAAGAGACACCCCCTTTAAATTAGATATACCCCGTCTTAGTGACCGGGATGATGTGGATGTTTATTTGAGGGCATTTGAACACCTCATGATTGCTCATGACATACACGAGGATTCGTGGGCCTGTCACATTGCGCCTCGTTTAACTGGGAAGGCTAGAGAGGCATATACCTCTTTACCTGTAGAAAGCTTAAATAGTTATAGTGAACTAAAGCGTGCCATATTGGCAAGATATCAGCTTAACGCTGAAACCTATAGGCAGAAATTTCGGAATTCTACAAAGGAGAATAACGAATCATATGAAGAGTGGGGTGTCAGGCTGAAAAGCTTTCTGGAGAGATGGCTTGATACAGCAGGCGTTAAGTCCGGGGAATCCCCTGATTTCCAGGAATTAATCCTGATAGAGCAAGCTTTGGAACAAATTCCTAAAGAGTTGGGTATTTGGTTAAGGGAGAAACAGCCAAAGGGATTGACAGAACTAACAAAACTTGCAGATGAGTATGTATCTGTGAGAGGAATTAAGTATAGTGGTCCATCTCAGAGTAGATATAGATTTAACCAAAATGCTTCAAAATCAAACCAACAGCCTGTTGTGAAACAGAGTGCACCTGATATTAAGATTAATTCAAGTGTTAAGGGGAACGCTAACCGAGCCTGTTTCGTATGTGGTAATACAGCTCACCTTGCGTATCAATGCCCTCAAAGAGTCAACAAGGACAATAGCAGTCAATGGAGCGGTTATAACAAGAAACAAGCATTGTTGTGTAATAAGGCAGTTAATCGCTATGAGTGTGAGGGATTGATAAATGGTAGAGAAGTGGTTATGTTGCGAGACACAGGATGTGACCATACACTTGTGAATTGTAGACTCGTGGACCCAAAGTATTATGTTAAGGGTAAGTCTATTACTCTTCTTGATGTAGAAAATGAACCGATTGATTTTCCTATTGCGAGAGTTTTTCTTAAGTGTCAGTATTTGACCAAATGGGTCAATGTTGGTGTTTCAAGGAACCTACAGAAAGATGTCCTGTTAGGAAATGAGTTGTTTGACGAACCACTAGGTGTATTTGTAGTTACTCGCAGTAAACAAAAAGAGTTAGAATCTGAGGTTAAGGCAGATATAGAGGAGGTTACCTTGACAGGGGTTAAGAGTAAACCGATTGATGAACCTCATGATGTGGAAAAGGGAGAAATAAGTAATGAGATTCAGGATGTAGTTGATGGAAATGACCCTTCTGGTTCCAAATTAATTAATGATCCTGAAAATGTAAAACTTCTTCAAAGAAATGAACAGAATTTCAAAAGCTTGTATGAAAGGGTTGTACCATATCCTGACATTGACAAGCACCGTGTATGCTTTTATTTGAAAGATGGCTTATTAATGAGGAAGTGGCAGTCAAAGAAATCCACTGGTAGCCAAGAATACCATCAGTTGGTAGTTCCTCATAAGCATAGGGATTCTATTTTGAGACTTGCTCATGATATTCCCATGGGAGGACATTTAGGTAGCAAGAAAACAAGAGATCGAATCCTCAATAATTTTTATTGGCCAGGAATTTTTGGTGATGTTGGTAAATATTGCCAAAGTTGTGCTAACTGCCAAAAAACAGCAGGGCGTAGGGATGTGACAAAGGCCCCATTAAACCCCTTACCCATTATACAAGTACCATTTAAAAGAATTGGCATGGATCTGGCAGGGCCCTTACCCCGAACTAAGAAGGGTAATCGTTATGTTTTAGTCGTAGTGGACTATGCTACCCGTTACCCAGAAGCAATTCCCATTCCAAATCAGGAAGCGGAGACAATTGCTGAGGAACTAGTGAAATTATTCTCCCGTGTTGGTATTCCTGAGGAGATAGTTTCGGATCAGGGAACGAACTTCACTTCAAAGTTAATGAAAGAAGTTTGTAACTTGTTAGAAATAGACCATTTGAAGTCCAGTCCGTACCATCCTCAAACCAATGGTCTCGTTGAGAGGTTTAATGGTACATTAAAATCAATGTTACGGGCATTTGTTACTCAACAACCGGAAAGTTGGGATCGTTATATCCCTTATCTTTTATTTGCTTATAGGGAAGTGCCCCAAAGCAGCACAGGATTTAGTCCGTTTGAGTTACTTTATGGTAGAAAAGTAAAGGGACCTCTGGATGTATTGAAAGAAGAGATATGTAATCCAGAAGGTCAGTGTCGTAACGAGAATATCTTAGAGTATGTGCTAGATATGCGAAATCGTATGAGGGAGCTCACAGCAATGGTTCAAGAAAATCTTGCTGCTGCTCAAAACCAACAGAAAGAGTGGTATGATAGAACTGCTAGGAGTAGATGTTATGGGGTTGGGCAACAAGTTCTAGTGTTTCTGCCCACAGCATCTGGGAAACTACAAGCAGAATGGCAAGGACCCTACCCTATCACTAATAAAATACGTGATACAGATTATGAAATAGACACAGGTACAAAGAGAAAGCAGTTCAGAATATTTCATGTGAATATGCTTCGTCCGTGGGTAGAACGGCATTGTTTATATGCTCAGGTATTAGAAAGTGACTCTAATAGTGATGGTAATTCAGAGATAGGGTATCAACCAATCAGAACCCAAGATTGGCAAAGTGTAAATATTTCAGAGAGGTTAACAGAGGAGAAACGAAATAATGTCGAAAAACTTCTACAGAAGTTTGATGACATACTATCTGATGTACCAGGTAGAACTCAAAGTACTGAGCATGATGTTTATGTAACTAATGAAGTGCCTATTACACAAAAGGCATACCGCTTGCCCCAGGCTAAAAGAGCCGAAATTAAGTCACAACTAGAGCAAATGTTAGAGGCAGGAATAATCAAACCATCGTCTAGTCCTTGGGCGTCGCCCATTGTTTCAGTTCCAAAGAAGGATGGTTCAATTAGGATATGTACAGACTACCGAAAACTTAATCAAGTGACCAAGTTTGACGCATATCCCATACCACGTGTCGATGACATCATCGATGACGTAAGTGGATCACCGTTTATTTCTACTCTTGATTTGACGAAGGGTTACTATCAAGTACCCTTATCTCAAACAGCCAGGGAAAAGTCAGCGTTTATTACTCCATTTGGTCTTTTTGAATACCTAGTCATGCCTTTTGGAATGCGTAACGCACCTGCAACTTTCCAACGTCTTGTGGATAATGTTTTGCAAGGATGTGAGGAATTTGCTAAGGCCTATATTGATGACATAGTTATATTCAGTAAGACATGGGAAGAGCACTTGTGTCATTTGGAGGCAGTGTTTAATAGATTGGAGAAATCAGGATTGGCAGTAAAGCCTGATAAGTGTAGGATAGGTGAACCTACAGTTCCTTATCTAGGTTATGTAATTGGTAGTGGAGAAGTAAGACCAGAAGAGTGTAAGGTGGAAGCTATTATTAACTGGCCTACCCCTCTAACTAAGACAGATGTAAGATCGTTTCTTGGATTAACCGGGTATTATCGGAAACTTATACCGGACTTTGCTCAAATTGCCAGTCCCCTTACAGACCTTACAAAGAAAAGTAAGCCTACTGTTATTGAATGGACAGAGGGATGTGAGCGGGCATTTTTGTCATTAAAGAAACTGATCACTTGCAAACCTGTACTGAAAAGTCCAGATTTCGAGAAGGATTTTATTCTTCAATGTGATGCTTCCGAAAGAGGTATTGGGAGTGTACTTAGCCAAATAGGGGAAGATGGATCGGAGCATCCTATTATTTACATAAGCAGGAAGTTATCTCGTTCGGAAGAAGTGTATTCCACTATAGAAAAAGAGTGCCTAGCAATTGTATGGGCGGTGCAGAAATTGTATGTTTATTTGTTTGGCAGAAAATTTTTGATCCAGACTGATCATAAACCGTTAGTTTGGCTTGACCAAATGAAGTTGCATAACAAAAGACTTACTCGATGGTCAATAGTTTTGCAAGAATATAACTTTACCATACAACATAAGAAGGGCACAGATAACTCTAATGCTGATGCTTTGTCTAGGATGTTTTAAAGTGAGTTTTCATGTTATGTATCGTAGTACTTATAGTTCATAAACACTAGAAGTAGACTCAGTTATAGTCGTTTTTATCATTGTTAATGGGTAACTGCCATGGTGTCCATTATGGAGTGTAGTACATTTATATGTTGATTATCATTTCCGCATTGTTTTGCTTATAACTGTCTGTCTGCCTCTTAGGCCTAGTTTATGGGAAGGATATCTCATGTAATTTATACATTAATTAAACATGTACTCTTTTAATTAAAAGAATGTTGTCATTTGCTTTTAAGATTTCCCTTTTTATTTTAATGGAAATTATCCTAACTTGTGTATTATTGTTTTGTGAAAAGACACAGCTTTTCTCTTGAAGTATGGGGGTGTAAGGATGTATCACTTAAAGACATCCATAGCTTTCTCCTTGGTGGGCAGAGGATAAACAACTGCCCATAGTAACAACCAAGTGACCTTTGACATGGGTCTATTACATCATCCTTGTTTAGACCATGGTGTGTCACATGGTCACAAAGGGCACCATTGTTTTACTTTGGTTTATTTTTGGAATCAACAAGTCCAGACCTGTTGGGGAGGAGAGATTGGGGGAAAAAAGTCCAGACCTGTTGGGGAGGAGAGATTGGGGGAAAAAAGAGAAGGAGAGAGAGAGGGTAATTAACTTTGGCAGAGGGTGGATTGCAGCTAGGGAGGAGAGAAGCAGTATTTTCTTATACTCTTGTCAGATTATTATGTAGAGATTTTCATTAAATTAGATATGTAGCTTTTACCCTATTATTGGTGTTCATCTCCATTTCTTTTGTGTGTGAATTGGACATTCTCAACCCAATGTTCCAGGTGGGAGCATTATGACAGCTCCCCTTGCAGTCGGTTAGTACCTACACATTGCAATATCCAATTTCCTCTAATAACTTCACCATCTTCAATAAACGAAGCAGACAATACTTGTTCATATGTCGTCCGAGTGAATCACGGTACAAAATAATAATTGCCCCGATGGAGATAAGATACAAACTAAATACACCGTTATAACTTTTTATGCAAACATAACAAGTTACTATGAACTGCGACATAAAGGCCGACAAAGGTAATGCATTACACATTACGCTATACATTCCACTGCAATTAAATGCGCTCGTATCCTTATTGAAAATCGTAGTGTTCGAGTAAGTTTTGAATAAGTAGGCAATATAAGAAGTCTAGTATAATATGTTTCTGTTAGAGATATTTGATATGTAATATCATATATTTTTGTGTACCTTTCAAGAATCATTTCTCTGCTCCATCGCGCTTTCATTCTTAAACATGCTAACCAATCATTTTTACAAACGCTTCAGGCTGTGGACCTACCCAGTCTGTTGTACAACATGTGATACTATTGGGATGAATGCTTCTGATATGCAGAAAATGATGGCATGAGCGACAAACTCAATTTAAAGTGACATCATTTCTAGAATAAGTGATACTGACATCTGAATGTTGATAGTGAAATCTGTTTGCATACATTTTGTGTAACCCTTTCTAGCGTGTTCCATAAACAAATGGGGTTCTAATTGTGCCAACGACTGCTGTTGCCTGAACGGAGCCACGTGTGATTCTACCGATGGTAGTTGTTCGTGTGCAACAGGATACACAGGTAAGAAAACCAAAAGACGTAATAAATACGTTTGAGTGTATCAAGTCAGCCAATGGGTACAGTACTTTCTTTGCTAAAGATATAGCAAAAAATATTGTTATAACAGATCTTCTCGTCAGCATTTTTGTGAGTCTTGTGTCTATAATTCAACCAAATGTAGTCACCAATATTGTATTTTACAATATATGTACATCGTTTAAGTACCATAAACTGAATTCAACGTACAGGGTCGTAGTTTCTGGAATCAAAGTCTTGCTTGTGTGAATATGCATTATCGGTAAACACATAAAGATATCATAATGATTTTTCATCTCTCTGAATGAAACCCAGCCTTGAGTGCAACTACATCACTTTTTTCAACTACTGAAGTGTTGAGAGGGACAGTGGGATTCATAATACAAATATTATGAAGTGGCTTAACAGATTAAATTTTTTCTATCAATGCAAAGAGTTTTCCTCTGTTTGTGTCTTTATAAAAGAAATCCATTCATCTTTACGATTAGTAAATTATGTATTTTGACCAATTGATATTGCTTAATTATTTATAACCACATGTAGGATTGGTTTCCATTGAAAATGGAAGAAAACTGTTGTCATGAAAATCCAATCACCACATTACAAACTTGAAAAAGTCTATTTTGAATGATTAAATTCCAACTTCTTTCTATCATATCAAAATATTTTACCAACACAGCTTATCCAATTGGTTGGAGGGCTTAAGAATTAGGGCCCTCAACAGCCTCTGCTTGAATACTATTTCACCATTGTGCTCTATACTAAAAGATAAGATAGCACTCAAGAAACTGTACTTTTAGTGACTTTTTTTTTTATTCGACTCAGGGTATAATTGTGGGTATACCTGTACTTGGCACAAATATGGGCAAGACTGTCAGTTTGATTGTCAGTGTGAGAATGGAGCTGCCTGCGATCCAGTTACCGGTGCCTGTAGTTGCACTGCTGGATACAGAGGTCCCCGGTAAGTAAATATTCTAAAACTACTTTCTCTGTGTGCAGAATATAACTATACCCGACAGTCTATTATTTTGCAATAATAGATGGAATTTTCATTAACATGAGCATATCCTTAACATAGCATGGTCAGAGAATTAAACTCACTTTTACTTAAATTCATCAATAGCAAGTAATATGGACGGAAGTCTTGTTTAGAACCTGCTTGGACAATTACTCAAAACTGGAAATTGGTAATAACGATGAAATGATTGGATTTTTTGGTTTACAGATGTGTTGAACGTTGTCCAGAAAAGACGTATGGAAATGGTTGTAAGCAGACTTGTCAGTGTCAAAACAATGAAACCTGTAATCACATCGATGGCAGATGTGTTTGCTCACCTGGTTAGTTTTCTTTCATGTCATTTTGTCTTCAAGATAATCAAAGTATGATACATATTCATTTTTTCATGCGTACAGTGTGAGGACAGAAAGAATTAATCCTATGTTTCTCGTAACACTGACGTAGCTGATATATTTCGAAGGAAAAAATCTTTGTTAGCTGTTCTAAAAATCTCATTTTTATATGCATTACCACCAAAACTTGTTTGTTTTACACACCAGAGTTGATGTCATGTTAGGCTCTTCAAACTGTCACTCCGTTGAAGTGCAATTCATTAACCATAGTCACGTGATCATTGTCCATCACATATCATCGAGAAGGAATTACTAAAATACCTGTTTGCGTAGTTGTATTTGTTGGATTCCACTTCAGAATATGAAGTGAACAATCGTAATACCATATCACCAATGAAAATCTGTTAAAGTTTCTGGTTCTGTCAAGTGTGTTGAGCAAATTGTCCTGTATATTCATCTGTTTTCAGGATGGCAGGGATTGTTCTGTACAGAACCTTGTACAGCCGATCATTTCGGCCCGGGATGTAAAGAGACGTGCTCATGTGTAAATGCCCAGTCATGTGACCAATACACCGGAAGCTGCAAGTGCGACATTGGATATATTGGACAGACCTGCTCAGAACGCTGTTTGGTAAGACTTGTAATCTTTGTTGAGGTATTGCAAGGCAAAGTGGAGGGAGAGGATAGGTGAACAACCGGCATGTTTCGGGCCAGTTGTACATGGAATATATGTTTGCTTGAACTATTTTGGTATAAAAGGCGTGCTCGTTAATGTTGGTCCCTTCACTGAGATATTTTAATTTGAACAACTTGGACATGAAATATTTCTATAAAATTACGATGTAGATATTTCTCTTGATATAAAATACATCGTTTGACAATCTTGTAATGAGCTATATTGATTTGTCTTATGATGTTTAAATATTTATTAAAGCCTAATGAGAAAGATATTCATTATTAATTTACAAACAATCTGATCTAACTCGAGTTCTACTCTATTTACTTCTAGGTGCTTAAAGAGGAATAAAATTGTAGAATTTTATTAAATGTATAATGCTCTTCAATACTAAAATCACATAACAATATACATCAAGTTTGACTTGGTATCTTTCCCTTCCACAGCATGATCAAAATAGTAAAAGTTTTGAAGTTTACTCATTTTCCCGTTGCATATGAAAATGAAGTATTAATGCTGAGGGGACGAATCACATTCATTTAAAACATATAGGAGATTGTCTCTGTTTGATCAATTGCCATCTTAAAACATGGCTGAAGGTTCGGGGAGATTGGTAATCAAAGTAGAAATGATATTGTGAGTAGCACTCCTTTTGAATCCAATCAATCATGCTAATGATGTACAATATACGTCCATAATTTTTCAGAATGGTACGTTTGGACGAAACTGTAATCTGACATGTGATTACTGTGTAGAGACAACTGGGTGCACTATCGTGGAGGGCAAATGTCAGTGTAAACCTAATTTCTATGGCGTGCTTTGTAACAGTCCTTGTGAGAATGGATTTTGGGGAGACACCTGCAAGGAGCGATGTTCATGTGAGAATGAGGGATCTTGTCATCCTACAACAGGAGAGTGTATTTGTCCTCCTGGGTTTACTGGCGCACATTGTGAAAAAGGTAAGTAGACAAGACTTAAATCATTATATTTTTCTTCCGATGACAACAAAGAATGTCTGAAGTATCACTAACACAGAATAATAACATTGAAGCTTCTGCACTGAAGAACATTGTAACAAACTGACCTCGTGACTAGGTATTGACAGTATGTTCAACCACCTCTTTGTTCTAATCGAGTTTAATTCATAAATGTTTTTTAAGGAAGTAACTTTGTCATATGTTCCTTAAAATGTTTTCAGTTATTTTTTTCATTACTTAACCCAACTTATATAGGCCAATACAGTGTAATAGATATTTAAAGTATGATATATTTTCCCACCTTTTTGTGAGAATTGCTTTATTTAAAAAAAAAAATTTTTGCTTGAGAAAGTGCTAAATTACAATGATCGTGACAAATATTTTTGTCTACTACAAAATTTATGTTTGGCTGACGAAAAAAGAACACGTTGCATTCAATTCCCGTGTATCGTTTTTTGATAAACCCACATTTGAAGTTGCCAAAAAGAAACTTGAAGCAAGCAATTGTGATGTCATAGATGCAAACTGAAAAAGTTGTTTTATGTTTTGGTACGTCAAGTTTCTTCTTGAAATTCGGGATGCAAGAACATATGAATACACTACACCTATTGGGCTATTAATAACTCCACATCCCCTAAAGCAGAGTTGGAACCCTGTTGAATTTGAATTATTCGATGTGCCGTTTTGTAATATCAAATATTTGTGTGCAGCTGTCTACTTTATAAAAAAAAATGTAACCTGAATTTATTCTAAAATGTAGGTGTATGTAAAAAAAACATTGGCAATCGCTTTAGTGCCCTCTGTTTTTGGTTATGTGACTTGCTCGTTGGTCTAGTTTGTTCTGAAAACTGTCTTTGCCAGAACAATGCAAAATGTTTTTGGAATATAAGAAATGGGGAAGTTTGTCGTCTCACTATGACTGCTTTAGTACTTTAATTAATGCCTCAGTGTTCTGTTATATTGTATTTCTTCAAGTAGTGAGGCATATATGATACATTTCTGTAGCTAGTTTGAGATTTGCTAATAAAAACAGAAATATAACTCCCGATGATTTTGATATTGGTAAGCTGAAATGAATGCATCATGTTCAAGAGGTTTTCTCGTCTTGATTTTTTTTAAGACTGTACCAACTACACATACGGATACAAATGTCAGTACCAGTGTTCCAGCGATTGCATTTCAAACAACCAAACTTGTGATCCGGAAATAGGTGTTTGTATTTGCTCGGCCGGCAGGACAGGAGAAAATTGTAATGAAGGTAAGTCATACTTGTGTTCTTCAAAAGTGAAGGTAATTATCTGACCAATTTACAACAGTAATTTGAACCTCTTTGCAAAGACCAATTTTATATATGCATATACCTGACCTTGTAAATGAGGTCCAATTTTTGGGATATGCCTCACGTAACATCCTAGCCATCCATTCCTATAAACGCCGTTTATGCTTTTGCATTAGTCACTGATAAGGACCACAACCACTCACTTCAAGGAAAACGAAAGGGGTTCTGATAGATATTAAGATGATGATTGTGGTAAAGCAACACCAGAAGTTGCAGCCCGCGCACGTCAAGTCGTCGAGACAAACCAGTGATGTGATTCACTACCTTATCAGGTCTCCCCGGATCACCAAATCAGATTCCTACCTAGACAAACAGTCATGACTCCTTACTCAAAAGATGATGATTCCGATCAGGCAGAAAAACATTTCTAACATAACTAGCTGGGCCTCAGAAACGGAAATCTATCAGAAGAAGGAAAGGTAACACTGAAATGTGACCGACACACCAGTAGGAAACGAAATCGCTGAAGCAGAGAAAATTGAATAAGCAAACAAATGCTATTCTTGCATTTGCTAAGAAACATTTATACTCGCACACACCCAAACTAACCAAACAGAATCATCAATTGGCTACTGAAAACAGGTCGTGCACCGAATTCGGCCGCTTAATAATGGAACTACTAAATGGTGATTCCGACTCTGGGAACAGGAAGTAGATCAGGATATTGTTGAGGGTCAAAGTCCCCGGAACGTCGAAAATAATTAATTACATTCGCCGATTTCATGTTCGTGGTGATGATGATTTTGTTCTGAAGTTTGTCGTTGTCAATATTACGCAGAATTATGGCTGAATGCGGTACGTTTGGTGTGAGCTCAGATGGTGAGGATCTGTAGTCACGTAATAGAAAAGCAAATAATTTGCCAACGTCCACCCTTGTTTTTCCAAACTTTTATATGCGTTACAAACTTTTAGGAATTAGTATATTAGTTATCCTGTGTTAGTATGCGTAATTATTCTTTAAATTATGTAAATATCTACAAGAAAGGGGGACATGCTTGTTGATCATAGACCTTCTAGACAGCTTTGTTCCAAATCTCTCGATCTTTTACATGAACCTCGATCAAACTCAAACCAGCAGGCGATCGTGCCTTTTCTGTTTTTGCACCTCGTCTATGGAGCAACACAGATATCACAATCAGACAGTCCACTTCTGTATAGTCATTTTAAAGTCTAGTTAAGTTAAAAACCTCTATGTTTAAAGAAGTCTACGGGTAAACTGTTATGATTATTTTCATTATTAGCATTGGTCTAGGCCTACTAATACATTTTTGTAAAGCGCATTTAAGCATTTTCCCCCCATACTTAGAATTTAGCAACACTGAACTATATATCAAAGACATTATGCAACTGCCTTTGGAAAAGTGTATAATCTTTACTAAATCACTGCTTTACCACTTGTTTCATGAATCAAATCCAAGGTTTGCTTACATAATGATTAGTGATGATTTGTAAAGAAAAAATAGAGCATAACTGCCAGCATTCGCAATTGAGTTATGTTTGAATAAAAATGCAAGCTGTGAAATATTTGAACTTTTCCTGTAAAATATATAATTCTCAACTGTCCCGAGCGTTATAGTCAACTCTTCTCGCTCTTTGGGAGAGTTGAGGCAATTCTTTTTCCATTACAATGTTTCATGCATATGCAATGATATTGAATTACGTTTCCTAACTCATCTTGCAAACTGTTATTTCCTTTTCACTCCAAAATGTTTACCAACTTGAAACGTAGAGAAAGTCTCCTGGCTTTCCCTTTCAGACTTTAACGTTTGGGTTTGTTAATGTAGTATATTATGTTTCTTTTCAAGGGGACACGAAAGATAGTGGTGATATTTCCTGGACGACCTTTATACCAGTTCTCCTTTCTGCCGGCATGATCTTGCTGGTAATATGTATTATGATATGCATTTACGTCAAAATACAAAAGAAGTATGCCAGATATGATACTTTTTAATATAAGGTAAGTTCTCAGCTGTCGGACGTACTGTCCATACTGTATCCCTTTTGTAAGTGGTTGCTTTAAGATTCACAATTGCAGCTCCCTGAATATATCATAACAATGAGCATGAGCTAATCTTCTTGTGAAGCGCTTCTCCAATTTTCCAGGACCAAGTGGCTCTAGCCACCATGAGCCGTACCCATCCTCTCGTCAGGCCTGAGTGGATTACGTGACATTGTTAGTCATGTTTTGATAATACCAGTGCAGGAGTCATCGTTTATCTTTAAATGATTGAATTAGTCACATTTCGTTGGTAATGTAGTCCACTGATAAAGAAATGATAACGTGAGAAGAAGAAATGTCATCAGAACGTTAGAAAATAACACAACAAAAGCCATTTCCGCTGTAGAATATGAGCGTTTCTGCATTAGATGATTTTCTTAATCAAACTTGCCGTTGTTGCAAAGCACAGTTTTACTCGTAAATAATTATGTATTTTCTGCTTTGTTAGGTACATCAAACGTCAATAGACTGCACCATCTAGTCCTATCATAATGACCTCTGTAGAGCCTCCAGAGTGACTCGATATGCTACTGTTGCTGTCTACATCCAGGGGAAAAATTGTTTCTAACATTCCGCTGCTATTTTTAAATATATATATTATGATAGTCGTGGGTGTACAAGTGAATGTTTTAATCCTCTTCTATGGTTAACGATCAAGTATGTTTTTATTTCTCTCAAGCGACGTGCATTCATAAAAGAGCATGTGATGGATAAATGACATATTGCATGGAAAAAACTGGGTTATCCAGATTTGAAGTGTTTCGCGTGTCATTTGCATGCAGTCTGAAAGGTAAAAGATATCAAGATATAAAATGTTTAATGAATGTAGGGGTAAACCATTACACATGGGTTTATAACAGAGAATCATGTTCTCATAAGAAATATAAAAGTATGGATTGTTTCATTCAGATATTCAAATATTTTATAAGAGCATTTTCTTATTGCATAATAAAAATGCAGTTTTAAATCCTCGATGTTAATAAAGTATCCTTAGTAACTTTGTTTATGTTATTGCTATCTACACTGTAATTATCAAGTAACGTGAAGAGTTTTTTAACCACCCCTTTAACTAATATACGCACCAGTCATATAACGAAACCGGACCGCAATCAAATTTCAAATGTGAAAACGTCACTACGTAACCATGAGCGCTATTAACAAGCAACTAAGCAATCTCACAAAACTGCTTCCGAACATGATAAGGCACCACTACTCGTATAAGTAGCAGTTCCATGCATAGTTGTATGCAGCCAACACTAGGTCTAAACTGTTGGGATCATACTAAACAAATGACAAGCGAATGAACCACTGTCAGCACCAGAAATTATCAAATGGAGGGGGCGGGGTAGGGGTGGTGTGCAAATGCACCTGTTGAAAATGCACATGACACGAACATTTAAGCTGGTGAATATGTCCCTCCCGACGCCCACGCGTAATCGGTGATCCAAATTTTGATTCATGAATATTTGAAGTTGAAATTTTTGCATGAAATTAAAAATTGTGACAAAACTGTAGTATCATATGACGAGGGTTGCACATTTATTTATTTGTTTGCCACAAAAGTACAAAGTGGAGGAAGTACATTGATAGTATGGATTCGAGCGAGCGCAAAGGAATGGCCATGGGAGTGAAATTATATAAGATAATGATATGACTAATGATAATTGAAATTGTCACAGATCGTACCTATAGTGAACTGGACGCAAACCTCTGTGATGTTGTAGTTGCACACTTGCAGCGAAAATGTTTTGGTTTACTTTACTGTTACAGGTTGTATCTACTGCGATGTATCCATGGCAACTCTTGTCATGCAATCAGTCCACTTGCCTTTGTTTTTTATGCATACTTTAACGGTCTGTTCCCTCTCGTTGGTATATTCTTTGCATGTGCCTTTTAAATTGTAAGATATGAGGGCATATAGGGAAAGGTGGTGGTTGGAAGCGGATACAATGCGGAATCAAATAAACGGAGAGTAACCCTCAGTTTGACTTCAGTCATTTTTCTGTGTATACTTCTTGTACATCCCGTTACGCGTAACATGATATCCACGTTATTGTTTTAAACTTGGACTGGATGGGTTCCAAATTTAAATAAGGGATGTGAAAGTAACACTATAATGACGATGGTAGTGTTGTCATACTGAGATTCATAGCAGTTTTAAACTTTAAAAAACTAGAACAATGTTTTACTGTGCGCTTCTATGACCTAGAACCTCGTTGCTTCAAAACGTTGCTGCAAAACGTTTCAAATAGGAGTCGAATGCAAATTTCTCCAATCATCTGTCATACGTGAGTTTTCCTCTGGACTGTCCGTGTGTGTCTTCTGTGATCTGTTTACAATACAATACATCTGATGATATGTATAATACTGAAGTTTTCCATAGGGATTGTTTAATCCCGTTCGATAATGATCATACCCTAATTTGTAGAACTTTTTAACCTCCCGAAGGTTAATCCACACTTTAATTGACGAAAGCCAGCAGAATCCCCAAAGTGACCAAACATTCGACTATGCTTATCTATTTCCTAGACATTTTGTCTAGAAACATCAACTGTTGATCTTGAAATATCCGAATGTCTCAATTTTTTTAGTTTGTGTTCTTGTCGAAATTTTGAGCCTTGCTGTCAAGATATAAAATGATTCAAAAAGTATTTTCTTTGTAATTATTACCTGTTGGGGGGAAATTTCACCTAAACTGTTGAGATGCAGGTGTTTTTAATGACTTTTGTTGTCAAATTTCGGGACAGAATTCGAAAATTAGACTCATATTTGTACGTCGTACATATTTCGGGGTTTTATAGGATACGACACTACACTCTATATGCGATGCCAACTTCACCTTTCAACATCTGCACCCACGCTACTCCTCCCACAACACACATCACCAGGTATACCTTCTGTAAATCCTGGTGGTCTATGGAGATGTGACTGTACGATCCCATATGTTCTCTTGTAGTTATTTCATTGCATGCACATGATAGGAACACTCGCAATAGGAATGCTTTGAAATTGAACTTGATTCTTACGATATGGCTTAAGTTCAGTTTTAGAGTTTAAGCTGCATGACATGATCGGAACATGATACTTACGCAAACGAGGTAATCTACTACTTTTGAAATGCTATCATCGCTGTATGTGTACCGTTTACGGGGTTTCACACAGTTTGACTAGTCGGATTAGAGAAAATAGAATCTGTCATTCAGTGGTAATTTATTTACTTGAACCTGATTTAATATTATAAGCGTCAGCTTTTCATTTCCTCTTTGGTTAACATTCGAGATGTTTATAGCAATTCAAATAATTTCAATTTATGAGTATCAATTTCGTTTAAGTTTACTTCAGATGTATATATCAGAACTGATTTAGTATAAACATATGTAAAAATAAACAAAGGAACACATCTGCAGTCCTGCATGTATGACGATTTTGTGGAGCATGCACTGTATGAAATGTATACAAATGAAATAACTACAATATTATCTCATATTGTTTATAACATGAAGTAACTTGAAAGCATTTAATGGAAGGGCAAAGATACATAAATGGCACTCTCAAATCTCAAAACCGTCCGGGCAGATGCATTCCCCATTATATATCAGCACAAGTAGCGCATTCGGAGGCACACTCATCGCCATAGTAACCAGGTGGACATGCTGAAAAGGGGCATTAAAATATCAAGCAATTACAAACTATGACATTGTACAGAAGTAATCATTTAATGAAACTATCACATCTGTTTGTATCCTATGTCTTGCTGAACATTTGATCCTTGATTGTAACCTTTCTACCAAGTTACAATTGGATAATTCTTTATTTCAAATCTAAAAAGGCAAACACATCCCAGGACTATGTGAGTAATCAGCTTGACTAGCTAAGTTTCGCTTCAAATAATGAAGTACACAACTTAATATATTTGGCTTTGACTGAAACATTTGTAAGTGAGGAATGCTAAGGAATGAATTAAATTGACTCATTTGAATCAAGCTCTCTCATTATCATTCACTCTAAACTCACATGAGGTATGTCAGTTCGATCAGTGGTGGTATTATTGGTAGTAGCACTTGGTAGGGTTGATAAACCGTTGAATCTATTATCAAAGCACTATCATTCACTGCACATCCTTGTGCACAATGAGCTGACCACCTAACAACTATACCCCATAAGAATGGAGTTTCTATTATATGTTATTTCATCCACTTAACTAGAAATTCTGCATTTCTACTGCAAATACTGTTATTAAATAAGTACAATGGAATTGTTTGAAGTTCTTTTTTCGTAGTATTTAATCTAAATCACACTCAAACTCAGAATAATAAAGATAACCACATAAGTTGAACAATGTTTATCACATTTGTGTATCGATCTTTAGTTAGTTGTTGTCTTCAAAGTACGATGTTAGGTGACCGTACTGCTTCGAGCTAACATTGAAGTAATGTAACGTAAACTTTTTAACGTAGCTTAATGGCAGTTTCACATTAGCGTAATCTACGCTAATTGGTTCACGTATACAGCACTAATCTTCACAGCAAACACTTGAGAACGAATCTTGAAGCATTTCAAAATATTAATCAACCAATAATCAATCGAGCAGCACCACTCAGGAGTAATGCAAGTGCAATAGCATAGCCATGGTTTTAAAGCCAATGATAATTTAATAGTAATGAGATCAACTCACCCTCATCGCAATACCTGCCCCTTGTACATTGTCTACATCACAATATCCTGTCACAGAGTCGCAAATCCCCTTCTTCTAACAGAGACAGGTTTCAGAACAGCCTGCACCGAACTTCCTTTGTCGGACACTCTTTTGAAAGAGGAAACAATTCAGTGAGAGAGAGAAAGCCGTTTCATCTAAATTTATATATTATTCAAACAAAATCAAATTATGTTATACGACCGATTTTCTTATAGACTGACTGTGTAGTAAACTTAGTCAAATAGTATTATAAATGTAGATGCTATCATTGCAGCTAAACAAACTGATTAACAGAAAGGACACTTTAAATTGGCTGCAATTCATAACATTTATAGTCACATGCCTATGAAAGCTAGCCTCAGAAAAATGTATTGAGAATGTAGTTATTAACTAGCTATTAGGCTTCCACATACACATCTAAACATTATTTTTCCTCGATGTATTTTTTTTTTATGAATACCGGGTGTTCCACACACCCTTAGGAAAGACATAGGAGAAATGCGGAAATGAAAATATAAACCTATTAGGACAATACGAAATAATAGCAGGACAGAATGACGAGGACAAACGTAATAACCTAACAACTGATATTTAACAGCTTTAATCAGAAGTGAAAACCCAAATGTAAAAACGAGTGATAGCAAATGAAATTATTTTATGTGACAGATTTTTAAATCTTAAATAACAAAAATGAAAAAGCCGGCGAAAAAAAATCGGTAGAATAAACTAGGAAGGATGACCAAACGTGTAAGGAACAGTAAAAAATGTATGACTGCATGAAAATTTTAATGAGATCATATTGTTTTATTGAATGGATCCAGATCATCTCATATTATTTTTTTGACAATATTGTCGCTCCCATTCTTATGTTTAGATTTGACTGCTACGATCGATTTATATCTTGAATTCTTTTACAAAGGCTCTTTTGTGGACACGAAGTTTGCTAGCAGGTTTTGTTTTTATTTTATTTGTAGATTAATTATAGTTAGAAATGATTTGGATTTATTGGAATACCAGAAATAATAAACAGGCCTTCCTTTTACGGATCCTAAAATGGTGACTGGTGAAACCATACTTTCTACTGCAATACCTGTTGCAATACCCGGAAACTTGAAGCTCATATACGTCGAACGCGAAACTGCGTGGAACATTGTCTTGGATTTGTTTCAAGCCCTCGGCTAGTGCATACCCACAGAAGTAAATTAAGTTGTTCTAACAAGAGTCGAAAGGCCAAACAGTTCCGTGACATTTACCTAGGATCAGACGAGCATATGACATCATATTGTTATTGTTAAAACAACCAGATAAATGTAACGTCATATTGATATATATCGCCACGATATAAACATCATTACCCATAAATAACATCTCATAAGATCATATGATGTTTACTTCTTTCCACAGGAGTTGGCAATCATCAAAAGGCAGTAACTTGCACCAATGATTGCAATCACAATCAGACAAGTAAATAGTTATACTTTTATACTGTATACTTACGTGCACTCTTAAAACACCAGAGAGGCACTGCACGGAATGAACTGCAGTATGTTTGTAAAAGTAGCGTTGTATTTTTGGACGGTTATCAACTGTAACTGTAAAATCAAAATTACGACATCCATCAGCACATTACATATGAATAACTCTAGCCAAAAGAAAATATGTATGTAGTTGAAATGTTTTTGCTACTGTAAATACCGTATTTCCCCCATAAAACAAATAGATGCAGAATACTATTTAATCCCATGTTTTGAGTTTTTCAAGAAAGCCATTTGAAAATCAAAGAAGGAGAACTAATCGTATTCATATATTAATTTATCGATGTATTAAGTCAGAGGCTGCACTACTGGTGTAACTACATGTTGGTTATGATTTGCAACCTAAGTTTTTCTGTGATGTAGAATGTGAGAGTACGCGTAGCACCTCGGGTTCACTTAGCCAAGGTAAAGGTCAATTAACAAAATCCAGATGCCTAAACTGGGCCATGAAGTTATACGAAAAGAAGAATGCACAATCAACATGTGACATCCATATTCCCCCGTGCCTATTTTTGTACAAGTATATTACACTGAGGTAGATCGCACATGTCATTTGTTAGTTTAAACTACTATGGATCCATCTAAAATTTGTAAAGAGCGTGAACACAAAGTCAGTGCCATTTAGTACTTTATGTCCAATTTGTGTCCTTTATTTTCCAATTGATAAACAAAGGAAACATGTAATCAGAGGTAGCACAATAGCACTTAAGCTATTTAACTATATAATGATATAGGCAACCTGAGTTGAAACGTAGGACAAAAGCATTTAAGCTATTTCTTAGACATAACTTTTAGACCTTTCCAAACAAAACCACCCATAAAATCACAAGTTTTCTGCTTTGCTTGCTAAGTAGAATTTGCCAACTGATTGTTACCACATATACGTCAACATTGAAGTTCTTAACGTGAATGAGTTATTTTTGTACAATCGGGATTTACGTATTGCACAATGTCTATTGCGACAGACATCCATAAAAATATGTCTGTCTAACAAAGCAAACAGTAATGGGCCGAATTCAAACCTACATGAATACTCATCGATTCACATGAATGCCTCTTCATTCGTTTTATTGCTTATCACAGAACGTGTTATACTTTGCACCTAATATTGCGCAAAATCTTTGGTGGGATAGGAGGTGGTATTTGGTCCTTTTGGTCTCTTTACGGTTGCACTACCTTTGGAACTATCTGCTGGAGAGAAAAAGACAGAACAGTTCGGGTAAAGCGAGAATTCCACATAATTTGTTTTGTCAAGCTATTATGCTTAATGTAAGTAATTCTTACAAGATTTCTTAGTTTTAGTTCTGCTGTAGTATCTAAAAGGAGTTATCTGCAGTACTGCTATTATACATTTCAACCTAAAATCAATCTTTCAGGAAGTCACATTGAAGAAGTGTTTGGTTAATTCTCGATGCTGGTGCTTTTTTAAAAAAAAAATTATTGGCTGAAAGAGTGCATTTAAAGGAACCTTATTCTAAAAGACGATACTGAGTTCATTAAGTATCATCTAGTGCGTGAATAACTTATATGAAAGACCATTTATTAAGATGCACAAAATAAGCTTCATATTTTACTGTAATTTCATCCATCTTTTCACTACAATTTTTTAGGCTCTTTATTAAGTTAAGGGAACTTTCCCTAGTCTCGGTGGTGTACGTCTTATTGACGTAAACACGATAGCCCGGAAAGTGAAACTTGTTTGAACTTCTTAACTGGTATCTCTGCAAAGGTCAACATAGGGCAAACACTACCAACCTTGGGCGAACTACTTGGTATGTACACGAACAGAAGATACGTATTGTAAATGGTTAAGTTTGAAGGTCATTTCAGGTTATTGTATAGTTGAAAGCAGGGAGTTGTTATAACTCCATGTTGAAAGTATGAAAACCTAGCATCTACAAAAGTTTCAAAATCAAAGCTTGGATGAACTTCATACTTGGTACGTACATAAACCTCACTGTTTTCTGTGCAAGTCAAATGTCCTTTCAGATCAACGCATGAAGCTAATTTGGAAAGATAGTTAATACACAAGCTCATGCAGTATAGCATCAAAGAACATAAATATTTAAGAACGCAGTAGTGCAAGAGTATTGATGATCGGATTTGAAGTCCATAAAAGTCAGCACTTACAAACTTGATCCACCCTTAATTCTTTGTCCCTGTGTAAGTCCACTGTTCTTGAAGAAGAATATTCTAATGTGAACCAGTGCAAAGGTTCGTTGCTGTACTCCAATGTGGTGCGCATATAGGCTTAGGTATTTTCTCGGAACCACTAAAGACCAAACATTAAACCTCTAAAACCCCAAAAAGGTAGATTTAGGGTAATATACCTTTTCACCATATAACCAATAGTGGTTATGAAGACAATGTGCCACATACTTGATTAAATATAGTTGCCAATTAACCCAATACAATATACGATATGTCACTATTCGTCGCTTGACTGCCAGTCAATGTTGGTTATATTATCAGTTGTTGCAAGTCAAACAATATCCACGAACTGATCTGTCAACTACCGAGCGCTTTGTTAACCCGTGAGGAAGCAGAGTAAAAAGTGTACACAGAGCCTTTATGCTACCCCCAAGACCTACGCATACCAAAGATCATCATTTAGTCATTTGCGAGCAACTGGTGTTAGATTTTGTATAGCAGTGAAAATTTGCCATCACGTCTTACCCTGCCGGACATAAAAACAGTTTCTGTGCCCTAAGATAGAGAGAATAGGCTATTGTATAGCCCACCTTCTGTCTATGCCGAGATGACTTAGACATGCTCAATTGGGATGTTGAGAAACAAACAAATACGAACAAGACATTAACTTTCAGACTAAAGTTATTAGAAAAGTCTACGCTATTAGAAAAGAAAATGTGTTTCACGTTAACTTTCAATCTATATATAAACGCCGGTTAAATCCCTCAAAAATGGTAGAAACATATAACCATCTTCCACGGTCATAAATAACGCTAGCAACACCATTTTGTAGAGATTGTAGTTTATAATGAGACTTGCATTAAAACCGCAGTACAGAGAGCTGCACATACCAATGCTGTTAAGAACGAGTGAAATTATGAGAGTTTTCACAACATCACGAGGAAGAAAAGACTTTAACCTTTGAAATATAACGTATTGTCCTGAACCAAGCGGAAATGGTGGTTTCAACCGGCTGATTGAGAGAGAGGGTATAGACATTGAGGGCATCAATGTTTGTAGCAATAGTTCTAAAGCGAATGCAGTGGCCGTCTACCAATCCCCACCCGTCTCAGAATAGAATTATTACCAAATAACATCATTTCGCTCTTTCATCAGGTTTTGTTTTTGTCAGTGGCCATGCCAATATTATTGCAGTAAATCTAAGATTGGATATGGGGTTGTAGTTTGTCATTGTATAGAGATGATTACCAGTAAATTAATCTTTAATCTCGGAATTCATCAACTTGATATCATTGTCAGGCAAACTCTCAGTAGTTAACTTAAAAGAAGTTAAACGTAGGAGCAAGTTCATGTTTGGATCATGTACTGTGTAACACAAGTTCACTTTTACTGCTAATAACAGTATTTAATATGTTAACCAAACAAATTTGCTGGTGCAGTTAGATTGTGCAGATATAGATGTTTCTTTCTTTAACGAAAGACCGATATTGTCCCGATTGTCCCTATGTTTTCTGCGTTTTACTTCGCAGATTTGTGTCATCATTATCAAACCAAGGACCTTGAGTGACAGCTCTCACTCTGTTACTTATTAAGGGTGTATATATATATATATATTCTAAATTAAGTTTCAACTCTATCATAAAACATAATATATGCTTCAAAGTTAGCAGTGGTCGTATCACCGAGGGAATTTCAATGTCACACTTTGTCACTAATTGTTCGATATCTCGATAATTCTAAACGAGAACGTGATCAATTTAATCCGTGGAATTTTACTGTAGCAAATCGCAAATGTTTAGGGTAATGATCAGTAGTGGATATTAATAACAATAAATCGGTTTGACACGTTTATCATACACAGAAATCTGTTTTTTCCCACACCGTTCTTCACGCCAATCGCCGGGTCGACTCAAACACATTGCCTCAAACGCTTCAATAGCCAATGGACAATCAAACGTCAAATGACCCTTGTTGTTTTACGATAAAAATATTGAAAGGTGACACCCTACATGAGACACACCAGCTTAATCCGGCTCGCAAAATGAATATTGGCCCATGAACTTGCACTAATCGGGGACTCTGTATAAAGGTCTTACGAATTTAACGGGGTTATTTGGATACATATGATATTGCTTTCTCTACATTGTTTTTTCTGTTGTTTTGTATCGAAGGTCATGAAGGTCTTATTGTGTATCGCTTTGTTGGTGGCCCCTTTAGCCAGTTCCAGCACAAATGCACAAGGGATATCCCTAGATGTTGATGGCGATCATGTCTGCACAAGAACAGAAAGGTATTGTACATATAGCTTCCCGGTTGTATTTCGCATTAAAGGTTTGGTATATGCATTATACAACATGTCGACAATCTACTACAAGTCGCCTTAAATCATCCTTTAATACTGACTCTGAAGGTTTGAAAGATATAAATCTGTTACAAGTAAATCCTTTAATAGCAATGTATTTTCAGTCTATTGACAAACTATGCCAACAGATATGTCTGCCGTTGTTTCAAGAGTACCCTGTTTTATGTTATTTAAAATGAATTAAATTGTCCTAGCATAGGTCAGAGTTAATTAACGGATGTAAACGTAACATTAATATTCTTCTTTCTTCCTTTTCTTTGACAACATACAATCGATTATTTGATCATAATTTATAATGCAGTTAATAACAGAGCTTAATATAAAAACGTTCATGTTCCTTCATTTTATTTTCATTTTTCAACGTTTGTACTTTGCACAGCTACTCCAGTACGTTCATATCGTCATACTCTGAATATTATCATATAATGTTACGCGGATTCTGTTGGGAGATCTTTCAGTGGCCCCCTTTCTGGTGCACGGAGTTAAAGTAAGGTAACATTAAGAATTAAATTAGCACTGCTAGGTGTTACTAGAAAGGTAACCCTACTTCTCTTTGGAAAAGATGCGTTCTTAACGTCAAAACAATGGTGTCAGTTAACTATAGTAATCTGATGAAGAGAAAATTCTTGAACAGGGTTATAGGGTGGACCAGGCCCTCATGTATTGGTTAAAAAGTGAAATATGAAGGCTTTTTCTCTTTTATCATGAATTTACAAGTGTGTGTTTGTGAGTTGTGTCAGTATATGGTGCAGGACGGGGGATGGGGGGGGGGTTCAAAAGGATAGGTTAACAACATCAGATAAGTAGTAAGGTATATCACATAAGATGAGGCGAACTTTGATCTTTATTTTTAGATGGGGTAAATGTTGTAGATTCCAATATCAAGGTAAATAGTGCAAGAATGAGAATTTGTGAACTAGTTTGTAATTTGCTAATGGCTTGTTAAACAAGTGACCCATACTTAGTGGTCAAAGTACTTCACTACAGGCCACATGCTGGGCATGCTTCCAGTTAATAAATTAAAAATTCTCTCCCGGAAGATCCCGGCTTGTAAACGCAACCAGTTGTATACCAGAAGCTCTTTGCTGGTCAATATTTAAATATAATTTGATAGCTAAATTTATTGGAGTTAACAGTGATTATTTCTCCTATTAGTATTTAAGATTAGTTGCAAATAGCAAATAAAATAAATAACAGATATTCATGCTATTTGACAATATCTAAAATAACAATTTTTGTCGTTACCAGTTTAAACCATATAACAAAATACAGACAAGAATTCAAAGACGAGTACAGGTCTGTACGGGAGTGCTGTGATGGTTATCTGTATGAAGAGCCAGATAATTATTGTTATCGTAAGTATTCAACATTTATCAAGCGATCATAAATGTAACACAATTTAGGGCTTATGTACAACCAAACTTCTAAATGAGATCTCTACGCCCAACCCATTCCCATCTCCTTTCCTGTGTCATAAAATGTCGTTTTCCTTCCTCCTCTCTTTGGTGGAAGATTGGCATGTGTATTATAGTTGTATCTAAACGTTTGATCTTTAAAAGTGTCTACTTCAGACCATCTTTCGGTATAAGAAACCAATAAATAGTGGAAAGTGGTAAATTGAGATTATGGACTTGTAACAGTAATTTGAACTCTTCGCTTCCCTTGCAATCGGTTAGTACCTACACTTAACACCCAATTTCCTCTAATAACTTCACCATCTTCAATAAACGAAGCAGACAATATTCATCTATCGTTCGAGTGAGTCACGCAACACAATAATAATTTTCCCGATGGAGATAAGATACACCGTTATAACTTTAATTGTAAACATAACAAGTAACTTTTAACGGTGACATAAAGGCCGACAAAAGTAATGCATTACATATTCATTACGCAATACACTCCACTGCAATTAAATCCATTTTGAAAATCGTAGCGTTCACAAGTTTTGAATAAGTAGGCAATATAGGAAGTCTAGCAGTGGCGTAGGAAGGTACTTTTGAGTGGGGGGGGGACTGAAGACTGATGGCCGGCCTGGGGGAGGGGTCTAAGGGGAGGGGGCATCCCCCTCCCCTTTGGAATTTTTTGCATTTCCAGGTGGCCTCAGATGCAATTTGGTGCAATATAGCACACTTCAACACCCACTCCATTTTGTAAACTTAATTTTGTATTTTCACCTGGCCTTAGATGCAATTTGGTGCTCCAAATGAGATTTTTTTTTCTCATTTGGAAATGAAAAAGGGGTTTTTTGACTTGCGGAGCGGGGGGGGGGGGGCAGAATGATACTTCCGCCCCTCCACATTTTCCACTGGGGGGCTGGCGCCCCCTAGCCCCCCGGTTCCTACGCCCTTGAAGTCTAGTATAATATGTTTCTGTTAGAGATAATTGATATGTAATATCATATAGTTTTGTGTACCTTTCAAGAAACATTTCTTTGCTCCATCGCGCTTTCATTTTTAAACATTCTAACCAATCATTTTTACAAACGCTTCAGGCAGAACCTGACGACCTACCCAGTCTGTTGTACAACATGTCGATACTGTTTCCATTTGGATTTGCTTTACCGCGCGTCAAGAGCCAGCAACATCTCTAACACCTCCTTAAATACATGAAGTAATTTAACAGCGCCTTAAACGGGATTTAAAATTAGTAAGAATATGTCTGTACAAAAGCAAGCGGGCAAAACTTCATATTTACATTCACGGTATATTCATGAACCATTGGAGATAAAGATAATTAGTCTGCATATTTATTGAATGGATTCATATGAAGTATTTGAACTGCGATATATTTGGGATGAATGCTTCTGATATGCAGAAAATGATGGAATAAGCGAGAAACTAAAAATTTAAAGTGACATCATTCTTTTGCATTAATTTTGTCTAACTCTTTATAGCGTGTTCCACAAACAAATGGGGTACTAATTGTGCCAACGATTGCTTTTGCTTGAACGGGGCCACGTGTGATCCTACCGATGGTAGTTGTACGTGTGCAGCAGGATACACAGGTGAGAAAACCAAAAGACGTAAAAATACGTTTGTCTGAGTGTATCAAGTCAGCCAATGGGTACATTACTTTCTTTACTAAGGATATAGAAACAATTATTGTTATTACAGACCTTTGCGTCAGCATTTTAGTGTCTTGTGTCTATAATTCAGCAAAAACAGTCACCAATATTGTATTTTACAATAGATGTATATCGTTAAAGTACCATCAACTGAATTCAACGTACAGGGTCGTATTTTCTAAAATCAAATTCTTGGTTGTGTGAATATGCATTATCGATAAATACATAAAGAAATAATAATGATTTTTTATCTCTCTGAATTAAACCCATCCTTGAGTGACACTACATAACTTTTTTTTTCAACTATTGCAGTGTTGAGAAGGACAGTGAGTTAATAATACAACTATCTTGAAGTGGATTAACATATTATATTTTTTTCTATCAATGTAAACTGTTTTTCTCTGTTTGTGTCTTTATAAAAGAAATTTGAGAAATCACCATTCATCTTTACGATTAGTAAATGATGTATTTTGACCTAAAGATATTGCTTAATTATTTATAACCACATATAGGATTGTTTTTCATTGGAAATGAAAGAAACCTGTTGTCACGAAAATCCAATCACTTCATTACAACTTAAAACAATTATATTTTGAATGATTAGATTCCAACTTTGTTCTATCATTTCAAGTATTTCACTTGATTTATCAAAACAGCCTATCCAATTGGTTGGAGGACTTAAGAATTAGGGCCCTCAACAACCTCTGCATGAATACTATTTTACACTGCTGTACTATTTGAGATGGCACTCAAGAATCTCTACTTTTAGTTTTGTTTTTTGTTGTTTTGTTTTCGTCTCAGGGTTAAATTGTGAGGATACATGTGGTTGGAACAAATACGGTGACTGTGGTTGCACTGCTGGATTCAGAGGTCCCTTGTAAGTTAACATTCAAAATTCCTTTCTCTGTGTGCAGAATATAACTTTACCCGAGTTTTACTCAAATTCATAAACAGCAAGTAATATGGATAGAAAGTCTTGTTAAGAACCTACTTGGAGAAATACTCAAAACTGGAAATTGATAATAACGATTAAAGACTGAATTTGTTGTTTTACAGTTGTTTTAAACGTTGTCCAGAAGGGACGTATGGATATGGTTGCAAGCAGACTTGTCAGTGTCAAAACCATAAAACCTGTAATCACATCGATGGCAGATGTTTTTTCTCACCTGGTTAGTTGCCTTTATGTCATTTTGTCTTCAAGATAATCAACGTATTATATTTATTCATGTTGGAAGGTTTCATTAGCTCTTTTTATACGTACGGTTCGAGGAGAGATGAATTAATCCTATGCTTCTTGTAACATTGACGCAGCTGATATATTTCGAAGGAATTGTTTTGTTAACTTTGCGCTGTGTCGCCTATTTTTATGAGTAGGCCTACTCAAACCATTTAAAAAAAATGTATTTCTAAATCCTACAATATGAGAACTAGAATCCTTTAATTTCTCCATTCTGCGTTTGTATTTTTTAAAACTTTTTGCTAGCACAATATCGATATATGCTTTTGTACATTATGCAGAACTGCAAGAAACTTTTCTTTCTTCTATATACTTTTGAGGATGTTTAGCGGTAATGTATGACTTTCTGTGTAAAATCGTGTTACAATATCGATGTTTTGCTTACCATATGTTAGTGATGATCTGTAAAGAAAATATCGCTATTCACTAACTGTCAAAGTTTTCCTGTAAAATATATAATTCCCAACTTTCTGTAGCATTATAGTCAACTCTTCTCGGTCTTTTGACGAGATGAGCTATATTAAATTTTGTTTTCTTATAAAAAATTTCATACATGTACAATGATATCGAATAAGATTTCTCAACTCATCTTGTAAAATGTTATTTCAGCTTCACTGGAAAAATTTTACCAAGTTGGTTACGAAGAGGAATATGGACCTTAAACTAAATTCTTCTGGCTTCCTTTCAGCCTTTGACATATGGGTTTGTGAATGTAGTATATTGCGTTTCTTTTCAAGGGGACACGGCAGATAGTGGTGATTTTCATTGGATGACCTTGATAGCAGTTCTCCTTCCTGTCATGATCTTGCTGGTAACATGTATAATATACATTGAAGTTATTAGACGAATGCAGTTTTCCAGATTTTATACTTTCTAATGCAAGGTAAGTTCTCAGCTGTCGGACGTAATGTCCATACTGTATCACTTTGGTAAGTGGTTGAACATTGTTATAATATTCACAATGCAGCTCTCTGAGTATATCATAACAATAAGCATGAACTAATCTTTTTGTGTAGAGCTTCTCCAAATTGTCCAGGGCCAAGTGGCTTTACCACCATTAGCCCTACCCATCCTCTCGCCATGCCTGAGTGGATTACGTGACATTGTTAATCATGGTTTGATAATACCAGTTCAGGAGTCATCTTCCTATCTTTAAATTAGTGAATTAGTCACATTTCGTTGGTAATGTATTCCACTGATAAAGAAACGATAACGCGAGAAGAAAAGTCCATCAAAATGTCATCAGAACGTTAGTAAATAACACAACAAAAGCCATTTCCGCTGTAGAATATGAGCGTTTCTGCATTACATGATTATCTTAATCAAACTTGCCGTTGTTGCAAACCACATTTTTACTCGTAAATACTGAGGTATTTCCTGCTTTTTTAGGTACATCAAATGCCAATAGACTGCACCATCTAGTCCTATGATCATGACCTCTGTAGATGCCTTGGCACTAATCGATGAAGCCATCATCAGTCAATGCCGCCAGAGTGACAATTCTCAATTTCTTTATTCCAGTATAAATTAACAAATTTATAAATAGGACACATAATAATGATACATAAAAGACGTAAAAATGTACAATCATGAAAACATGAACAAATAAGTAATAAGATGGAAGATAAGAAGTTTGAAAGATTAAAAGGATTATAACAGAGATTCTTAGAACCCATTTTGAATATAAATGGCTGCTCTGTAGATAAACGAGTTCTTAAGAAGCATAATTCTAAAAGTTGGCAAGATAGTAGGATTTCGTAGATTGTACTGGTTGGTTCTATTGCACGGAGAGATTAACTCGGAGTTAAGTGGGTGATCCCTAGAACTATGTGTATTCTTAGCTAGTCTTATGAATTCATTTTTAGCAGCAGTGTCGACTTTACCAACCAGGCTTTTATAGTCGAGATTAAATATATTTGAGCAGTATTTCAAGAAACTAGGGGTTCTTTTCTTGTCCTTTTCAAGTAGAAGATAATACCAGAGAGGAACTGCATACACAATCACTGGCAGAACTGATGAGTTGAAAACCTTATCTCTTACATTATAATGAAAATAGGTTGTAATGTATGCCAAAGTTGATACAATATAATACACCTTAGACATAATTCTAGATATATGGTCCGTGAAGGTAAACTTGGCGTCAATATCAACTCCTAAGTACATAGTATGAGATACCCCCTCAACAATGGAGCCTTGAACATAAGTTTTCTGATCCCTGGTCTGAATGAGACCTTGATGTTTAATGTTAATGTTCTCAAAAATGATTTCATTAGATTTCTTAGGATTAAGTAAGAGGTTCTTCTGCTCACACAAATTGACCATATTATCAATACATGATTTATAGTCATTTTGATTTTCAAGGTGTGTCCGCTTTGAAATGTTACGGAATATAGCTGTATCATCAGCGTACTTAATTACATTACACGCTATAGAAGAACGTGCATCATCTGTGTATATTGTAAAAAGTAACGCAGATAGAGGACCTCACTGGGGGACTCACACTGTAATCTTTGATTCCTCTGAATAATATTTCTGTAGCTTGAATTGTCGGGACCATCCTTGTAAATAAATTAGCCAACCAATGGATAAGCCACGACTCGATATGCTACTGATTCTGTCTACATCCAAGGGAAAATTGTTCATTTGTGTACAAGTAAATGTTTTAATCCTTTTCAATGGTTAACGATCTAGTATGTTTTTATTTCTCTGCATTCAGTGACGTGCATTCATATGATGGATAGGTGCACAATGACATATTGCATGGAAAAATTGGGTTATCCAGATTTAAAGTGTTTTCGCCTGTCATTTGAATGCAGTCTGAAAGGTAAAAGATATCAAGATATACATGTTCAATAAATGTAGGGTTAAACCATTACACATGGGTTTATAACAGGGAATCATGTTCCTATAATAAATATAAAAGTATGGATTGTTTTATTCAGATATTCAAATATTGTATAAGAGTAATTTTATATTGCATAAAAAATGCAGCTTTAAATCCTCTATGTTAATAAAGTATCCTTAGTAACTTTGTTTTTGTTATTGCTGTCTACACTGTAATTATCAAGTAATGTGAAGAGTATTTTAACCACTCCTTAACTAATTTACGCAACAGTTCATATAACGAAACCGGACCGCAATACTTTTCAAATGTGAAAACGTCACTACGTAACCATGTGCGCTATTAACAAGCAACAAAGTAATCTCGCAACCCATACCAATGCTGTTTCCGAACATGATAGGGCACCGCTACTTAGATAAGTAGCAGTTCCATGCATAGTTGTATGCAACCAACACTAGGTCTAAACTGGTGGGATCATACTAAACAAATGACAAGCGAATGAACCACTGTCAGCACCAGAAATTATAAAATGGAGGGGCGGGTATGGTGGTGTGCAAATGCACCTGTTGAAAGTGCATATCACACGAAAATTTAAGCTGGTGAATATGTCCCTCCCCACCCCACGCATAATCGGTGACCCAAAGTTTAATTTATGAATATTTGAAGTTGTGCATGAAATTCAAAATTGTGACAAAACTGTAATTTCATATGACCAGGGTCGCACATTGATAGTATGGATTCGCGCGAGCACAAAGGAATGGACGTGGGAGTGGAATTATAAAAGATCCTCTATTTTTTTTACATTTACTCTTTCGTTTTATTGTCTTTATTTTCCCTCATTCATATATCTGAAAACGATAGAACCGTAGTACAGAGTGTATTTTTGACCGATGAAAGACGAACACACTATTAAAATCCTGTTGAATATTGCATCCAACTTTCGGATGGCGTTCCCGAGATACTAATGATAATTGAAATTGTCACAGATCGTACCTACAGTGAATTGGACGCAAACATCTGTGATGTTATAGTTGCACACTTGCAGCGAAAATGTTTTGGTTTACTTTATTGTTACAGGTTGTATCTACTGCTATGTATCCATGGCAACTCTTGTCATGCAATTAGTCCACTAGCCTTTGTATGTTATGCATACTTTTACGGTCTCTTCCCTATCGTTGGTATCTGCTTTGCATGTGCCAATTGTAAGATAAGAGGGCATATAGGGAAAGGTGGTGGTTGGAAGCGGACACAATACGGAATCAAATAAACGGAGAGTAACCCGTTTATACCGTGTATACTTCTTGTACATCCCGTTACGCGTAACATTATATTCACGTTATTGTTTTAAACTTGGACTGGATAAGTTCCAACTTGAAAAAAGGGATGTGAAGGTAATACTATAATGACGATGGTAGTGTTGTCATACTGAGATTTATCGCAGTTGAATGGTTTAATTACACTTTAAAACACTTAAACAGTGTTTTAATGTGCGCTTCTATGACCTAGGACCTCGTTGCTTCAAAACGTTGCTGCAAAACGTTTCAAATAGGAGTCGAATGCAAATTTCTCCAATCATCTGTCATAGGTGAGTTTTCCTCTGGACTGTCCGTGTGTGTCTTCTGTGATCTGTTTACAATACAATACATATGATGATATGTATAATACTGAAGTTTTCCATAGGGATTGTTTAATCCCGTTCGATGATGATCATACCCTAATTTGACCAGAATCCCCAAAGTGACCAAACATTCGACGATGCGTATCTATTTCCTAGACATTTTGTCTAGAAACATCAACTGTTGATCTTGAAATATCCAAATTTCTCAATTTTTGAGTTTGTTTTTCTTGTCAAAATTTTTAGTCTTGCTGTCAAGATATAAAATAATTCAAAAAGTATGTTCTTGGTAATTATTACCTTTTGGGGGGAATTTTCACCTAAACTGTAGAGATGCAGGTGTTTTTAATGACTCTCGTTGTCAAATTTCGGAACAGAATTCGAAAATTAGACTCATATCTGTACCTCGTACACATTTCGGGGTTTCAGAGGATACGACACTGCACTCTATATGCGATGACAACTTCACCTTTTAACATCTGCACCCACGCTACTTCTTCCACAACACACAGCGTCAGGTATACTTTCTGTAAGTCCTGGTGGTCTGTGGAGATGGGGCTGTACGATCCCATATGTTCTCTTGTAGTTATTCCATTGCATGATAGGAATAATAGGAACACTCGCAATGGGAATGCTTTGAAATTGAACTTGATTCTTACGATATGGCTTAAGTTCAGTTTTATAGTTTAGGCTGCATGACATGATCGGAACATGATCCATACGCAAAGGAGGTAATCTACTACTTTTGAAATGCTATCATCGCTGTATGTGTACCGTTTACGGGGTTTCACACAGTTTGACTTGTCGGATTAGAGAAAACAGAATCTGTCATTCAGTGGTAATATATTTACTTGAACCTGATTTGATATTATAAGTATCAGCATTTCATTTCCTCTTTGGTTAACATTTGAGATGTTTATAGCAAATTCAGACAATTTCAATTTATGAGTATCAATTTCGTTTAAGTTAACTTGAGGTGTATATGTCAGAATTGAGTTAGTATTAACATATGGAAAAATAAACAAAGCAAAAATTAAATGCTTAATTTAACACTAACACATCTGCAGTTCTGCATGTATGCCGATTTGGTGGAACATACACTGTATGAAATGTATACGAATGAAGTAACTACAATCTTATCTCATATTGTTTATAACATGAACTATCGTGAAAGCATTTAATGGAAGGGCAAAAATACATAAATGGCACTCTCAAATCTCAAAACCGTCCGGGCAGATGCATTCCCCATTATATATCAGCACAAGTAGCGCATTCGGAGGCACACTCATCGCGATAATAACCAGGTGGACATGCTGACAAGGGGCATTAAAATATCAAGCAATTGCAAATAATGACATTGTACACAAGTAATCATTTAATAAAACCATCAAATATTTTGTGCATCATATGTCTTGCTGAATATTTGATCCTTTATTGTAGCTTTCTATCAAGTTACAATTGGATAATTCTTTATTTCAAATCTAAAAATGGCAAACACATCCCAGGACTATATGAGTAATTAGCTTGACTAGCTAAGTTTCCTTTCAAAAATGAGATACACACCACAATTTAATCTATTTGGCTTTGACTGAAACATTTGTAAACGAGGAATGCTGAGGAATGAATTAAATGGACTCATTTGAATCAAGCTCTCTCATTATCATTCACTCGAAACTCTGTGAGGTATTTCAGTTCGATCAGTTGTGGTATTATTGGAAGTAGCACTTGGTAGGGTTGATAAACTGTTGAATCTATTATCAAAGCACTATCATCCACTCCACATCATTGTGCACAATGAGCTGACCACCTAACAACTATACCCCATAAGAATGGAGTTTCTATTATATGTTATTTCATCCACTTAACTAGAAATTCTGCATTTCTACTGCAATTATGTGTTATTGAGTACTATAGAATTGTTTGAAGTTCTTGTGTGGTAGTATTTAATCTAAATCACACTCAAACTCAGAATAATAAAGATAACCACATAAGTTGATCAATGTCTATCACATTTGTGCATCGATCTTTAGTTAGTTGTGTTCAAAGTACGATGTAATGTGACCGTACTGCTTCGATATAACTCGAAAGTAATGTAACATTAACTTGTTAACGTAAGTTAATGGCAGTTTCACATTAGCGTAATCCACGCTAATTGGTTCACGTATGCAGCACTACTCTTCACAGCAAACACTTGAGAACGTATCTTGAAATATTTCAAAATATTAATCAACCAATAACCAATCGAGCAGCACCACTCAGGAGGATATGGCCATTTTTGCCCGAGTTCAGCCCGTTAACCTCAAATACGCGCGAGTAATGCAAGTGCAATAGCAGAGCCATGATTTTCAAGCCAATGATAATTTAATATTAAAGAGATCAACTCACCCTCATCGCAATACTTGCCCCTTGTACATTGTCTGCATCACAATATCCTGTCAGAGAGTCTCAAATGCCCTTGTTCTGACAGAGACAGGTTTCAGAACAGCCCGCACCGAACTTCCTTGTCGGACACTCTTTTTGAAAGAGGAAACAATTCAGTGAGAGAGAGAAAGCCGTTTCATCTAAATTTATATATTATTCAAACAAAATCAAATTATGTTATACGACCGATTTTCTTATAGACTGACTGTGTAGTAAACTTAGTCAAATAGTATTGTAAATGTAGATGCTATCATTGCAGCTAAACAAACTGATTAACAGAAAGGACACTTTAAATTGGCTGCAATTCATAACATTTATAGTCACATGTCTATGAAATGTAGCCTCAGAAAAATGTATTGAATATGTAGTTATTATCTAGCTATCAGGCTTCCACATATACATCTATACGTTATTCCTCCTCGATGTATTTTTTATGAATACCGGGTGTTCCATGCACCATTAGGAAAGACATAGTACAAATGCGGGAATGAAAATATAAACCTAGTATGACAACACGAAATAATAGCAGAACAGGAATGAGAAGGACAAACGTAGTAACCTATAAATGATATTTAACAGCTTAAATCAGAAGTGAAATCCCAAATGTAAAAAAGAATGATAGCAAATGAAATTATTTATGTGCTCAGTTGACATCATATTGACAGATTTTGAAATCGTAAATAACAAAAAAGAAAAGTAAAAGCCGTCAACAAAATTGGGTAGAATAAACTAGGAAGGATGACCAAACGAGTAAGGAACAGTAGAAAATGTATGACTGCAGGACAATTTTAATGAGATCATATTGTTTTATTGAATGGATCCAGATCATCTCATATTATTTTTTGACAATATTGTTGTTCCCATTCTTATGTGTATCCTTACCTCTTTTAGGTTTGACTGCTACGATTGATTTAATAAATTGAATTCTCTTACAAAGGCTCTTTTGTGGACACGAAGTTTGCTAGCAGGTATTTTTTAAATTTTATTTTCAGTTGAATTATTGTTAGAAATGATTTGGATTTATTGGAATACCAGGAATAATAAACAGGCCTTCCTTTTACGGCTCCTAAAATGGTGACTGGTGAAACCATACTTTCTACTGCAATACCTGGTGCAATACCCGGAAACTAGAAGCTCATATACGTCGAACGCGAAACTGCGTGGAACATTGTCTTGGGTTTATTTCAAGAATTCGGTTAGTGCATACCCACAGAAGTAAGTTAAGTTGTTCTAACAAGAGTCGAAAGGTAAACAGTTTAGTGAATTTTACCTAGGATCAGACGAGCGTATGACATCATACTGTTATTGAGAAACCAGATAAACGGAACGTCATATTGACATATATCGCCACGATGGAAACATCCTTACCCATAAATAACGTCTCATAAGATCATATGATGTTTACTCCTTTCCACAGAATTGATAATCATAAAAGGCAGTAAATTGAACCAATAAGTGCAATCACAATCACACAATAAAATAGTTGTACTTTGTACTGTATACTTACTACATGCACTCTTAAACATGAGAGAAGCACTACGCGGAGGGCAATGCAGTATGTTTGTAAAAGTAGCGTTGCATTTTTTGAATGGTATATCAACTTTAACTGTAAATTCGAAATTCCGACATCAGCGGATTACATATAAATAGCTCTAGCCGAAAGAAAAAATATATATAGTTATTATGTGTTTGCTACTGTTAATACCGTATTTCCCCATAAAACAGATAGTTGCAGAATACTATTAAATCCCGTGTTTTGAGTTTTTAAAGAAAGCCATTTGAAAATCAAAGAAGAACTAATCATATTCATATATTAATTTATTGATGGCTGTAAAGTCAAAGGCTGCACTACTGGTGTAACTCCATGATGATTATGATCCTCAGCCTAAGTTTTTTCTGTGATGTAGAATTGAGAGTACGCGTAGCACCTCGGGTTCACTTAGCCAAGGTTAAGGTGAATTAAAAAACATCCATATACCTAAACTGGTCCATAAAAGTATACGAAAAGTAGAATGCACAAACAACATGTGACATCCACATTCCCCCGTGTCTATATTTGTAAAAGTATATTACACTGAAGTAGATTGCACATGTCATTTGTTAGTTGAAATTACTATGGAGCCATCCAAACTGTTGTAAAGAGCTTGAACCCAAAGTCAGTGACATTTAGTCCAATTTATGTCCTTTATTTTCCAATTGATAAACAAAGGAAACCTGAAATCAAAGGTAGCACAATAGCATTTAGGCTATTTCTTTAACTATATAATGGTCTAGGCAACCTGAGTTGAAAGGTAGCACAATAGCATTTAAGCTATTTCTTAAACTACATAACGGTCTAAGCAGCCTGAATTGACTTTGAAGGTACTGCAGAAAATGGACACTCATGCATGATTTGATGTTGTCAGTGCCACAGTGACCTTCCTGTTGATTGTCCGTCAGGCTGCATCACGTCTTATTGAGTGTGACACAATCGGATGTATACCTGAAAACATCTGAAGGCATAACTTTTAGACCTTTCCAAATGAAACCACCCATAATATTAACAAGTTTTCTACATTGCTTGCTAAGTAGAATTTGCAAAAACTAATTGTTGCCACATATACGTCAACATTGAAGTTCTTAACGTGAATGAGTTATTTTCGTACAATCGGGATTTACGTATTGCACACTGTGTACTGCGACAAACGACCATAAACATAACTGTCTGTCTAACAAAGCAAACAGTAATGGGCCGAATTCACACCTTAAATCTTTGTCCCTATGTAAGTCCAATGTGCTTGAAGAAGAATATTGTAATGTGAACCAGTGCAAAGTTTCGTTGCTGTACTCCACGCTATTAGAAAAGAACATGTGTTTCACGTGAACTTCCAATCTGTCAACGCGGGTGAAACCCCTTAAAAATGTAGAGACATAATACCATCTTCCACGGACACGGTCATACACATTGTCAAACTGATTGTTGTCACATAGACGTCTTAATTAAATTGACTATGTGTATCAAAAAAACGTTTAATAAAATATGGCTTAGTCCGGATTGTGCAACAGTTAAACTCCTTCATATAGCTTTCTCTTCAGTTGTTGTAAACTACGTATATCAACCTCGCATTTACTTTAAATAGATCCCCTCCCTTCACTAGGTTACCGGCAACTCCCTCCTGGTATGTGCAGTAATGCCAGTGCAAGGTAACACACAGTTCCACCGTTTAGACCTAGAATAGTAGGATAGACCTAATGCAGTTCAAGAAAGGTTCAGTTAAATATTTCTGTGTTTGCCTTTTCTTTGTAAATGCTGACTCATTTCAACTACTACTCAACATAACCAGTTGTATACGTAGCCAGAGACCTAAAGTAAGGCATATTAGTAGTGTATGGTGGTCAACATATTGATGCAAAAAACTTGCTTAAAATGAGAAGCTTGTTGTAAATTCAGTTAAACACGAAGTGAAAAAATCATTAGGAATAGCTACTGGTGCACTTTTATGAACAATGCATATGTGCATCAAACAGTTTATTTAGTGATCCTAACCCCCCTTTACGCAAGTGAAACGTCTTTACGTGGATGAGTTATTTCGTAATCGGGGAATAACGTATTGCACAATGTGTATTATATATATACATAAACATATGTCGGTCTAACAAAGATACAGTGAAGGGACGAAATTACTTCTATAATCATCTATGGACATGAGTGCCTCTTCATTGTCTTTATGCGTTATTCATATCTAACGTATTATACTTGCACTATCTTTGGAACTAACTGTGAGAGAAAAAGAGAGAATCGTTCAGGTTGAGTGAGAGTTCCTCATAATTTGTTTTGTCAAGCTTTTATGCTAAATGTAAGTAATTATTACAATATTTCTTAGCTTCTAAGATAAGAGTGGCGTATTATTTAAAAGAAGTTGCCTCCGGAATGCTATTAGACATTTCAACTTAAAGTCAATCCTTCAGGAAGTCACATTGTAGCAGTGTTTGTTTAATTTTCAATGCTGGTGCTTTTTCTTAAGTGTATTGCAATACCTGATGCAATACCCGGAAACTAGAAGCTCATATACGTTGAACTCGAAACTGCGTGGAACATAGTCTTGGGTTTACTTCAAGCCTTCTATTTAGTTTATTTACTTAACCTTATATATGACGGTTATTATATACTCACAGAAGTGAATTACGTTGTTCTAATAAGAGTCGAAAGGTGAACAGTTTCGTGAACTTTATGAGTTCCTCTTCATTGGTTTTATGCATTATTTAAATAACGTATTATAATTTGGACCTCATATTGCGCAAAAGCTTCGGTGGAATAGGAGAGGATATTTTGCCTTATTGGACACTTAACGGCTGCGCTACCTTTGGAACTAACTCTGAGGTAAAAGAGAGGGAATCGTTGAGTGAGGGTCCCTCATAATTTGTTTTGTCAAACTGTTATGCTCAATGTAAGTAATTATTACAAGACTTTTTGCTTCTATGATAAGAGTTCTGTGTTATTTAAAAGAAGTTGCCTTCAGTACTGCTATTAGACATTTCATCTTAAAGTCAATCTTTCAAGAAGTCACATTGTTGCAGTGTTGTTTAATTTTCGATGCTGGTGATATTCTTAAATGTAGAATTAAAAGAGTAAATTGAAAGGAACCTTTTCTATAAGATGATATTGAATTCATCAAGTATCATCTAGTGTGTGAATAAATCCTATGTAAGATCAATTTCTAAAATAAGTAACAATTACGATGGCATTCTATTGTAAAGCTACCAATAACGGCACCAGACGTTGACATTATCGTAGTCATATCAGGTGCTAGATTTGCAGTGAATCTGAACTATGACGCAGAGAGAGATGTCTTTAGGCGTCAGATAACATTTTAACACACACTTGCATTTGCTTAGTTTCTTTAAGTTTACCTAATTATGCATTGGTTTACACCACCAATGAGACATTGCGTTAAATGTGAATGATGTGATATTAAAAATAATAAACAGAATAAGAGATTTTTATACAATAGCCATTCGTTTTAATATTTGGTACCGTTGATCATTGTCTGACAAAAAGGTGCATACGCATTATGCTTTTAATATACAGTTATGCAAACATCAATCTTTCATCCGCTTTTGGGATTTCTTATAGTATTTTCACGAAATTTGCAAGTAATTGTGAACGTACGTGGTTATTCATGCACATCAATATGACTTTCTAAGTATCGCTCAACATTTTCGATACAAGGAAGTTTGTCGTAATCGGATTCTTCATGTTCGTTTCTGTTGAGTGGGTGCATTTCGTTTATATGACGTTTACACAACATGCCTGAGCAAATGTGGTCCCTATAATGCTTTTGATATGGGAATAACTAGGCTGGACCCTACAACACACGTACTTACAGGATAAGCAGACCAAGTAAATTCTACAATATATCGATATTGTAACGCCCCTGTACCCCGGCCGAGCGGTAGCGTGGGTAATCAGGCAGCTGGAGGCCACCTGATATCAGGGCAGGGGAAAGGGGGGGGGGACGAAGACTAATGCTAGCATTAGTCTTCGGGCATTACTCAGGGGCGTTACAGAAATTGGTGTCAGAAGTGGGATCATTTTGCCACCCCACCCCCTTTTTCATGTTTGCTGGCAGGGCTTTGGAGCTTCATGGTAATTGTGAGTTATTTTTGTGACAATTTAATATCATATCAAGTTTCTTTACCTTTAAGTAAGCCTGGATTCTGGAAGGAGGCGAGATGGTGCTCTTCAATCCGTCGAGAAGTGATAGAGGCTTATCCCGGCCTTGATATGCGAGTACATGACGAGTTTTGTAGGGTGCTTTACGTGACAGGGATGCTAGGATTGTTGTTCGAAGGGGTAGACTCAAGACAATAGAAGATGCTCTACATCTTGCCCTTGAGGTGGAGGCTATTGACCAGGCAGAGGAGGTGATGAAACCCCAGCGTTCTGCCTATACTGTTTCGGCATCGTCGGATACGGTTGGCGGAATTACTGAAAGATTGGATAGGCTGGAAGTACAATTGGCAAAAATTTTGGAGGACAATGCTAGGTTAAATCAATTTGTTCAGCAAGGTCCACCAGCGCCACCCTCTTTGACTGGGTCTGGTCCTGGTCCCATGCAGTGTTGGGCAGTCAGGTCACATTAGCCGGTACTGCCCCTCTATGCCAAGTAGACAGGGATCGGGAAACTAGAGTCAGTCGGGGATGAGGGGTGCCCCTCGACTAAGCGAATTGAAGCCCTGCAACGTTATGGAAATGGGGATAAGGGCAAGTCAGGGGAAGCTCTGTGTGCAAACATATGTGTCTCTAATACCGAGATTCCTTTTTTAGTAGATACTGGCGCTGGTACTACCATTATCAGCGTTCAGACATGGGAGCGTATATGCTCTGCAGGTAATTTGGCTCCACTTTCTTAGACGGGAGCCAGTTTTGCCGGTGTTGATGGTAGGCCACTCCAAGTAAAAGGTAAATGTAACTTAACCTTCAAATTTCACACCCTGAAGATTCCAGTGCAATCCTAGTTGCCAGTATCACTGCCCCTGGTTTACTTGGAATTGACTTTATAAAAGAAACATGAATGTTTGATACAATTGGAAGGTGAACCCCTATTGTTTGTTGGTAGGATCCGCTTAGCTGTTCCCCTTTGTGAGACTCCTCTGGATCAGCCAATTAGGGTACAACTGGTTGACACAGTCTTTATCCCTTTAGAGAGCAAGATTATGGTATCAGGGGTGCTAGAATTGAAATATGGAGTGCCCCTGGGGAAGCTGAAAGGGCCTCTTCTACTGGAAACTAGACCCGGAGTGCCTGAAAGCCGACATGTTATGGTTGGACGTGCTTTAGTTGATACTTCTAGAAGGACTGTCCCTATTAGACTATTTAATGGTACTTCGAATCCTGTAACATTGTACAAAGGTACCCATGTAGGCATAGTTTCCCCCATTGCCAACGTCGTGGAGGTAGAGGAGGTAGAAAACCATCATACCAGTGGGTTACCGGCCGAGATGGAAGATTTGCTCCATCGAAGTGGGGAGGGTTTACCCGATTGTAAGCGTGTTCTTTTGAGGCAGTTTTTGCAGGATAACCGTAGTGTGTTCTCTTGCGAAGGTGACCCCTTGGGAAGGACTGGGTTGGTTAAGCATTGCATTGATACGGGTGATGCAACCCCAATCCGACAGCTCCCTCGGAGACTGCCCTTTCATAAACGGGTAGAAGCACAGGCCGAAGTGAATGAGATGTTGACGCCAGGCGTCATTTCTCCTTCTAAGAGTGCGTGGTCCTCCCAAGTACTAGTGAAAAAGAAAGATGGCTGTTTGTGGTTTTGTATAGACTATCGTAGGTTAAATGACGTTACTCATAAAGACACCTTTCCATTGCCTAGGATAGATGATAGCTTAGATGCAATGTCAGGGGCTAAGTGGTTTTCTACCCTTGATCTTAAAAGTGGGTACTGGCAAGTCGAAATGGACCGTAGAGACAGGGAGAAGACCGCCTTCTCCATGGGTAGTGGTCTTTATTAGTTTAATGTTTTACCTTTTGAATTGTGCAACGCTCCCGCTACTTTTCAGAGGTTAATGGAGCAGGTACTACGTGGGTTGCATTGGCAAATATGTCTAATATATATATAGACGATATCATAATATATGCCCCCACCATAGAGGAGCATTTAGTACGCCTAGGAGAAGTTTTCGACCGATTAAGGGAGGCAAGTTTGAAGCTTAAGCCTTCCAAGTGTGAGTTGCTCAAAAAGAAAGTCAAGTATTAGGTCACATTGTCTCTGATCACGGGGTGGGAACCGATCCCAGTAAGATTGAAGCAATCACGGATTGGCCCCCTCCCACAACCCTGAAGCAGCTTAGAGGATTTCTGGGACTGTGTTCCTATTACAGGATATTTATTAGGAACTTGCCAGTCCCCTACATGCGTTAACAAAGAAAGGCCTAAGGTTTCTGTGGTCTGAGGAGTGTGAAGAACGATTTCAGACTCTGAAATCTAAACTGACGACAGCTCCTGCATTAGCCTATCCAAATTTTAGTCAGATGTTTATTCTTGATACCGATGCTAGCAATACGGCAATAGGAGCTGTGTTGTCTCAGACCATTAGGGGTGAAGAACATCCTAAGGCCTATGCCAGTCGTACGCTTGGCAGTAGTGAAAAGAAGTATTCCGTAACACGTAGAGAGCTTCCTGCTGTTTTAACGTTTATTAAGAATTTCCGCCCCTACCTTTATGGCAGGAATTTTTTGTTATGCACGGATCATGGCTTCCTCCGTTGGTTGTATAACTTTAATTCCCCCGAGGGTCAGGTAGCTAGGTGGCTGGAAGTGCTGGGCACCTACAATTTTCAGATAGAAACTAGGCCTGCTTTGTCGAGAAGTGATCCCCCCATGGTGCATTCGGGAGCATTGCCCGCCGATCCTCCGATAGAGCCCCCAGGATTATGTAACATAGTTACGGCGGACTCTAATTGGGGTGAGAGCTGTACGTTGGGTGTCTAATACCGGTGCCCATGATAGGGATGTAATTGTGATGCCTCTGGTCCTGAGAGAAGATGTATTGTATTGAGTTACATAATTCTCCCACCGGGGTCACGACAAAGACGGTATTATGATGCACGCATCGCCAAGGTGTCATCTTCGTATTCGGTCCAAGACAAAGTACGGGTAGCAGTACATGCAAAAAAGAAATGCCGATCTCCCAAACTACAGTTGAGATGGAATGGACCGTTTGTCATCACACATAAACTCTCAGACTGTTTGTATCGTATAAGACACATCGATTCAAAAAAAATGAAAGTAGTTCATGTGGACCGGTTAAAGAAATATGTGACTCCCAATGAACTTATTCAAATGACGTTTTCACCGGAGCGCACTATATTAGCTTGACTGATCACCTCGCTTCTATTGGAATAATCTGTAGGAAGGTACTGTTTTTGTAACTGAAACGTTAATTTTGAGAAAGCAGTACCTCTGTGGAGGTCGGAAAGTGATTCAGTGATCGTTATGGAAAGGAAAACTTTTTTTTTGAGATGAACGGAAATGATCTCTTGGAGAATACCAATTGTGGTTGTGATAGATTGTAGATATAACGAACTCTAGAACTGTAAGTTCGGGGTCTCAAGTCGCCTAGGAGGCCGGGGGTCCCCTGCACATGTATACATAGAGAAGGGGCGAATATGTGTGGTGAAGTATAGAATTTGTGTAAGTTGGTCTACCGCGTCATTTGTTTTATATTACTGGGTAGTGTGTTTGGACATCGAGGGCGAGTCCTTTCGAGAGAGATAGGAGTGGTGTTACGCCCTGCAGGGTTGTTCGGGATGCGTGTACCCCGTATTTTGAACACGCCCAGGGCTGCTAAGAACATGTTTCCCCGAAATTTGTTTGAATAATTTACCATGCGATATGTTGTCCATTCACTCACCATTCCATTTACTTTTGTATTATTATGCAGGTCTCTTTCGCTCTCCCCGTCGACTGCCATCACCAGCATTCCAGGCATTCGCTCTTTTATTACACGAGTTGTTCTGTTTAGCGTTTATCTATTTTACTATCACTCGCTCTCTATACCTTGTTTAATTAAGACGGTGTTGCTTTTCTTATGTATTTTGTGTTGTGGAAACTTAATTTATTTCGTTGAGGTTCGGGCAGAGAACTGGAGACTAGCGGTGAGCAGCACGGCTCTTACAGTATAGTATTATTTTAAAGGCAAGGTTGACTTATTTTAGAGAGCGGGTCCGGGGGTGAGGGCTGACTACGGGGCGCCATTTCTATATTGTAATTTGTAACTAATAACTTCCCGTCCTGGTTGGGTTCGTTGCATTTTTAGACACCGGAGGTAGGGTCAAATTAGGGCTCTCCCCGGAGGTATTGCAGAAGTTAATCGGAGCGGGACCACATTAGGCAGTATTAGCTCAGTCTGCCGATGGCGCCCCGTGTCGGGTATGCACTCTCGTGATTCTTAAGAGCCGTGCTGCACATGCCCTGGTACGTAGTTTATTTGTTATTTTGTTAACTTGAATCTCTGCCCGTATTTTGCTTTTATATGTGTACGGCAGAAAGACACTGCCTCATTTTTGTTAAGTGTATGTTTAAAGTTAAGTAATTAAATTGGGGAATGAGACCCAGTTCTCTTAAACCATATTCTTCTCTTCTTTTTGTGTATTGGTTCAAGCCCTGCTAGCATTAGTCTTCGCCTCCCCCTTTCCCCTGCCCTGACATCAGGTGGCCTCCAGCTGCCTGATTACCCAAGCTACCGCTCGGCCGGGGTACAGGGCTTTACAATATTATGCAACATGATCACATCCTGTAACAATCTGATATCTAAGAACAATGGTTAACAACTTATAATACAGCTTGTAAACACAACTTGTAAACAAAGCTCAAAGGGATCATTATCCATTTAAGATGCACGAATAACAGTTAACTTAAAAGAAGTTAAAGGTAGGAACAAAATTATGCTTGGACTCTTGTATGGGTAACACAAGTTCACTTTTACTGCCAATTAAAAGTATTGGTTAGTTTAACCAAACGCTGAGGAGTATCGATGCAAGACTCAAATTTGCTAGTCCGGGAAGATTTTCATTAATGCAGCAATATATGCTTCTTTCTTTAATGAAAGAACGATACTTTTTTCTGAGTTCCTTTTGCAGATTTTTGTCATCATTATCAAACCAAGGACTCTAAGCAACATTCCTCAATCTTTTTGTTATTAAGGTGTATATAAATCTAAATGAGTTTCAATTATGTATCATAAAACATAACAGATGCTTCGAAGTCAGCAGTGGGCATATTACCGTGAGAATTTGAATGTCACACTTAATTACTAATTGGTCGATATCTCAATCATTCTAAACGAGAACGTGGTGAACTTAATCCGTGGGATTTACTGCAGCAATATCACTAGTGGATAATACTAACAATTAATCGGTTTGACACGTGGATAATACACAGAAATAAAGTTGTTCACACCGTTGACGCTATAAACGCCAATCCCTCAAGTCGTCTCAATCACATCCCTCAAGACGCCTCAATAGAAATGAACAATCAAACGCCAAATGACCTTTGGTGTTTTACGTTAACTGTTAAGATGAACATATTAAAAGGGTGATACCCTACATAACATCAACCAGCTTAATCCGGCTCGCAAAATGAAAAAGGCCCACGAACTTGCACTAATTGGGAACGCTACAGCTCTTGCAATTTTACGGGCTTATGTGAATGCATTAAAATGTTTTCTTTATACTATTTCTTTCTGTTTTCTTGCTGCAGAGGTCATGAAGATCTTATTGTGTATCGCATTGCTGCAGGCTTTTTTTGCCAGTTCCAGCACAAATGCACAAGGAATATCCCTAGATGTTGATGGTGGTCATGTCTGCACAAGAACAGACAGGTATTGTACATAGCTTTACGGTAACTGTTGTATTTTGCATTAAATGTTTAGTATATGACAACATGTTTACAATCTACTAGAAGTCGCCTAAAGCCATCCTTCAATATTGAACTTTGATATCTATAACAACTCCTTAGACACTATTAACGAGAATAGTCTATAAAGTGAAACAAATAGAAAACTCAATTGGTGCCACTGTTATAAGGTTTGTAACCCAATGTTTCCTGAAAGACATGAATCTGATACATGTCAAACCTTTAATATGCAACGAAGTTTCATTCTACTGAAAAACTGTGCTCAACTATATGTCTGCCGTTGTTTCAAGAGTACCGTGTTCTATGTATTGTTAAATGAATTAAATTTCCTAGCATAAACAATAGTTAGTTTACGGATGTTAATGTAACACGAATATTCTTCTTCTTTTCCTTCGATACACTCGATAGCACAGAATCAATTATTTGATTGTAATTTATAATGCAGTTAATAAGAGAGCTTATTTGAAACAAACTTTCATTGCCTATAATTTTCTTTCCCTTGTTTTCAACATTTGGACTTTGCACAGCTACTACACTACATTCGCCACGACATACTCGGAATCTTATGAAATAACGAAAAAAAACGGTGTTGGCTCTTTTGGCGGTGCACAAAGAAATAGTATGTAACATTAAGAAATAAATTAGCTCTGCTAAGTGTTACTAGAAGGGAAACGCATCTACCCCTTATGTGCTTTCTACGTCACAGACATTGGTGTCAGTTAACTGAGTTAACCTGAAGAAGAGTTCTTGAATTTATTGATTGGGGTGGGGTGGTACAGGCCTTCGTGCATTGTTTAAAGAGTGAAATCTGAAGTGCCTTTTCCCATGAATTTACAAGTATGTGTTTGTGAGGCGTGTCTGTATATGGTGCGGGGAGGGGAGGGGGGGGGGGGGGGTCAGTAAGGACGTTGACAACTTCAGATAAGTAGGATGGTATTTCTGATCAAGATAGGCGAACTATTATCATTAATTACAAATGGGATAAATGTAGATTCCATTACCAATATGAAGAGTGAAAGAATGATAATTTGTGACCTAGTTTTCTAACTTGCTAATGGCTTTTTAAGAAGGTGGCCCATTCTAGCGTTCAAATTGCTTCACTGCAGGCCACATGCTTGGCATGTTCCCAGTTAAGAAAGTAAACAACACTCCCCGGAAGATTCTACCTTGTAATCGAAACCAGTTGAATACCAGAAGCTCTTACATTGTGTTTGCTTGCAAGTATTTCAATGTTGTCAGGCTACCTGAATGCTATTCAAAATAACTTTTCTTGCTATTTGATCAATAAATGTCATGGAAAAAACTTTGATCTTTTCTCCTATTAATGTTTATGATTAGTTGCAAGTAGCAAATAAAATAAATAACACATATTCACGCTATTTGTCATTGTCTAAATTACCATTTTGTCGTTACCAGTACAAAGTATAGAACAAAATACAGACAACAATCGAAAGCCGTATATAGATCTGTACGGGAGTGCTGCGATGGTTATCTGTATGTAGAGTCAGAAAATAATTGTTATCGTAAGTATTCAACTTTTATGTAGCGTTTATAATTGTAACACAATATAAGTGCTTATATAAAAGCAAAATTTTAAATGAGATCTTTGCATCCAACCCATCCCATTCTCCTTTCCTGTGTCATGAACTTTAGTTTTCCTTTCTTCTCTCTTTGGTGGAAGACTGGCATGTCTATTATAGATGTTGTATCTAAACGTTTGATCTTTAAAAGTGTCTACTTCAGACCATCTTTCGGTATAAGAAAACACTAATTAGTGTAAAAGTGGTAAATTGAAATTATGCACTTGTAACAGTAATTTGAACCTGTAAACAACTTTCAATTTCCTATAATAACTTCACCATATACACGAAGCAGACAATACATGTTCATCTATCGTCCGAGTGAGTCACGCTACACAATAATAATTTCCCTGATGGAGATATGATACAAACTAAACTACACTGTCATAACTTTTAATGCAAACATAACAAGTAACTATTAAAAGTGACATAAAAGCCGACATAGGTAATGCATTACATATTCATTAAGCAATCCACTGCACAGTAATGCGCTCGTATCCGTATTGGAAATCATAGCGTCCAAGTAAGTTTTGAATACGTAGGCAATAAAACTCTATAGTGTTATATTGTTCTGTTAAAGATATTTGATATGTAATATCATTTAGTTTTGTGTACCTTTCAAGAAACATTTCTCTGAACCATCGCGCTTTCCTTCTTAAACATTCTTGCCAATCATTTTTACAAACGCTTCAGACAGACCCTGTGGACCTATCCAGTCAGCTGTACAACTTGTCGATACTGTTACCATTTAGATTTGCTTTACCGCGCGTCAAAAAGAGTCAGCAACATCTCTTACACCATCCTATATACATGAAGTACTTTAACAGTGCCTTAACGGGATGTAAAGTTAGTAGCAGTAAATGTCTTTACAACAGCATGCGGGAAAATCTTCATAGTTATATTGACGGTGTCTTCATGAACCATTGGAGAGAAAGATATATGAATCCGCATATTAAATGGATGGATTCATACGAAATATTTGAATTATATTTTGGGATGATTACTTTTGATATGCAGAAAATGATGGAAGAAGCGAGAACCAAACTTTAAAGTGACATTAACATATCTGGAATAAGTGATACTGGCATCTAAATGTTGATATTGACATCTGTTTGCGTTTTGTTTAACCCTTTCTAGCGTGTTCCATGAACAAATGGGGTCATAATTGTAACAACGACTGCTTTTGCTTGAACGGGACTACGTGTGATCCTTTCGATGGTAATTGTACTTGTTCAGCGGGATACACAGGTGAGAAAAACCAAAGACGTAATAAAAACTTTTGTCTGAGTAAATGAAGTCAGCCGATGGGTACAGTACTTTCTTTGCTAAGGATATAACAAAAATTATTGTTATTACGAACCTTTTCGTCAGCATTCTTACTTGTCTTGTGTCTATATTTAACAAAAAATAGTCACCAATATTATACTTTCCACTAGATGTACATCATTAAAGTACCCTCAACTGAATTCAACGTACAGCGTTTCAATTTCTAGTGTGAATAAACAATGTCGGTAAACACAGAATAATTAATAATGATTTTTTCATCTCCCTTAACGAAACCCAGCCTTGAGTGCAATATCACGTCTTTCAACTATTGAAGTGTTGAGAAGAACAGTGGGTCCATAATAAACCTATTTTAAAGTGGCCTATCAGATTATATTGTTTCTATCAATTTAAAAAGTTTTGCTCTGTTTATGTCAGTATCAAAGACATTTGAGAAATCCCCATTAATCTTCTCGATGTAATCAATTATTTATTTTGATCAGTGATGTTGATATATAATTTACAACCACAGCAGGATTGGTTTCCACTGAAAATGGAAGAAAACTATTGTTACGGATATATAATTATTCACTATATTACAATCTAGACAAGTTCATTTTGACTGATTAAGTTCCAATTGATTCGACCCTCTACAGCCTCTGAATGAATACTGATCCACCATTGTGCTCTATACCACAAAATACTTTTGATAAGATGGCACTCAAGAATCTTCATTTTTAGTGAGTTTCTTTCTTTGCACTCGACTCAGGGTCGGACTGTGGGGATACCTGTACGTGGAACAAATATGGGCCTGGCTGCCTGTTTGATTGTCAGTGTGAGAATGGAGCTGCCTGCGATCCAGTTACCGGTGCCTGTAATTGCACTACTGGATTCAGAGATCCCCTGTAAGTAAATATTCTAAAACTCTTCTCTTAGTACCCCTATGTTTGAAGGATAAAAAATATACCCGACAATCCATTATTATTATTATATAATAGATGGAATCGTCATTAGTATGCCATTATCCCTAACATAGCATGGTCAGAGAATTATACTCCCTTCCAAATTCTTGTTTAGAACCTGCTTGGAAAATTAATCAAAACTGGAAATTCGTAATAACGTTGAAATGACTGAATTTGTTGTTTTGCAGTTGTGTTGAACGTTGTCCAGAAGGGACGTATGGATATGGTTGTAACCAGACTTGTCAGTGTCAACATAATGCAACTTGTAACCACATCGATGGCAGATGTTTCTGCTCGACTGGTTAGTTTGCCTTTATGTCATTGTGTCTTCAAGATAATCAACGTATTATACATATTCATGTTTGAAGGTTTCATTAGCCTTTTTTATACGTACAGTTTGAGGACAGAAATAATTAATCCTATGTTTCTCGTAACACTGACGTAGCTGATATATTTCGAGGGAAACATTCTTTGTTAACTGTTCTTACTGTTCATGTTTATATACATTACCACCAAAAAACTTGTTTATACATCAGAGTTGAAACCACGTTAAGCTCTTCAAACTGTCCCTCCGTCGAACTGCATTTCATTTACAATGGTCACGTGATTATTGTCCATCACATATATATAATTGAGAAGAAAATATTAAAATTTACCTGTTTGCGTAGTTGTATTTGTTGGTTTCCACGTCAGAATATGAAGTGAAAATACCATATAATCAATGTAAATCTGTTCAAGTTCCTGGTTCTGTTAAGTGTGTTGATAACAAACTGTCCTGCATATTCTTCTGGTTTCAGGATGGCAGGGAGTGAACTGTGCAGAACCTTGTCCAGCCTACCATTTCGGTCCCGGATGTAATGAGACGTGCTCATGCGTAAATGCCCAGTCATGTGACCGATTCACCGGAAGCTGCAAATGTGATATTGGATATATTGGACAGACCTGCTCAGAACGCTGTGTGGTAAGGATTGTAATCTTTGTTGAGGGATTGCAAGGCAAAGTGGAGGGAGAGCGGTTAGGTTAATAACCAGCATGTTTTTGTACAGTTGTACACGGAATAGATGTTTGGTATAAAGGTGTGTTCGTATCTTGGTTCCTTCACTGAAATATTTAAATTTCAACAATACATAAACATCAAGTTTTCCTTACGAGTACGATTAAATATTTCTGTTGATATTAAATACATAGTTTGACAATCGTGTAATGAGCAATGTTTATTTATGTCCTATGTTTTGTTTATATTTATTAAGGCCTAATTGAAAAGTCATAAAGTTCTAATTTACAAACAATCTGATGTTACTCGGGTTTTACTCTGTTTACTTCAAGTTGCTTAAGGAGGAATAAAACTATAGATTTGTCTCTTTTCTTTCTGTTCAATACTAAAATCACATCACAATATATCTCGAGTTTGAATAGGCATCTTCCCTTTCAATAGAATATCAAAAAAGTAAAACTTGTGAAGTATCCTAATTTTCCCTTTGCATATGACAATGAACTAGTAATGTTTAGGAGACGAATCACTTTCATTAAAGAAATATTGGAGATTGTCTCTGTTTGATCAAATGCCATCTTAAAACTCGGCGGATTGTTTGGAGGGATGGATAATCAAACTCGAAATGACATTGTGAGTAGCACTACTTTTCGAATCCAATAAATCTTTATAATGATGAAGAATATACGTCCATAAATTTTTCAGAACGGTACGTTTGGAAGAAACTGTAGTCTAACTTGTGATTACTGTGTAGAGGCAACTGGGTGCACTATCGTGGAGGGCAAATGTCAGTGTAAACCTAATTTCTATGGCGTGCTTTGTAACAGTCCTTGTGAGAATGGATTTTGGGGAGACACCTGCAAGGAGCGATGTTCGTGTGAGAATGAGGGATCTTGTCATCCTACAACAGGAGAGTGTATTTGTCCTCCTGGTTTTACTGGCGCACATTGTGAAAACTGTAAGTATAAAAGACTTAAATCATCATGTTTTTTGGATGACAGCAAAGAACGTCTGTAGTATTAGTAACACAGAATTGTTAGATTTACCAAAAAGAAACTTGAAGCAAGCAGGTGTGTTGTCCTAGATGCACATCGAAAAAGTTGTTTTATGTTTTTGTACATCAAATATCTTCTTGAAAATCGGGATTGCATTTACATCTGAATACACTACAATCATTGCGTTATTGATAACTCCACTTCCCCTAAAGCAAAGTTGGAACCCTTTTAAATTTGAATATTTCAATGTGCTGTTTTGTTATAGCAACTATTTTTATCCAGCTGTCTACATTATATTAAAAATGTAACCTGAATTTATTCTGAAATGTAAGTCCATGTGAATAACTTTGGCAATCACTTTAATGCTCTCTGTGTTTAATTATGTGACCTGGGCCCCGTTCCACATAGCGTTACGCTCAATCTTAAGTTTGATTAATCGTGCGTAAGTGACCTTATCGTGCGTAAGTTTGATATCAAACTTATCTCCGTTCCACAAAGAAACTTACGCTTGATATCAAGCTTAAGTTCAATCCGATCATGCGTAACTTTAAGTAGTGATCCAGATCAATCGTACGTATGATACTTTGATATGGTAAGCAATTGATTTAAATTTGTTTAGGTTTTAACTGTAAATGTAGAAATAATAAAATGTGAGTTTTATGTACTTGTGCACAAATGGCGTTATATTTGTATCAACAAGCTGATCAACAACGTAATTATCGTCGGATTCTACAAAGAGAGAGATTTTTTAGAGACAGAAGGCAGCCTTTAGAACTTTACAATGATGTTGACATGTACCAAAGATAAAGGTTTACTAGGCTAGGCTGTATGACTATAATCAATAGATTACAGGCCCAGTTAGAACATCCCACCAACAGAAGTAGGGCTCTGTCAGCCAGGTTGAAGGTTTTCATTGCTCTAAGATTTTATGCATCAGGATCGAAAAGTGCCTTAGCAGAGTGTGCCTCTTTACACGGATGCAGCAAGTCATCTGCCTCACGGGCATTGAGGTGGGTTACAAGAGCATTCGTTCAAATCCGGAATGATGAAAAAAAAAGTTCCCAATCACTCCAGCCTCTGTGACCAATGCTCAGAGGGATATTTTGTTTGGTAGCAGGATTTCCGCAGGTTGTGGGTGCAGTAGATGGGACATTGATTGGAATCCACGGTTGTAACTATGGTCCGGATGAGTATGTATTTGTTAGCCGTAAAGGTAGACATGCAATCAATGTACAGCTAATTTGTAGTGCAAAATACAAAATCATCAATGTTGTAGCACGATGGCCAGGCAGTACCCATGACAGTAGGATATTGAGTGAAAGCCTTGTTGGGAGACAGTTTGAGAACCACCAACTTTCAAGGGATACTTCTCGGGGACTCTGGTTATCCTCTACAGCCATGGTTGATGACGCCTATTCAGAACCCAACCACACTCGAAGAGACCTCATTCAATAAGTAAGTAAGCTTGTACAAACCAACACATATCGAGGTATGGTATGGTATCATTTCAGCTCATTGGACTATCTAAATTTATACATCGCTTTAGATTTGTACAAAAAGCACACACAAAAAATCACAAACTCAATAAAGTATCAGTTATGACTGTATATTGTAGTTCACCATACGGACAAAACTAGACATAAATTACTTAATAGTGAACAATGATATAAACATTTGTCTTCAAGTTTATAATTATTCTTTAATTCCAGTGCTCAGACAAAGACACGAGCCAAGATTGAGCAAGTCAACGGCCAGCCGAACAAATTTCGATGTCTGCTTGGCGATGGCATGCAAATAGACCCACAAAGAGCTTGTGATATTATCTTTGCCTGCTGTATCCTCTTTAACACCAGTTAGGACTTGAAGGAGCCACACTTAGACCCCAGCGTGACCAACAGGTTCAACCAGACCCAGATGAAGCTGGTGCAGCACCTGATAATGTCCATGGGGCAGCTGTCCGGGCAGATATAATTACTAATTTTTTTCACCTAATTGATGGTCTCATACCTTCTTCTAACCCTTCCCCTTTCCTTGTTTACCCTTGAAAGAGGCAAATTAGGTTTGGCTGTACATAGTGTCAGCAAAGAATATGAATGTCATGTCAAACAAACATTTTGCATTTTTCAAATACCACATGCATTCTACAAAACAAAAGCAGTTTTGACATTCTAACATAACAGCTTAAAATCGCATTTTGAATTTAATTTAAGTTATGTTGACCATCAATTTAGTCTCAGTAGTACACCCAATAGAAATTTAATATCTAAGGCAGATAGTATATAAGCTAAAAATTAGTATCTAAAGTTGACCTACCGTGCTGTTACATAATGGATGGTTCAGAAATGACATTCAACTCAAAGATGGTTGGAAAGGCATTATACAATTCTTGATCATTAATATTATCTACAACTCCCTCTCAGATGGTTTGCCAATTAAAATAGTAATTCCTTAGCTTCCTTCACTTGTATATGAAATAAAGCTACTTAGTAAAGAACCAATATAGTCCACGTAGAAGAGTACACTATAGTGTAGGCTGTGAAATTATAACAGTGAGACAGTATAACTGGCTTCTTTGGCCTGGAATGAACCTCTTCAGAAATCTTCTCCAGTTTAGTTTACTTGATGACATTGTTTATGACAGGAGGATCACTAATTAATGTGACCCAATTTTCTAAAGCCATAGGCAGCTGGCATGAATGAAAGGTCTTGACAAACAGGAGTTTACTAAAGATTTCGACACACTTTTTTAACAGTAATACATAGCACAATTATACTATTAGTTATACCTTATCAGACAACAGTGAGGAAGGGGCGGGCGAGGGGGAGGGGGATGGGGGGGTCAAGTTTGTATTTGAAGTTACTTTTCAGGACCAAGGGCTGCTGAGATGATTTGAAGTGCCGAAAGAGTGCCTTTTTGCACGTTCAAATTCTCTCTGGCTAGCTCAAGCTTTTCCCTCTCAATTTTGATTATTTCCTCTTGTCATGAGGTCTGTATCACTTGGTTATGATATTTTGGGGACAACTCGGGAAGAGGGACATCTGTTGGGCAAAGGGTTGACTGCCTGATTGGTGATGGTGCAGGTGAATCCTGTGAATAGAGCAAATGAAAACGATTAATCAATTACAAGATGCTCCTATAACCCTTCCATTATGAATGCTGTCCTCTCAATAAGAAGTTACAATTGAATAATTGATAAATAGTTTAAAATTCTGTGACAGGATTTTTTCACTTTGGAAAAAGGTAAATATTCTCCTTTTTATTCCCTTTATCTTTATCAAAATCATTCACCAAGGGTACCAAAAACATATTATGTTTAATATTAAGTTTGAGTGCTGTAAGTTTTCTAGGCTTTCACAATTAGCCTTCTGGTGATCACAAATGACCTTTAATCTCCACCAAAAACCATAGGCTTCTTGTACTCAAATTCAAATTGGGTCTTTTAACATGAATATCACATAAATTGTACCTGTGATGACTCGCTCATAGCAGTCAAAGGGTCTGTCTCTGATGTCCCTAGAGTACTGACACCATCTCTGGCCTGGGGGCCATTGCCTCTAAAGCGGCCTCATAAACAGGGCTGTAATCAACTGCTGGCCCTCCACCTAAAATAAAATGATATGAACAATGTTTATCAATTTGCATTTTATTATATGTCAAGAAAACTGTGATTGGATGTGAGGTGCCAATTATTGCTATTTACCTGTTGCATGTTTTGCTTTTTGATATTTGTTGGCCAGAATCTTCAGATCTGACCACTTTTTCTTAAGCTCAGAGGCACTTCTCTCTGAGGCTCCTCCTGCAACCCTGGTGGAATGTGCAGCTTTCTCTCAGTAGCTTTTTTTCCTGTCTTCTACCTGTTGGATATGCATGGAGGTTAAAACACAATTCAGAAAGCCCAACAATACCTCCTTCAGCTATAAAAAAGAACTTATAAATCTAAATTTTTATATTGCTTCTGGCATTCATTACAAAATTAGTTACTATGTTAGTTACAATATCACCTAAATTATATATTGCTTTATTTTCCTAACAGATTTAACTTAAACACATGAATTAATGTTTAATACTTATATTTTCTTAATAAATTTCCACATCTTATATCCATTTTGTGCTATGTCAAGATTCCACTTCTCTTTATCCGTTTACATTATGACAGAGCATTAGGTGATATAACTGGCTATGTTTTCAACTTCAAATAGTGTCATTACGCCCACACACACACACACACACACACACGCACACGCACACACGCGCGCACGGTACAATTTATATTCCAAACAGATACGCAGTATAGAACATATTCTCAAGTCCCACAATTTTGCTGAGAACATATTTTTGCTGCATAATGAAAGCATGCATGTGTCTTAAAAGGAAAATCATTCTATGTCATTTTCTCAGACAACATCACACCTTTGATTCATACTCTGTCAATACTAAATGCAAAATTTACTGATTGTATTCAATTTGAAAAAAAAACAAAGCTTCCAATTGCAAAGTGTAATGTGCTTAGGCTTTTAAAAGTCTTACCTTCTGTGAGCAATGTCCAGCTCGACCAAACAATTTGTCCCGATATTCTTTGACAAACTGGCAAAGAATGATTATCTCTTGCTGAGAAAAATTCTTCTTCCTGCATTTTTTTCTTCTTTTGGGTTAGACTAGGAAAAAAATGAAAAACATGGTTACTGTGAAAATTGTCAAGTTATCATTAACGACTCAAGAACACTGTGCTCTAATTTTAATGAGCCAGCCTTGCCAATACCAGGCTAAACCCCATGACCTCTATTTTGAGTTCCAACAGTCAATGGCTATAGGCAAGCAGCACACACAGCTGCTCATCCCATTAAACAGCTTTAATTGTAATAACTTCTCAAACCATGTCCCTTGAAATATGATCACTTTAAACGTGTTTGTATTTTGTAGTAGAGTCCCAGCCTGACTTAGATACTCTGGCCTTGGCTAAGTGGGCAGATAAAGTTGTTTGCCTTGTGTGTACCTAGCAAGGAAGGTATATAATAACAAAAACCCTGTTTACCTGCAGTGTTGCCTTTCAAAATGACGACTTCCGACTTAACAATGCTTTAGGCCTAGACTGAAACAATCCAAAATAAATCATTTACATCACTATAGATGAAGAAGCTCAAGTTCAGCCAAAAGAAACATAGGGTATACAAATCAGACGTTAGTGTGCACTTGGTAGGTTAGGCCATGTAGACCTATGCTATTACTGCTTTTATTTTTGTTTGGTGGACATTAAAAACAAATTAGGCTAGCTAGGCCTTAGTCGGAAGCAAGGTGACTTTCACTTTTGTTCAGAATTAAGCCTATAAGGGGTGCAAGTGCAATAACTATACCTCTCTCTTTAGTCTGGACTTCATACAGAGTTCCTTTGTACGAAATTGTGACAATTTATCAATATCAGTCAATGATCACACTGGTAATCATTAGCCGGGTACCGTTATAGGCCTAAGTATACTGTATAGTCTTGTAGTACTAAGCCTAAGTCGTCCGTGTAATAATACAGGCGTATACTTATGTAGTTTATCCTTTATACAGTAGCCATTTGCTAATATAAATTTGTGCTACTGCTAGGCCTAAACTTTAGTAAAGACGTAGGCAGGCCTAACGTTGTCCCGGGTATTCCTCTAGGCTCTAGTACATACTAGCCTACATATAACACTGACTGCCTGTATTAAACTAATTTAACGTAAAGAGTACCAAGTTGGCAGATAAAATGCGGTAAACGGACGATCTTTCAATGTTTTTGAGTCGTAACACACAACGAACCAATGCAATAAAACATGGCAAAGTTCATTCTTGTAAAGATTGTGGTTAAATGTTTATTCTGACACATTTATCTGATATTTACTCACCATTTTGATGACATATAATGCGCCGACAGGTTGTTCGCCGTGTCAAAACTTCGGAGACAAAAGTGATTTGAGGTCACGAAAGGTCAAAGTAGCTTCGTCCACTAACCATATGTTAATTAAATCATGCGTAGCGTAAGTTTGATTTTGTGGAACGCTACTTAACGATCGAACTTACGCTACGATCAATCGGATGAGAATCGAACTTAAGTTTGAACTTAAGATCAAGCGTAAGTTAGTCTTTGTGGAACGGGGCCCAGTTCTTTGGTCTCGTCTGTTCTGAAAACTGTCTTTGCCAGAAAAGTAGTTTATGCGACTCTGCGAAGAGAAATTTGCTTCCATATTAATTACAGTCTTTCGTGTTTTTATAAAGTTGTCTCTCAAAGTTATGAAACAGTCAAGAAGCAGGAGCAAAGTACACACACAAAACAAAAACAATAGTATAGTTGATACATCAGTAAGTTTAGTTTTCTTATCCTTAAAATGTTGGTATGGTTGCTAAGGTAAATAAACAAAATGTTAACATTTCCAAATTGAGCTTGATCTGTATACATCAATATATTGCACTAGTTGCTGATTTTATCAATAGCTAAGAAACTGGTTGCACTGCTGCATTAATGTGAAAACTGTGAGTAGTCTCAAAACTTGTATGCTAACCAGTTTATTGTCATGACAGGACTCTTACCTTAACAAGTCTAATTGTACAAAATTGTTAGAATTACATTTATAATAAATTGGTTGACAGCAAATATTGTCTATGGTTTTATTGAACAAATCTGTCACATTTAAAGCTATTAAATATATGATAAGACACTAACAATATGATTAGAAATTGTTCGTACCCAACCATTCCCTTGTTCTGGTTGGGATATTTGATATTTGATATTTGGAAGCACAATAAAATGTATGTCTTTCTTGATTGCAATGTTCAATATTAGTAACTCCATCTTAAAGAAGTAATGGTTAAAGTGGTTTAATATTTTATCAAAATAAAGCCAAATTTGATGGGAATATAGGAACTATTGATGTTTGCTGTCTCGTTATGACTGCCTTAATGCTTTAATTAAGTAAGATGCTTCAGTGTGTTGTTAGATTGTATTTATTTAAGTAGTGAGGCATATGATAAATCTATGTAGCTAGTTTGAGATTCGCTAATGAAAACTGAAGTAAAACTCCCGATGATTTTAATAATTAGTAATCTGTAATGACTACATCAGGTTCAAGAGGTTTTCTCGTCTTGTTTGTTTTTAAGATTGTCTCAACAACACATATGGATACAAATGTCAGTACCAGTGTCCCAGCGATTGCATCTCAAATAACCGAACTTGTGATCCGGAAACAGGTGTTTGCCTTTGCCCGGCCGGCAGGACAGGAGTAAATTGTAATGAAGGTTAGTCATTTCTTGTGTTCTTCCAAAGTGAAGGTAATTGTAATTTGAAGTTCTTGGGAACCTCTTTGCTATGACCAATTCTGTATATGCACATTCCTGACCATGTAAATGATGCCCAGATCTCGGTATATGCCTCACATACACGTCGATTGTACATTTACATTAGTCACTGATAGGGAACACAACCACAAGTGAAAGTAATTATCTGACCAATTTACAAGAGTAATTTGCATTTCATGTGGACATCTTTGCTATGACCAATTCTGTATATGCACTTGTCTGAAAGATTTATTTTGACTGAACTTTCTAAACAGTCAATTCATGCAATAAAAGTGCCAAATACAATATACCTCTCCGGGTTTGTTTATGTAACTAGATTTTTAAACTATTTTAAAGACTGTCGCCATTGAAAAAACCTTTATAGTTCATACAAAAAGCATATGCAACGTTCTTTGCCAACCTGTCCTATAAACGCCGTTTATGCATTTGCATTAGTCACTGATAAGGAACACAACCACTCACTTGCAGTGTCACTGTTTAGGAAAACGAAAGTGGCTATGTATGATAGATATTAAGATAATGACCGTGGTAAAGCAACTCCTACATCAGAAGTTGCAGCCTGCGCACTCCAATAGAATAATGATAATTTTGACTCTGGGAACAGGATGTAGATCAGGATATTGTTGAGGATCAAAGTCCACGGGACGTCGAGAATAATCCATTACATTCACCGAGTTGATGTTCTTCGGGATGATGAGTCTGTTCTGAAGTTTGTCTTTGCCAATGTTAAGCAGAAGTAACGCTGAATTCCGTATGTTTGGTATGAACTCAGATTGTAAAGATACGTGTGAATGTACGTGATAGAAACTCGATGAATCTACCAACGCCCAAGCTTGTTCAGACATCTCGTCGCACCCAGTCAAGGTCTCTTTGTAGTATTGAGAAGTGGAACCCTTGGTAGGGCTACTTGCCTTGAAATATCTTACTTAATGAATTGGTCCACAAAATTGTATGTGTTAGTTTGTGATTGCTCCTGAATTTCTTCTTAGCTTTTAGAATTTGATATGTTAGTTCTCTTGTGTTAGTATACCTCATTTTTCTTAAAATTATGTAGACATGTACAAAAAGGGGTGCATTGCAGCGGCAGTATGCAAACTTCTGGCAGTTGCTAAACTGTGTTACAAGTTACCGTACTTCGTGTGTAAAAACTCATGAGGCTTTCCTTCGTGTCGCAAATTTTTTATTAGTAGGCCTACTCAATCCATTTAACAATGGTATTCCTAACTCCCAGAACATGAGAACTAGCATCCTTTAATTTCTCTAATACTGAAAATTTAGCAGCACCGAATTTTATAGCAGGGACAATATGCAACTGCCTTTAGAAAAGTGTTTATCTTTACTAAATCACTGCTTTACCAGTTGATTCATGAATCAAAGCCTGGCAGTATTGTGTTTGTTAATTTAACATTGCATTTGTGGTAGCACAATATCCATATATGCTTTTTGTACATTATGCAAACTGCAAAAACGTTTCCTTTTGTATATACTTTTGAGGATGTTCACTGATAATGTGTGACTTTCTGTGTAAAATCAAAGTTTTGTTTTACCATATGATTAGTGATGGTTGTAAAGTAAATATTGCTATTCACTAACTGTCAAAATTTTCTGTTTAATTCTGTTTTAATAAATACTTATGCTATGAAATATTTTCATTTCCTGTAAAATATACCCAACTGTTTATAGCGGTATAGTAATTTCTTCTGGATCTTTAGGAGTTGAGCTAAATTAAATTTTGTTTTCTGTTACAATATTTCATTCATATGCAATGATATTGCATTAAGATTCCCTAATTCATCTCGTAACATGTTATTTCAACTTTATTCCAAAACTGTTACCAACTTGGATACGTAGAGGAATATGGACTTCAAACTCAGTTCTCCTGGCTACCAGCCTTTAACGTATGGGTTTGTTAATGTAGTATATTGCGTTTCTTTTCAAGGGGACACGAAAGATAGTGGTGATTTTTCTTGGTTAATCTTGATAGCAGTTGGCATGATCTTCCTGGTACCATGTATTGTGATATACATTCACGTCAAAATGCAGAAGCAGTCCGGATATGATATTATTTAAATTAAGGTAAGTTCTCAGCTGTTGGACGTAATGTCCATACTGTATCGCTTATGTAAATGGTTGAGCCATGTTATAAGATTCACAATTGCAGCTCCCTGAGTATATAAGAACAATGAGCATGGACTAATCTTATTGTGTAGGGCTGCTCCATATTTTCCAGGACCAAGTGGCTTTAGCCACCATGAGCCCTACCCATCCTCTCGTCAGGCCTGAGTGAATTACGTGACATTGTTAATCATGATAATACTAGCACATGAGTCATCTTTATATCTTTGTATTATTGTGTTAGTCATATTTCGTGTGTAATGTATTCCACGGTTAAAGAAACGATAACGCGAGAAGAAGAAGAAAATGCCATCACAATGTAATCAGAACGTTAGTAAATAACACGACAAAAGCCATTTCCGCTGTAGAATATAAGCGTTTCTGCATTAGATGATTTTCTTATTCAAACTTGCCGTTAACCACATTTTTAAATTTTTACTTTGTTAGGTACATCAAACTTCAATAGCTTGCCTCATCTAGTCCTATCATAATGACCTCTGTAGATGTCTTTGCACTAATGATGAAGCCATCATCAGTCAATGCCTCCAGAGTGACTCGATATGCTACCGATGCTGTCTACATCCAAGGAAAAATTGTTTTTAACATTCCGCTGCTATTTTTTTTAAATGTATATATTTTAAAACTCATTGGTGTAAAGGTCATGCTTGAAATATGGTTGAATCCTCTTCTATGGACGATCTATGTTCTAAAATTTCTCTCAAGTGACGTGCATTCATGAAAAACATGTAATTGATAAATGACATATTGCATGGAAAAAGTTGGGTTATTCAGATTTGAAGTGTTTTTGCCTTTCATTTACTAGCAGATTGAAAGGTAAACAATATTAAGATATAAAATTCTTCATAAATGTTGGACACAACCATTTCACATGGGTTTATAACAGGGAATCGTTTTCCTATTAAATAAAAGTATGAATTGTTTTATTAAGATATTTCAATATTGTATAAAAGTAATTGATTAATTCATCAAAAATGCAGCTTAAATCTTACATGTTACTAAAGAATCATTAATAACTTCGTTCATGATTTTGCTTTTTACACAGTTATGATCAAGTAGCGGTAAGAGTAATTTAACCACTCCTTAACTAATTTATGCAACAGTTCATCTAATGAAAATGGATGACAATAATTTTCAAATGTGAAAACGTCACTACGTAAAAATGAGCGCTATTAACAAGCAACCCAGCCATCTCACAACCCATACCAAAATTGCTTCCGAACATGATAAGGCACCGCTACTTGGATAAGTAGCAGTTCGATCCATAGGTTAATGCAACAAACACCAGGTCTAAACTGGTGGGGTCAGACTAAACAAATTACAAGCGAATGAACCAGTGGCAGCACCAGAAATGATAAAATGGAAGGGTGGCGGTGGTGGTGGTGTGCAAATGCACCTGTTCAAAGTGCACATCACACGAAAATTTAGGCTGGTAAATATGTCCACCCCCACGCATAATCGGTGACCCAAATTTTATTTTATGAATATTTGAAGTTGTGCATGAAATTAAAAATTGTGAAAAAACTTTAATTTCATATGACCAGGGTTGCACATTGATAGTGTGGATTTGGGCGAGTGCAAATGAATGGCCATTTATTGTTTTTATTTTCCCTCTTTCATTTATCTGAAAATGATAGTGCCGTAGTACAGTGTGTATTTTTGACTCATGAAACACGCACACATTCTAAGCATCCTGTTGAATATTGCATCCAACTTTCGGATGTCGTTCCCGAGATACTAATGATAATTGAAATTGTCACAGATCGTACCTACAGTGAACTGAACTCAAACCTCTGTGCTGTTATAGTTGCACACTTGCAGCGAAAATGTTTTGGTTTACTTTATTGTTACAGAGGCTACTGCTATTATCCATAGCAACTCTTGCCATGCAATCAGTCCGCTTGCCTTTGTATGTTATGCATACTTTAAATTGTCTCTTCTCAATCGTTGGTATCTGCATTGTATGTGCCGTTCAAATGTTAAATAAGAGGGCAGAGCGGGAAAGGTGGCAGTTGAAAGGGGACTCAATACGGAATCAAATAAACGGAGAGTAACCCTCAATTCGACTTTAGTTATTTTTTCCGTGTATATCCCGTTACGCGTAACATTATATTCACGTTATTGTTTTGAACTTGGACTGGATAGGTTCCAACTTTAAATAAGGGGATGTGAAGGTAACACTAAAATAGTTTAATCAAACTTTAAGCACGAGAACAATGTTTTACTGTGCGCTTCTATGACCTAGAACCTCGTTGCTTCAAAACGTTTCAAATAGGAGTCGCATGCAAATTCCACCAGTCATCTGTCATACGTGAGTTTTCCTCTGGACTGTCCGTGTGTGTCTTGTGTAATATGTTTACAATACAATGCATCCGATGATATGTATAATACTGAATTCTTCCGTAGGGATTGCTTAATCCCGATCGATGCTGTTCATACCCTAACTTGTAGAACTTTTTAACATCCACGGAGGTTAATCCACACTTTAATTGACGAAAGCGACCAGAACCCCCAAAGTGACCAGACATTCGACGATGCATATCTATTTTCTAGACATTTTGTCTAGCAACATCAACTGTTGATCTTGAAGTATCCGAATTTCTCAATTTTTGAGTGTGTGTTTGTGTTCTTGTCAAAATGTTGAGTCTTGCTGTCAAGATATAGATGATTAAAATTGTTATGTTCATTGTAATTATGACATTTTGTTTTTTGAGGGGGGGGGGGGATTTTACTTAAACTGTAGAGATGCAGGTGTTTTTAATGACTTTTGTTGTCAAATTTCGAGACGGAATTAGAAAATTAGACTCATATTAATGCCACGCTACTCCTCCCATAACACACTGCGTCAGGTATACTTTATTTAAGTCCTGGTTGTATATGGAGACATGACTGTGCGATCAAATGTGTTCTCTAGTAGTTGTTTCATTGCAGGCACATTATAGGAACACTCGCAATGGGACAGGCGCGTAGCCAAGGGGGGGGGGCGAGGGGGCGACCACCCCCCCTTGAGCTTATTTTTGTATTTTGTTTATGATATCGCTAGTAATTTCAAATAGAAAGTGCTTAGATGCAACTTACAAGACCTGGGAGGCATTTCGGCCAATAAAAAATGTTACGCTTCACGCCAACTCATGATGGCGCAACGCTTAGATAGTTCGCCTACAAGCTTCGCCCCTCTCTTGGCAAATTCCTCGCCACGCCCCTGCAATGGGAATGCTTTAAAATTGATTTTGATTTGTATGACATGGCCTTAGTTCAGTTTTTAGAGTTTAAGCTGCATGAAATGATCGTAACATGATCCATGCCCAAAACAAGGTCATCTACTACTTTTGAAATGCTATCATTGCTGTTTGTTTACCGCTTTGGGGTTTCACACAGTTTGACTCGTCGGAATAAGAGAAAATGGAATCTGTCAATCAGTGGTAATTTATTTACTTGAACTGATATTGTAAGTATCAACATTTCTTTTCCTCTTTGATTAACATTTGTGATGTTTATAGCAAATTCAAATAATTTCATTTTATGTGCATCAATTTCGTTTAAGTTAACTGGAGGTGAATATGTCAAAACTAAGGAAGCAATTATTTTAGTATTAACATATGCAAAAATAAACAGCAAAAATTAAATGTTTAATTTAACACTAACACATCTGCAGTTTTGCATGTATGAAGATTTTGTGGAACATGCACTGTATGAAATGTTTACGAATGAAATAACTACAATCTTATCTGATATTGTTTATTACATTAATTCACTTGACAGCATTTAAAAGATATAATGGAAGGGCAAAGATACATAAATGGCACTCTCAAACATTATGCTGGCTGAAAGGCGACGAATGCTGCCAAACATACAGCGAATGAGATAGGAAGGATTGAGTAAATGTTGGCAATTTCTTTAACCAAAAAGAGGAACGCAAAACTTTCATTAATTCATTAGGTTTACAGGTTTTGCAATAACGTTTTTGAAAAGAGGAAACTAGAAGCTGTCCCTTAACTTCTTCAATCTACAGAATCGAGAAGAACCTCATATTATCGAAATTAATTGTCTAGTACTTTCCTTTACTATACAGAAAGTGAAAACAGGGCTGTTGACTTTACCACTACTACAGTTCCGCCGTCTTATTGTTATAAATAGAGAAATCGTGCGACAAAAGTTGTCATTAAAGTTTAATTTGGAGCCGTGAAACCAGATATATTTTCCATTCGATTTTCCTACACGAAAGTCATTCGTTCTATTGATTTTGACTTTACCAGTAGTCATTAGTCTCATACTAAAAATTAAGATCAAATTGTTTACATTCGAACCTTACTTTTAGGTGCTTTAAATGTGCGAAATGGGATATCAAAACATATTGCTAACCAAGGAGTTTACGCTGAAAAGTTAAGCAATACATTGATTAATTAAAGCAACGCATATATGTACACTTTACAAGCTACTTATTCCGACTGTGAGATGATCTTCATCTTTCTCAGAAGGAACTATAATATTCAGCAATGAATAGTTTAAAATTACGAAGAAGAAAAAACAAAAGCAAGCATAAAATAGATAAACATCTAGGACTACTTTCTGGGTAAAATATATCATCTGAGTTCTGCAAATCTGTAGATATCATTGGCACCATGTTCAATATTTCAAGAGGGCTGATGATACCGTCACTGCTGGGTAGTAAGGCAATGGCCTTCAATTTTGGGAGGCCGGCGCTGAATGATTCTTTCCATTACAGTAAATTCCAGGTGGGGTTGGTTAATAGACTAAGAAAAGAAGAAACTATATTATTACGAGAAGCGGTTAATAAAACTGTAATTTGATTACGAGTTCTATGTGGCTTAACTGTCCTGGCGGCGCCTATTTTTAGCGATTAGTGTACTGTTTCATCCGTTGGGAAGTAAATATTAAGTATCGCTTCATTTACGAATCTTTGGCTATTGTCTCTTACGTCATCATTAATAGTAGTAATTTGATGGACGTTTTATGATTCAGAAAACCTTATCCTACTTTATAAACACATTATTATGGCACATTCAATGCGAAATAAAAATCAACATGGTAAAACAACAGGAAGAGGACTACAATACTGATATCATCAAGTCATGAATGCCAGTGTTGTATAGTGTCACCCCCCCCCCCAGTCACACACACCCGGATGTGTTTACCTTCAGACAAAGGATTCCATTGCTTTTTCCACCGTTTGAATTCACGTACTCTAACCTTTCCAATACCCCTCAACTATAAAATACTTTTAGATGGTTATTCTTTCAATAAAATACGTCTGATGACTTGGCAGTCATTTGTTTCAGTCTAAATACATAACAAGTGCATACATATACACACATAACACACACAAACTAATAGAAATTCAGATATATATTTAAGAACTTACCTTGAATAATGATGGTGCGTTACTGCAGGCAAATTATTAATAGTTAATGAGCATCACCATAAATATTGTCACCTCCCTTATTAACACAAGCTGTTGAGAACAAAGATCAGAGGAGCATTACCCCACAAAACTCTTGGGGTTTTCTTCACACGTATTTAAAGCTGTAACATTGTTCACCTGTCACACAAGGTTGAATATATATGGATTTGGAAAATGTTTGTACTTTCTCCATAGTTATATTATATATGAAGTAATAAGTGAACGTAACTTCATATGATGAGACCGTCTTAATCCCAACCTGTTCAGTGGTTACACTGTCAAAATGTGACCGTACGTTGTATTTTCTTGTTAGTAAACACCGTGCAAGTGAAGTAATAGAAGCTGTATTGTATAACAACTTCATAAAGTTAATGTGATTGTTTTGTACTTGGGAGCCATGATAAAGCAATGTATCGTTGCTTTGGTGGAGTGCAATTATATATGCTATTAAAAGAACTATAAAAACCTGGCAAATAAAAGCAGATGGATAACAGAGAGAAGCCATCAAACTGATGAACTGCTTGAGGTTCATATAACACAAAGAGTTGCTAAAACTTAGCTTATCAGTATTATTTAGAGACGGTTAAATTTCTTCAGAATCTTCCCCATGAGGAGTTACAACAGATTTCCCATTTGCTTGTAGATAAGGACATTTAATACGTACAAAGAAAAAAGAAAAAGAGGTTCCCAGATTGTGTCCTACGTTTTTTTTACCACAGCCCAAACAGCTAGCCACTGCTCGTCTCTTCATATCAAGTATATTACAAAAAAACTATATCCTCAGCTTGTTGTTATAGTACAAACCGTTGCTTTGGAAGCACTTTCCATCTTTAATGCTATCTATCTGTTTTCTTTTCCTTTCCCAGTTTCCTTTTATTCTCCATAGAATGAATGCCGTCAATGCCATCAATACCATCAACACGCTAGGAATGAGGGTTGCCAATAAGACAGTCCGATTTCCACTCTCTTCAATGCCTTTAACTGCAAACAAAAACTCATTCAATACATAAAATGGTAAGATTAGGTTGAAAATATGAACTCAGTTTTGACAAATATACAAACAGCTTTGTGGTGTGCATGACCCAAACGTCAGATGTCTTTTGCTTCAATCCTTGTTTTTTTTTATAATTATAATATGAAGTGTCCTATGCACCAACCACCATTAAAAACTTTATTAAATAGTAACAACTAAATATGTTCTGAAGAGTCCAGTGGGTTAACCAGAACATGGTGACCTCACATCTATTATACACGATTCATAACACTTTTCAATATTACGTTAACTTACTTAAATATTTAAAAAAAAATGAGAGTATGCAATGTGAATTTCTCCGTTAATGCAAAGGTAAAATCAGTTCTTTATTGTTGTTAGCTAATTGAAAACATTCACACAGAACATTGCAAGTTACATTGAACATTAGTTACAACTGTACATCCAAAGAAGAACGGAATATAGTTATTTCATTTTAATTTTGAATGCAAAGAACTAATCTGAATCACTTAAAGAGTTGAATAATAAATTATATAACACAAGAACATTATCATTTCTATCCCAGCAAGGATATGACGGGATAGTTTATGATCATGTCTCATTTAATATTTAGGCAACCTTATATTGATCTTATATTTTTGGCATTGGATATTGTGAAGACAATGTCCATCCAGTTGTTGGAGGGCGTGGGTCCCAAATGACGTACATTTTGCGATCTATCATATTACAGATAACGGAGTAAACATTTGAAAGGAACATTAACTTACGGCGTTCACATTGCACACCTATATATCCAACCTCACATTGACAACCAGTAACATGGTCGCATACCACAGTGCCATTCATTGTGCAATTACACACAGAATCGCAATCCTTTCCATAATACCCTAATGTGCATACTAAAACACACATGATGGAAAAAGAGAGAAGATGTTTTTATGGTTGTAATTGAACATGATGAGAAAGTTGTAAGATCTGTTCAAAATGTGAAATTTAGCCATTAGTTTGGTTGAGGCTTCTTGTATCATTCTGTATCATTATAACGTTGGCTAAGTTTCACAGAGAAATGGCATATGGTGAGGGCTATCTTAAAAAAAATTAAGAATGCATTTTGAAAAGACAAGTCCCTTTGATGTTTTGTTTAACAAGCACTCTAGAGTAATACCCATTACATTTTGTATCTTTGATAGTATCAGCTATTAATGCAATATATTAATGCTTGTGGAAACAGAGGCGCTCAAAAGAGTGGCACAGTCAATTATTGTGATTATCACTTGGGCAACTATATGAGTTGTAGTCTACAGATCATAACATTTAAAGTCATTAAGCTTACTGTCATTTCGACTGACATATGATGTTTCATCTAAAATATGTCTGATTCATATAATGTTTTTACAAATGTGCTAAGAAGTTAGAACAAATAAGCAGTTTGGCTGCCAATTAACACTGTTAAAAATAGGGACACAAATTTTGAATGGGGAATTTTACCTTCGTCACAAAATAGTCCAGTAAAACCGTCTGGGCAGATGCATTCCCCATCATATGCAGCACAAGTAGCTCCATTGTCACAATTGCATTCGTAGGCACACTCATCGCCATGACAAGGGGCATTAAAATGTCAATCAATAACAAACTATGTCAAGCAATTACAAACTATGACATTGCACAGAAGTAATCATTTAGTAAAACTATCAAATCTGTTTGTATCCTATGTCTTGCTGAACATTTGATCCTTCATTGCAACCCTTCTAACAAGTTACAATTGGATGATTCTTTATTTAAAATCTAAAATGCGAAACACATCCCAGGACTTTATGAGAAATTAGCTTGATTAGCTAAGTTTCGTTTCAAATAATGAAGTACACAGCACAATTTTATCTATTTGGCTTTGACTGAAACATTTGTGAGCGAGGATGAATTAAATGAACTCTATTGAGTCGAGCTCTCTCATTACCATTCACTCGAAACTCTGTGAGGTATTTCAGCTCGATCAATTGTGGTATCATTGGAAGTAACACTTGGTAGAGTTGATAAACTGTTGGATCTATTATCTACGCACTATCATCCACTCCACATCATTGTGCACAATGAGCATACCACCTAAACGTAAATATGTTACACTTGGATGATGGCGACAATTGTGTTTGCTTCTGGAGGGGAGAGTGATAGGGGCATTAAAAGGTTCAACTTCCTTTTCTATGCTGTACATATTAAAGCTCAATGAGAATTTAATATTAATGAGATCAACTCACCCTCATTGCAATACATGCCCCTTGTACCTGGTCTGCATTCACAATATCCTGTAACAGAGTCGCAATTGCCCTGGTTCTGACAGAGACACGTTTCAGAACAGCCTGCACCGAACATCCCTGTCGGACACTCTTGTGAAAGAAGAAGCAATAGAGTAAGAGAGAGCGCAGTTTCATCTAACTTTATAAATTATTCAAACAAATTCAATGGTAGTATTCGACCGATTTTCTTATAGAGTGACCTTCTAGAAAACTAACTCAAATGGTATTGTAATGTAGATGTTATCATTAAGCCAAACAAACTGATTAACAGAAAGGACACTAAACATTGGCTGCAAATCAAGAAAGTTAAAGCCACATGCCTATGAAATGTAGCCTCAGAAACATTTATTGAGTATGTAGTTAGTATCTAGCAATGAGGCTGCCACCCCAGGAGAAAATTCCTGTTAATACCTGTTACAATTTCAATTGGTTTTAACTGGAACCAACAGGGACTAACAGGTACCTGTTAACGACAACTGGTTTTAACAGGTATTGTGACCAAAACCAGTTTATACCAGTTAATTGCCTGTTACAACAGGTAAATTACCTGTAAGCTGTAACAGGTACCAATTGGTTTTAACAGGTACCTGTTAAACCAGTTGCTTTCAACAGGTAAAATACCTGTTGAAAACAACTGGTTTAACAGGTACCTGTTGAAAACAACTGGTTTAACAGGTAACTCAGTGTTGAAAACAACTGGTTAAACAGGTACCTGTTGAAAACAACTGGTTTAACAGGTACCTGTTGAAAACAACTGGTTTAACAGGTACCTGTTGAAAACAACTGGTTTAACAGGTACCTGTTGAAAACAACTGGTTTAACAGGTACCTGTTGAAAACAACTGGTTTAACAGGTACCTGTTGAAACAACTGGTTTAACAGGTACCTGTTACACCAGTTGCATTCAACAGGTACCAGTTGGTTCAAATTTCTGTCTCCACTTTAAGGCACATAATGGTGGATCACCGTTGTCAGGGAAGGTTTATGAGGGGAGGGGGGCTTGAAAATTTTTGTTTCTCATAAAGGGCTTATATGCAAAATAATGCAATTATTTCCTCTTTTTTTGCTCCCTTCGTTTTCTTCACCGTCGGACATCACGTCCCAAAAATTTTGTGGAGGTACTCTTTCCCCTGCCCCCCCCCTTCCCCGCCCTCGCTGGCTTTGCCACTGCAAAGATGTGGTATAACATATGTCTGATCACTGAATTGTTTATCCTATTTGGTACATTAAGGTAAAATGAAAAATTCACATAATAAATTTATGAGAGAGTTCTTCCAGATAGTATATGAATACGTAGCATATACATACATCAAAAGATTGAGACGAGCTCGCATCTATATTTAGATCAGTGATTCATAGTCTAAGAAAGTAAGACACATATTGCCAAGTCAAGATCAAGATAAAAATAATTAATGTTTAAATTGTATTATGATTTAATTCTTTCTTATTTACTGTTATTTTAAATTTTTGATATCAATTAATGATATTTGTAATTTTTGAGTGACATGAAACTCTCAAATTGGGGCCAAAGACAATATTTTAATTTTTTTCGAGAATCACATTTTGTACGAGGTTGAACTTTGACTTCAACACCATATTCAATTTCGAAACCGAGGAGCAACGGCAACTTGCATTGCACAGCGTAAGCATTGCTTGGCATGGTTTAATACGATCACTCTAAGCAACTTTCAACTGTTAATCACCCAAGAAGATCTATAGAAGAATGGAAGTATTAACCGCCACCATCGGCCTACCTGTTGTTCCTTAAACTTGGAGGTAAAACTAACGTTAATTGTTAGGCCACTGGCACTTGTGACCGTTGTTGGGCTAGCGTTTCGCAATACACAAGTGCAATGACAGTGAGTAGCCTAGGTTTTCTATTGAGTACTGCAGTGCATTCTCAACACTAAACTGTGCATTCTAAACACCAATTAACAATGTGTTATGTGTGTATTGGGCTAGATTGAACAGTCGCACATAATCTTCTAATTTATTTCCAAACAAATGCTGGGGCTGAGTTTCAATACTGTAGTTTACTTGAAGCTTAGGTCTACACTCATTTGGTTAAGATTTCTTGAATTTCCCATGTGAATCTAAATGGGTAGGCTATGTGATATTGAATAAAACAAGGCTAGACCTTCAAACTTACTGTTACAGTAGGCTGAACAAATTATGTTGGCTAGTCACCGGTATTATATACTTTAGTACTACTATTAGTAAGACTAAAAAAACGACTGAAAGACAAACTGACTTAGTGTGACAAAGAACTGTTTCTTCTCTAGCCTAGGTCTAAATAAGACTTGTTAAGTGAGCAAGCAAAATAACAACTTAAAACAATTAGGCCTATAAATAAGTTGGCTCAGTGCATTTGTGTTTCTAAAATCTTGTATTTTTAGATCTTAAAAACAAACAAAGATTTAGCCCATGTTTTATTATATCTGTAGTCTGGGCATTTGATTCTGGTTGCAATGATGACACTCTGGTTCAAATGTTCAGCTTTATACAGTCTGCTTCAGACTTTGGGAATCCTTTTTTCAGACTATTGTGGAAGCAAATCTCACATCACTTTGTGGTGACAACTTTATTTCATTTTTTCAAATGATTCATGACTACTGCTGCTTTGCTATTTCCTTTTTCCAGGAAGAATTGAAAAACCAAATATCCAGGTGAGGTTTCCTGTGATGTACGACACCAGTGTGGAGGCAACAACAGAAGAGGAGAACGTATATGGCTTAAAGACATAATGGTGTAAGATGATAATTAAGAGTTTATCCTAGAGTCCAAAAAGCAAAGGAACAAGTGCCATAGAGAAAAAAGATGGAAGGGTGAGTTTAACTATTGTACCCAAATGTGTAATGATATTATTTAGATACTTTTCATAACCTGTTTATATATAATATATAAAAAACAGTCTGGTACATCATTTACGTACAAGCGTCATAAGTTTGACCAATTTTTTACTGATTTGGGATAATTATAAACATGGTTATTAAGCTTTGAAAAATAACTTGGTGTTATAGTGCAAAGCTAGTAATTATTTGGTAAAGCTGCTATTCCTGGCTTATAACTTGAGGGACCTTGATTTAAATGTTTACCTCCCAATATGTTGATATAAAATTTTAATGTTAATGTATGTTTATCAGGCATGAGACTCTTCCGCGGAAACGCGGATTTCCGATTTTTTTTTTTTTCATTTTCGCGTTTTTTCTCGTAATTCGCGTTTTTTATTATTTTTTTTTTTTTTTTTTTTTTTTTTTTTGCCGAACATGCTGGACAGTGAAGAAAAGGAACACCGAATTTGACCAGTGGTGGAATCAAGTAGCACAAAGCAAGCAAAAAAGCCTTTTTTGGTTCAAAAAAGCTAATGGATAAATTATACAAGCAGAAATTCCACACTTTTTTGGCGAGTTACGTGATGTGATAGATTCCATCTAGAGTCCACCATTTTGCATCTAAGCCCTCCTTACCTTCCAAAAAAAAAAGGGGGAGGGGGAACCCCCTCTCCTTAAACCCTTCCCCCAGGACGGCGATCGATAAATTTCAGATTTTTTTTCACCGGCTCAGTCTCATCCCTGGTTTATGATAATGTGAGTTATCATGTGCTATATCTGTATATATGCTTACAGGTATATCATATTTTCTGTTCACAGGTCAATATTGGTGCAGATTTTGGGCTTCCTGAAGACAAGTGGGAGGCCATTTGTAGTTAAGAGAAACACTCTATGTTCGTGAAGACTTTACTGGTGTTGATTTGGGGTACCAACACTTTGAAAACGAAAGTCGTTGGGAATGCTTGCACACGATTCAACAGTGACAGAGATGGAAAACCGCTGTTGTCTCCCGTGAAGCTTAATGCTATGGAAGGTTAGTCATTATGAAAAGCTTTCAAACAAGTTACCATTTATATTACAAGCTCATGACTTAGTACACAAGTGTACAATATAATTTACTGAATAAGCTGTTTTTCAGGAGTAAGTAATTTTTTAACACTGACAGAACTATTTATCAGTAAGATTATGCATTCCAGTATCATGAGTTAACAACTGATATCATTTTGGTTGGTTCTTAATTGCCTTTGAGTTCTGACAGGAAGCCTACAATCAAACTACATTGAGCAAACCCAAATTCTAAACCAAAAGAATGTTCTTGGTTAGACTGTGATTGCTAGTCCATTCAGGTTGGATACCAACAGAGATAAATATCGTGAGACATTCTAAACCATAGGAAAGTTTGACCTTAACTTTCCATGAAAGCACTCATCTAGCAATGCAAGAGAGTTTGTTAAGTTTTAGGACCACACTGTTACTGTTAATCATGATAAGTCAATTCTTAAGTGTTCATACGCTTTGTTTCTTGCAGCACAATTCGTGGAACGTTTGAAAGAAAGCTGCAGTTTACTGAGGAAGCTGCAAGGTTCAGCAAATACATATCCGAGAAGCTGACGTCAATCGTAAAACAAAGAAGGCCTTAAAACATTAGTATCATATTATTTTTTTCAATGGTTATTGCTTACCATTAAACAGTCTTTAGTTTTATTCAAACTGACAGCATATTGCTGTCACTGACAAGTTAACTTTTCAGAGGAATTTTTTTAGACAGTTCTTTTTTCAAAGTAGGATTAAACCCATATTTATTATTATGTTTTAAACAGTTATTGTTTGCCATTATATGGTATTTAGTTTTTTAATTAAATTCAGGAAATGGAAAGTATGTTGCTGTCAATTATAACTTAAGTTTTCAATGGAGATCTTCTGGACAGTTTTTCTTGAAAGTGGTTTAACCATGACTATTATAGACTGATGTTGACTTTTACTTGGCAAAGTCATCTTTCCACTTTTGCCTTATTTTTTTTTAAAGAACTAACATTTCTAGTAATCAGTATGTACAAATGCCATTAAACAGTATTCAGATTTTTATTCAAACTCCAGAATAGACAGTATATTGTCGTCACATATGTGTTCAGTATAAATATGCATTACAAATACATGCTTTGTAGGTAAATATTGTTTTTTAAGATCTGATTGGTAGCCAATTTAAGAATTAATTCCTTTCAAAAGGTTACTGTCTGACTAGCTATTATTATTGTCTGCCTATAGCATGCAGAATTGCACACTACATAGTTTGGTAATGCTAACTCTTGAATAACTTTTATCTATTCAGCTGTAACTTTTATTTTGATATAATGATTGATAAAAAATTAACCTTTATATTGTTTTAACAGATAGAGTTTCCTTTCTTAATTGCCACAGCAATACATGAAATCTTTGTTTTAATGAACATATTTAGTTGGTATTTCATAATATATGTAAGTTTTTAATGTGTAATATGAAAGCGTTTACTTCAGAAGTTTGCTTTCTTGTTAGACTCCAAATTTATGTTTTCTTTTTCATTGCCCTCAACTTTGCATTATTGTGCAGTACTATACTTTTGCCATTACTTTTGCCATTCATGTTTGATCCATTAACTTGTCTTAACTTTGTTGGAATAAAATGATATTTTCAGATTTTTGTTAACAGTGATTTTTACTCCATCTGCTGGAAGTTCTCCCTCGCCTTAACTTGCTTGTTAAGTGTTAGACCTACATCATGTGCAACTGTAAAGAGTAATTTTAACCTGTTGAAATTCATCGCCACCTGTTTTCACCAGATAACTTGTTGAAAACAATTGAACCTGTGGAAAATCCTACTGTTATAACCAGCTTAAAACCTTCCATACATGTTCTTACCTGTTCAAACGTTTTCAATACCAGTAAAGACATGTTGAAAACAGAACCAGTTAAAACCTGTTACCCCTGTTGAAAACAGTTGAAACCAGTTCATACAGTATGTTATTACCAGTAAATAGCTGTTGCGCCTGTTGAAAACAGTTGAAACCTGTTATTACCAGTTAATACCTGTTCATGCCAGTTAAAAGCTGTTGTGCCTGTTGAAACTTGTTGAGAACAGTTGAAACCGGTTAATACCAGTTAAAAACTGTTATGCCTGTTGAAACCTGTTATTACCAGTTAATACCTGTTAATACCAGCTAAAGCTGTTGTGCCTGTTGAAACCTGTTGAAAACAGTTGAAACCTGTTAATACCAGCTAATACCTGTTAATACCAGTTAAAAACTGTTATGCCTGTTGAAAACAGTTGAAACCTGTTTATACCAGTTAATACCTGTCAATACCAGTTAACACCCGTTAACACCATTTAATACCTGTTATTACCTGTCACCAAATACCAGTTGCAACAGGTACCTGTTAAAACCAGTTCAACAGGTATTAACTGGAATTTTCACCTGGGACATACACATCTATACGTCATTCGTCTTATATGTATTGATATGTATACAGGTTGTTCTACACACCCTTGCGGAAGATGTAGGATTAATGCGGGATTGAAAATATAAACCTAGTAGGACAACACAAAATAATAGCAGGAAAGGATTGAGAAGGACAAACGTAAGAACCTAACAAAAGTAGCTATAATCAGAAGTCAAATCCCAACAGTTAAAACGAATGATAGCAAATTGAATTATTTTATTGTGCACAGTTGACATTATATTGACAGATTTTGAGATCGTAAAAAAAAGAAAAGAAAAGAAAAGCCCGGCAACAAAATTGTGTTGTTTGGTGAACGGAAGGATAAACTATGATGGAGACCAAACGAGTAAGAAACAGTAGCAAACATATGACCGCATGACAATTTTAATGTTGAATAGATCTATATCGTTCACTTTTTTACAGATCCACAGTGCTAAGCTAGAAATTTAGTATGATGAAAGCTGTGCTCGTATAGGTGATATGAATCTCTTAGCTACAGAAAAGTGTTTTAAAAGAGTCAGTTAAATAATTGCGATGGACTGAGCTTGTTTGACCATTATCATATATTAACTTTTTCTACTTCTGACATATTTTGGAGTTACACTTATGACCTATTGAAGCAGGGTATTGCACTTCGATTGCTACTTTGCATACGACAACTTACTAAAAACAAACCGACCTCGATTCAAAATAACTGCACTATGTCGCACTTAGACGCTTTCCTAGGTGTTATGCCTAGCGATACAAAAATTAGTGAGTAAATAACACATTTTTTACATTTTAATTCTTTCTTAACCGTCGACATTTGCCAAATTAATTTAGCCAATAAGCACTTTCAAAGTGACTTTGACTCACGGGCAAACGAACGTTATGTATATTTCAAAGGAATCTGTCAGGTTTTTAAAATAAAAGAGATCTGCATTAAAACGAATTGGTAGCACAGAAAAATGGGACACATGACCGATAAATTCATCAAAAATTACTTTCACTTAGAAAAGAATGCAAAAAGTGACTAACCATCATCGCAATTTACTCCAGTCATGCCAGTTGGACAGATACAAACTCCTGTTTCTGGTGCACAAGTTCCGTTACTGGAAAGGCATTCGTTAGAACACTGGTACTGGCAATTGTATCCATAAGTCCCATTGGGGCAATCTAATCAGCAAAATATAAGTCGAGAGGAATCCATTGAACATGATATATTCATATTAAGCCTCTAATTCTTTTTTCATCTTTTATTAGCGACAAAGATTATATAATTTCAGATGTTAACATTTTTGTTTAGCTAAATGATTTCTTGGCTTTATTTTTCACAATAAGAGCTACAATTGAACCCTCACCATGTGAAGTGTTAACCCTAGGTTGGAAAGATACCCACCTTCATCAATAATGATTACTTTAGAGCAAACTAAGACCAGTAGTGTGTGATGGTACATAAAACCCATAGGAACAAATAAATGGTTGGGTACAGAAGTTCTCTACACAAATACAATCTACCAGAACATAGAAATGCTTGCGCATAGTTGCTATATGTTTAAATACTTCCAATTGAAAGAACACAATAAATGATTGCATATAAACTGTCCCAAGTCTCGATGTTAACTTACAATTTAATTATGAAAATGATGTGATAGTAGTAAATTTGTATTAAAAAAACAAGATTTTAATGACATGAAATCATGAACAAAATATTTTGCGACTACTCACAGTCTTCACATCGTACACCAATAAACCCGAGAGGGCATATACAGTCTCCTGTTACACGATCACAGGATCCCTCATTCTCACAGAAACATTGATCCTGGCAGGTGTCTCCCCAAAATCCACTTCTACAAGCACTGCTACAAAGCGGGCCATAGAACCCATCTTTACACTGACATTTGCCCTCTTCAATAGTACACTCAGTTGCTTCTTCACAGTAATCACATTGCAGAGTACAGTTTCTTCCAAACGTACCATGCTACATAAATAATATGCAGACATATCCCTCGATCGGTATATTGATTGATTGAATTATTGAAGGACTGCCACACAATTTTTTTCAAACTTGGCAAGTGCATTAATCGAGCAAAGGCACCCTCCGAAATATTTAACCAAATGAAGGTTAATGAGCGAAGATTAATACATTTGATTAAATTCTCACCGTTACATTGCCGAGATAATTTTTACATTAATATTAATGTAAATTGTGTTTCATTTAATGAGCTATTCTTACAGAATGGAACCAACATAGTTGCGCATATTGAGTGCATTGATATGGGAAGAGCATCAATTTAGTTATCACAATCAACTCAAGATGCTGTTTGTGCGAGTTCATCTTAAATCAAAGCTAGATTCAGTTTGGAATGACTGTTGCCACCCCCTTCACTGTCATCTTAATGGCAATGAAATTAACAGAGGCAGTGGCAGACTGAGACAGCCGTACACGAGAACTAATCGTTATCGTAACTCGTTCACTCCCCGTGCAATCAAACTTTTCAATGTAAACTTACGTCGCTAGGCTGTTGCAATATTCTTTTATCTTGTCCATGTCTTACTGTTTATCATTTTCATTCTTTAATCTCCATCTGTATATATCCTGATTTGTTTTCCTTTGTTCATATATTTTTGTACTGTTTTGAACTTTTATGTGCGAGACACTAATTTCTTTATTTGGAGCAATAAAGTTTTACTTACTTACTGACTTACTGACTTACTGACTTACTGACTTACTGACTTACTGACTTACTGACTTGCTGACTTGCTGACTTGCTGACTTGCTGACTTGCTGACTTGCTGACTTGCTGACTTGCTGACTTGCTGACTTGCTGACTTGCTGACTTGCTGACTTGCTGACTTGCTGACTTGCTGACTTGCTGACTTGCTGACTTGCTCACTTACTCACTTACTCACTTACTCACTTACTCACTTACTCACTTACTCACTTACTCACTTACTCACTTACTCACTTACTCACTTACTCACTTACTCACTTACTCACTTACTCACTTACTCACTTACTCACTTACTCACTTACTCACTTACTCACTTACTCACTTACTCACTTACTCACTTACTCACTTACTCACTTACTCACTTACTCACTTACTCACTTACTCACTTACTCACTTACTTACTTACTTACTTACTTACTTACTTACTTACTTACTTACTTACTTACTTACTTACTTACTTACTTACTTACTTACTTACTTACTTACTTACTTACTTACTTACTTACTTACTTACTTACTTACTTACTTACTTACTTACTTACTTACTTACTTACTTACTTACTTACTTACTTACTTACTTACTTACTTACTTACTTACTTACTTACTTACTTACTTACTTACTTACTTACTTACTTACTTACTTACTTACTTACTTACTTACTTACTTACTTACTTACTTACTTACTTACTTACTTACTTACTTACTTACTTACTTACTTACTTACTTACTTACTTACTTACTTACTTACTTACTTACTTACTTACTTACTTACTTACTTACTTACTTACTTACTTACTTACTTACTTACTTACTTACTTACTTACTTACTTACTTACTTACTTACTTACTTACTTACTTACTTACTTACTTACTTACTTACTTACTTACTTACTTACTTACTTACTTACTTACTTACTTACTTACTTACTTACTTACTTACTTACTTACTTACTTACTTACTTACTTACTTACTTACTTACTTACTTACTTACTTACTTACTTACTTACTTACTTAAATCAAGAACAAGCGAGAAATGTTTCTCGAGTATGAGCAATTTTCTCTAGAACTTAATATTTTGCCACCAGGTAACATGGGCAAGGGGTTAATATAGATATTCTTAGATGTTTGTTAGAAATAATGTTACAGACCTATAGAAATGGCGTCCAATACTTATATTGCATATGTGCATAGTGTAGCCAATTTTTTCAATGATACATTTGGGCTTAACATTTTAGTTAGGTGTAGACTAGCTAAAATTAAATTCGTTTTGAAACAAGAAACATTTCATAGGTTTTAATGGAAACACTTCACTAATGATTTGACCAAAACGTGTATGAAACCAACTGATTTAAATACTCCCTGTAATTACACCTTTATAGTATTAGCCCAAAGGTTTAATTGATGTATGTAACATAAATCAAAACACATTGTTCCACAAAATATTCACAACTATCCAATAAAGTGTCCATAGCATACGCCCTCCCTATTCACTCTGCCTTTAAATCCTGTTATTAAAGGACTTACCTCACAGCTTCCTGAACAATCTAAACCAGTGTATCCGATGTTACATTTGCAGCGTCCGGTGTACGAATCGCATGACTGTGCATTAACACATGAGCATGTTTCATTACATCCCTGGCCGAAACGGTCAGCTGGGCATGGATATGTACAATGCACTCCCTGCCATCCTGCAAGCAGATAAATATGCAAGATATTTAAGTTTCAACTCATTTCACAGAGCCAAGCAGTTCTACCTTAAGTTACTTTTTACGAATTCTCACCTGATCTACTTATGCCTCAAGGTGCCTAATACCTACAAACCTTCAAATTATTTCAATTGGTATTCAATTGTTTATTATTATTACATAGATACTTTAATAGTTGACTAATTAATTTTCTTACACAACACGCTTGAAAGCATAACATTGCTTCAACTGAAAGATTTGCGTTATCTTCTTATCCGTGCAATATACACAGAAGAAACAATTACTCATAACACTATTGTGGTATAAAGAAAGCGCTTCAAAGGACAGCATTAGAGAACGAGTCTTTCAGATGAGGAAGAAACGTTCTCTTTCTTCTTGGAAATATAAAAACATTTGTCTGTATACTGTTATTACCATATGTTAAAACTACAATCCTTCTGCTACAAAAGAGAAAATATAGATTCGTTTTACGTTTATATACAGCTCATTGAGTAATGTGTATGACGCATTTCATAAAGATGGCGCCCAAGTCTTTGGCCATATGGTATTCAGAACCAATTATGTATTGCTATTGCATGAATGATTTAATAATCGCTGATTCACTGAACACCGAAACTATCAAAAGTTGGAGTCCCATTTAATTTGTTGTCTTCTAAACGCCTAAAAGGAGAATGTTTGGAAATAGCCACTGCTATAATATTGCTCTCTGCAATCAAAAAGAGATATGTACATTCGTAGCAATTTGTTGGAAATTTACGTCTTATTTTGCCTGAAAATTCATTTCACTAAAGAAAGCAATATTCTTTCCTTTGGAAAACGTACCACTATAGTAACTTTTTAATATCGTTTATAAAAGGGTAATCATATAATCACTTAATAAAATATCACCACATCATAAAATTAGCACATGAAGTTAATTTAACACTTGTTAAAAGTTAATTTAGGTCACAAACTGAACAATTTGTTTTGTTATGGTAGCCAAGAAGGAAGTTTGTTCTTGGAAACATTCATAAGATTTTTCAATCTTTCTGAACTCAAATTGTATTGTACACTGGTGTGTAGCCAAAACATATACTAATTCCGCTTTGGTGTTGGAAGTAAGAGGCAAATTAAAAAAAAAAAAAAAAATAACCAGGAGTGCAGGAACATCTGCCATCTGTGTGGTAGCAACTTCCCCCATTTTGACACTGACAAGTCTGGCTACAATCATATCCATATGTTCCTTCTGGACAACGTTCCATACAACTACAAAAGAGAAATCATAGAGTCTAAAACGCATCGGTGACTTTTAGTGTCCTTACAGAATAAACTAAACTATATTTTTCAGTTAGCCTTTTAATACTAAGTTGTGACAATAAGTAAAAATGAGCTGTCTTTCATGAGAAATGCTGCTCTCTGATCGGCCAAACACTCCAACTCATAGTCGTCAATCAAAGTTAACAATGGAATGGAGTGAGGGTGGGGAAGGGGATTACATCAAGAAAGATGGCAAATACATAAGAGAATTCAAATACTCTTGTGTGACAGATTCTCTATGAATAAGAAGCTAAAGTTTACCATTCACTTACAATTCGCCTGTCCAACCAGGAGCACAAGTACAAGTGCCATCTTTATGATCACACTGCGCACCATTATCACACTTGCAGGTTTCATAGCATCCATGGCCATAATAGTTCGGAGGACATATATCCTCGCAGTTTATCCCGAGGAAGCCTTTCTTGCAGAAACATGTGCCATCCAAACCATGACATCTTTGCAAACGAAGAGAACAATACGTATACAAATTAAAGGTGTTTTCCAAGGTGTTTTCCAAGGTGTTCGTCGGATGACGATTCTTTGTTTTAAATTATTTTTTTTGCAATTAATAGCCACATATGGCAACCAAAACCTTTCTGTAAACTAGCCGTAAGACACCGTACTAGAATGGTAGTCTGTGTGCGACTTACTGTGCTATGCACACACGCGTTGTACATAAGCATACGTTTAAAATGTACATACTATGTGCAATTGTTCTTTTATGTTGAGAACAAAATATTGTGGTGCAGTACGGCACGATACTCGCGACAGAATAACCCTACTTTGTTCAGCATAATCTTGAAAATTGTAATTTTGAGCAGAATATTAATTCCTGGTTTACAAGAGATGAAACGTGTATGGTAGATAGGTTTGACTGAAAGCATGCTAACATATATGTTTAAGCATGATGTAATTAACCTTGGTTGTATTTCAATGAGCTATATGCGGCTTACATCTTTGTTCCAACTACTGCTTGCAATGAATTTGCTTAGGTTTTGAGAAGTTTGCAGCACATTTTTGGAGTAAGTTTGTTTTATTTTTAACCTATATTGAAAATTGACCGTTGATATCTTACGTTAATCGGATACGTCAATATGTCAAATATCAAATATGTAAAAATACGTCAATATAATGTTTAAATTGAAAGACTGCATGAGATCCAGTTTCGTTAATGTCATTTTGACACACTCCTTATTTTAAAGCAGTTACAGAGACCCTTGACCTTTGACCTATAATGTCGGATACTCAACAGCCAACACCCAGACAAATGCTCACCACGTCTAAAGTCCATCGGGCTTAGAGTCTATTGGTATGGTAATTTTTTCGTTATGGTCGGTTTCGTAATGCCCAGTATTCTGATTATGGTTTTAATATTGACCAATAACGTGCTTACCAACAGAGACACCACATATATCCCATGCCAGGCAGAACCAAGTTTGAAGTCAATCGGAAATTCGGTTTAGTTCGTGATGAAACACCATCCTATTCATACATGTACGCGCACGTATTATTTTTTGACCAACACCCCCCATGGTAAGTATACAGGCCCTATGTTATTGTGATAGCCTTTGGAGCCCCCCCCCCCCAAAAAAAAAAAAATCGGTACAGGTGCAATTAAAATCCACCGGGGCTGTCGGCTTGCAGTTGGAGCACATGCAAAACAACCGCACCAATCCACACCTAATAGGGTTAATGGAGACTGCAAAAACAACTTTACTAGTCATTCTCACTGGATGAGGATCTGATACAAGGGAATAACACATGCAAAGTGTCTATATTACTAACCTTTTATTAGAAATTATCCTTTTATAGTTATATAATGTACCGCTTTTCTTAATATTCTGTACAGCATACTACCTAATAGTGAAACATCGCATTATTACTTCCTGTCCTAACTTCAGGTTCTCATTTTTTCTTGCTGTCCTAACGTTCTGGTTCATGCAGGCTGTTTCACTTACCCTACAGTGTTAGCCTTGTTGCATAGACAGTCCTCAGAACAACTGGCACCATGTCTCCAGTCGGGACAAACTGTGAGGTATGGAAGAAGGCATGGTGATTATTGAATTGAACCAACAAAACGTATTCATTTGGATTAAATGAGTTTTGTCATATCGAATGTCGTTAAAATTGTCATAAAAATAAAAATAGTATTTGTGGTACATCCTGGATACACAGGAGTTATTTAAATAACAGCAACACCTTTTTACGGTCAAAGTTTATTTTGACCTACTAATTGCCAAGCACCTTTTCGGCATGAACGTATTGTTGTCTACTCAGCAATACTCTTAAGACAATTGCTTCCAGTCCAATATAACAAAGCACTCACTATAAAAAAGCGACAGACGTTTAGTCAAGGAAATGGTTGCAATGCAGTAGAGTATGAAAAGGCATATCATCTATCAACGTCATTTGCTTCATGTTATTCCGTATTTAACAAACCAATTTTAAAACTAAGTCCTTACCACTCTGATCACAAAATCTTCCTTTCCAGCCGGGTTGGCATCTTCATGGGGAAAATAAAACAAATTGACATAGGAAACTTAACAGAAAACGAAACCTTGTATTTTATTCAACTAAGAGCAATTATGTAAGATCATAGTAATAGGGATTTCTGAACGGATCAAGTATATTGAAAACATCCATAAAAAGAAATTAAAACTGGTTCAAATTTCCCACACCATATGGTGTCCTATTATTACATTCATACTTTATTTTTGTTTTTCAAAAGTGATACCACATTAAAAAGTACGCACAATTTGACTACATTTCTTTTATCTTACGTGCAAGTGCCGTCAACAGGAGAACAGTCGGCCCCGTTCATACATTGACACAAATTTGTGCAGTTGCTGCCGTATCTGCCTGGGATACACTGGATCTCACACATGGCCCCTGAAAAGCCGGGGGAACACAGACACATTCCGTCAACGTTGTCGCATGCAGCATTATTGAAACACATGCATCGTTTTGAACAGTTCTGCCCGTAGTAACCGTCATGACAAGTTAGCGAGCAAACATCACCCTAGAATATGAATTCGAATTCACGCATGTAAGACGGTTTGCAAAGGACGGCCAAGTTACATCCAAATTTTCTTATTACTGCTACTAAAATCCCACATACAGTCAGTTGTTGACCAAGTTGGCTTTTTAAGGTTATTTTAGGTTAGAGTCTTAGCTAGATCATTCCGTTATATCCTTGTGTTAAGGCACTTTGCCTCTCTTCATTTTGGTGTATAAATATGATTCTGCGAGGTAACTGGTAAGTATTGTTGCTGTGCGTCAGTTTGTGACTGCACCCTGTAAATCATCAGAGGACACGCCGATGATGTGGCACAATGTAGTGCAATTGGGTAAGTTGATGTTACAGGTTAGCAATGACCAGGCGTTAATGTATTCATTTATTAATTAGTCATATGTCTTTTTAATATCCTCTCGACAGGACTTTCAGTAGTGATCAAGAACCCATCTCATAGAGAAAGACACAGACTGCATTTGATTTGCATCATATTGTGAACTGAATAATTATTTTCAAATACCCAGGAATAAGATACATCGTTATAGATGCCTAACATCAGAGGTTGCCTTAATAAGTGAAATAGCAAAATAGTATATCTGGAAAAGGGAAATTTGTTTATCATTAATTAAAAATGATTCTAGCAACACGATAACGACAAAGATTACCCTCCATCCTGGGTAACAGCTGCATTCCCCGGTTATATGTTCGCAATGACCATTTTGACACTGACATAAACCCGAACAATTGTCGCCATGGCTACCAGAGGGACACGGATCTGCACATCTGTAAAAAACGATCACATCACTAAGATTAGGAGACCAAATTAATGTTACGCTATCCGTTAAATCATAACAACATGATTACACCAAAATTACTGTAATATTAGGAGATCATAACCAGAGTTAATAAAGATTGATGAAAAGTCTGTATTAAGCAATGACATAAAAAGAAGTGGATGTTTTTGTATCTTCCAAAGGCCAACACACAGAGATGGAATTAGAGCTATTTTTTCTTTTATTTTAATTACCATATTATGTTTTTTGTTTCTTAAGATAAAAGGTACTTGTCATTTAGCCTCTAAAGAAGATTTTGCTAGGATCGAAACATCAGGCCAACTTACTTTTACACAAGATAAAATGTTTACAGCTCTCCTAACAGCAGCGATGATAATGATGTCGTGTTGTTTTATTCAATTAGAAAAGCTGCTAAAGGTGATGTTGTTATAATGGGCGACTTTAATTTCCCTGACATTAATTGCATAGATGGTTCTAGTAGTAGGAAGGGTAGTAATTTTCTTGATGCTGTGCAAGATTGCTTTTTACATCAACATGTTACTTTCCCTACTAGAGGGGATAACATCCTGGATCTTGTTTTGAGTTCTAATCCAAGCATTGTTGTTGATTTGACGGGTCTAGGAACACTAGGAACTAGTGATCATGATATACTAGCTTTTGATGTTGTTTGCAAAGTCGTAAATTCTGTTAGCAATGAAAAAGTCCCTGATTTTTCGAGATCAGATACAGAGGCAATTGAAACTTTACTAAAGGGTACAGATTGGATTAATTTGTTTAGAGAGACGAGTGCTTCTCAGTCTTGGATTTGTTTTGCTGATAAATTAAAGTTCATTATAGAAAATCATGTTCTGTGGAAGAATCGTCGTCGTGAAAGCAGTATGCCTCACTGGATGAATAAGAAAGTTAGATGTGCAATTAGGCAAAAACGTAGAATGTGGAAGTTGTTTAGGAGGACTAAATCTGAATCTCTTTTGGCCAAGTTTAAAATTCATAAGCTGAAGGTAGAATGCTTAGTCTCTGATGCAAAATTGAATTACGAAAAGAGCATTGCCCTAAAAATTAAGGATAACCCAAAGGCCTTCTTTTCTTATGTCAGGTCAAAGCAGAAAGTTAAAGATGCAATTGTTTCTCTTAAGGGAACCACAGTCTGATAATATAGTTACCGATAGTCAGGATCTTGCAGATCTTTTGAACAACTATTTTGTGCCGGTTTTCACAAGGAAAGATACGAGTAGTATTCCAGCTTTTCAGGGGGGCAGTGATAGACCTATACTGGTTACGGTCTTATTTTCGGATGAGATTGTCTTAAAGGAGCTGCTTCGTCTAACTGTTTCTAAAGCTTCTGGACCAGATGCAATCCATCCGTATTTGTTGAAGACTTTTGCACACCATTTCTGCGTTCCACTCTCGTTGGGTTTTAGTAAATTTTTGGATGAAGGTTATGTTCCTAGGGACTGGAGATGTGCTAATATTACCCCAATTTTCAAGAAGGGTGATAAGTCTAAGCCCTGTTATTATAGGCCCGTTAGTCTCACTAGTGTAGTTTGTAAGGTCATGGAGTCTATTGCTAATAAGTCTATGGTCAGTCACTTCAGCAGTCAGTCTTTGATCAGAAAAGGTCTTGTCTCACTAATATCCTTGATATTATGGAAGATGTAACAAGCTCACTAAATAGGCAGAGGTCTGTAGATGTTGTGTTCCTGGATTTCCAGAAGGCCTTTGATAAAGTTCCCCACCAGCGTGTTTTACTTAGGCTGAAGAGCATGGGTGTCATAGGGAATTTACTGTCTTGGATCGGGAATTGGCTTGGTAATAGGGAACAGAGGGTGGTAATTAAAGGCTGTGCTTCTTCTTGGCAGAACATTACTAGTGGGGTTCCACAAGGGTCTGTATTAGGTCCCTTGTTGTTTGTTGCCTTTGTAAATGACATCGATGGAGATATTTTGTGTACAGCTAAGAAGTTTGCTGATGACACCAAATTGAATTCTGAGGTCTCTTCCAAAAGCGATTCTGAGAAATTTCAAGCGGATTTGGATGAGATTTTTTCCTGGTCTCAAGGGTGGCAAATGCTTTTTAATATTGATAAATGTAAGGTAATGCACATTGGTAGTAGTAACCAAAAGTTTGCCTACAATCTTAATGGTGTGGAGTTACATGAGGTCTCTGTTAAAAGAAACCTAGGTATCTACATTGACTCATCTCTGCAACCTTCGAAACATTGTCTTGAAGCTGCTAAAAGAGGTAATAGGGTTTTAGGTATGATCAAGAGGAACTTCAGTTTTCTGAAAGAGGACATCGTAGTTAGGCTTTATAAGCAGTTGGTTAGGCCTCATCTGAGTATGCTTTGCAGGCTTGGAATCATTATTTTGCTAAGGATAAGGAAGTACTTGAAAAGGTCCAGAGGACGGCTACTAGGATGATTAGTTCCTTACAGAGGGTTCCTTATTATAGGCGGTTACAACTGTTGAATCTCACCACACTGGAGCTTAGGGGGTTACGTGGGGACTTGATCCAGGTTTTCAAGATTGTGTATGGTTTCGACAATTTATCCTTTACCGACTTTTTCATGTTTGCTTGCAGTAGTTGTACTAGAGTTCATTGTCTTAAACTCCAAAAGTCGCATAGTAGGATTAATATTCGGCATAACTTTTTTCTAATAGGGTTGCGAATGAGTGGAATGGTTTGCCTGAGGAAGTTGTACTTGCAAGTAGTGTCAATGGGTTTAAGAATGCTTTGGACAAGCATTTTAAGCATTGTAATCGGGTCTGAGTGTTTGTGTCTTCAGTTTTTTTCCTCTCTATAGGGTCCTTGATGGGGACTTAAGTGTCTCTCCTGATCCTTTTTTTCTACTAAACTAAACTAAACTAAACTAAAAGATTTGAGCAAATATTATGTAGACGCTTACAACGAAATAAGTAAGCATCGTAAAACTATCACTCAAGTCAAAATTCTGAGCAAACATCGAGTGTAACAGATGATGTTATTGTTAGCACTACAAACACTCGCTGTGTAATTGATTGATTTGGTGAGCGCAAGCAATGTCTATAAACGAAGTCTTTAAAAGAGTATAGACAAACAGAATACCCGTATATTTGTTAGCCATCAAACCACAATAAGGAGTACGTTTCAAGTTCTCCTCACTTGTAAAATAAAATCTCATTTATACCAGTTATAAAATACATACTGTAGTAAGTGGTACAATTCGAAGAGGATATGCAAGTAGTAATATTTCTATGGCAAGTCACTTTGTTTCCATCAAGTAATCGCACAGTGTCTCTCTTGGCACATGTGGATGTTTTTCTTCCCCCGACCATCCCCACCCTCTCAAATATACATGTGAGAATTAAATGGCAAGCGCAGCTTTACCTATTCTTTAAAGGCCGTGTGTACATAAACAGGCCTGATGTGGCTATTATGGTAACCTCACTTGCGCACAAAATGTTCCAAAAATAAAATAGCAGAAGTTTGTTATTTTCCTTCTCACTCGGTGCTCACTCGGTGATGAACCTGCCTTGCAAAGCATGAAACTTTAAAGTTATGCTATTTTGTACATGATAGCCAATTTTCCCTTCAGAGTTCATTCGCAAAAGTAAACAACAACCATAATGTTCACTTACAGGGGACCTCTGAATCCAGCGGTACAATTACAGGCACCGGTGACTGGATCACAGGCAGCTCCATTCTCACACTGACAATCAAACAGGCAGTCTTGCCCATATTTGTTCCAAGAACAGGTTTCCCCACAATCAGACCCTGGGAATAAAAGTTAATAATCAAATCTAAACAAACATATATACAAAAAGAAAATGTTTCGGACTAGTTGTAGCTAATAATTATACATGTTGTAGCTTTTTGGCTCGTTCTGCTGCATCTTAATAACATTGAGAGCCCTATCCATGTGGTGGACCCCACGTTATATATTGTTTTTATGTTCAAATAAAAACTTTTCTTAGAGAAACCTGCTTCATGAATGACTTCCCAGTAGGCTCTTAGCGTTCATGCATAATCCTGTATAATAGCAACATTATGCCAAATTTTGCCAATAAAAATAATTATCTACAAAAGAGTTATATTAGATGAACCCACTGTGGCTTTCAATAAGTAAATACGTAGGTCTCAGCAATTGCACTCGAATGTACGACGAACATTATACCAATTAATTGTGTGAGTTCCCATTCCCCAATCCACAGATAATATAGAGTGTTTGCACAAACACCAGACGGGTTTTCATTGGGAATTTTATATCAGGTTTACAATGATTACAATGTTCAAGAGGCTATCTAAATATGAACATTGCAAAACAGCGTGCAATCCCGACGACAGGGGTTATCCCCATTTGAAGCAAGACTTACAGATGAATGTTAAGTTTCACTCGAATGTACGACAAACATAATACCAATTAATTGTGTGAGTTCCCATTCCCCAATCCACAGATAATATAGAGTGTTTGCACAAACACCAGACGGGTTTTCATTGGGAATTTTATATCAGGTTTACAATGATTACAATGTTCAAGAGGCTATCTAAATATGAACATTGCAAAACAGCGTGCAATCCCGACGACAGGGGTTATCCCCATTTGAAGCAAGACTTACAGATGAATGTTAAGTTTCACTCGAATGTACGACAAACATAATACCAATTAATTGTGTGAGTTCCCATTCCCCAATCCACAGATAATATAGAGTGTTTGCACAAACACCAGACGGGTTTTCATTGGGAATTTTATATCAGGTTTACAATGAGTACAATGTTCAAGAGGCTATCTAAATATGAACATTGCAAAACAGCGTGCAATCCCGACGATAGGGGTTATCCCCATTTGAAGCAAGACTTACAGATGAATGTTAAGTTTCATATTTGTGTTAATGACCAAAGTGTTGTACCTATTAGCTCCTCTTCACACTAGTGTCTCTCCGACAAGAATCAAATGTTGCATGTTTGATTATGTCGATGAGTTTTAATTTTCTCACCTGAATATCCCGCTGCACACGCACAATTACCATCGGTAGGATCACACGTGGCCCCGTTCAAGCACATGCAGTCGTTGTTACAATTAGGACCCCATTTGTTCATAGTACAAACTGAAGGTTGAGGAAATGAAACATAAACATTTCACATATTAATTTCACTTATTCAAGAAAGGATGAAGCGTTACTTTCAAATCATGTTTTTCGCAGGCGTCTTTAATCATTTCTTGCAACTTACTAAGAAAGATTGTTCCACAAACAACATAAAAGTCAAATTTCTTTCTAAATATAAAAGTCATCATATCCATCTCTTTATCTCCATTTCATAACACAAGTAAGAATACACGGCTCAACGCACATATTGATAGCTTGCTCCTTTGTTGAGATATAAACTTTTGTTTTTGATGTTCGTTTGTGCTATGTTCGGATAGATTCATTACACAACAATTTGTGATGTTATAGATGTTCAACGCATCAATTTTTCTTTCTATTTGCATTGAATTTCATTGATGCATTCAGTAACCCTCCGTAACTGATACTACTTCTAAGACCATTACCCGCTAACCCCAGCCTTCTAAACATTGAAACTGTGTATCGTGCGAACATAGCGGTAAGCTAAGTGTACAAAATCCTTTCCCTGTTGCTTTCTGGATTGCTATGTCATTGGAATGAAATCAACTCGCATGTCGATGGTATCTAAGTGGCACCAACTGCAATGCCTATTTTATTTACATCTTATGATGCCCCACCAACTAATGGCTGGAAAAGAAAGTAACTACTTAAAAACGGAGTAGTCACAAGAACCATAAATGCCCAGTGTAAATATTTTTTCAAATATTCTGCTCCATTTCTGTTTCGGCCCCCATTATACAATAGTCTAAATGCCATCGCTTATGTTACATTGTGCCTGATTTGTGAAGATTCAACAATACAATTCTTCTGTGACCTCCAGAACGCCAAGTGAATCGTAATATTATCATTTTGGAGGAAGTGACGAATTGATAAGTAACTTAAAACAGACATTGAATTACAACGTATCAATGGACACTTCCCCGAAGGGACACTTCTTTGTGGGGACGGTAACACTGATGTCGCACTACCGAGGATGCTCTTTTCGATGGAAGCTAATTTTTAAACTGTGTTTCTCAATTCTCATTTAGTGAGAAACAATTAACAATACCTCTACACCTATTACCTTTCTTCTCATAAATCAAATTTAATTATATTTTGTTAGATTTAATGAGTCCGTCACCGTTTGACTACATTACAGTCAATGTAATATATATCTACATTAACCAAGGGTTCTGAACTTTTGCAAAGGTTGTTAAGGTGCCATAACGTTACACTTTACTTACTGCTGTCACAACTATCACCACGAAAACCAGGAAGGCATTCACAAACGTCAGGTCGAATGCAATCACCGTGTTGGCAACTTTGTCTACATTCAGCTGTAAATGTATATCAATCAGGAGATAAATGAAGGATGTCAACGAAAATATGTATTGAACTAAAACAAAAAATTATATATTAAAATCTCCGATTGTTTGTTATACTTTTTTGAAAGTTATCCTCTCACTTAAACAATGAAGTTTCTAATATTATTACCAACAGATATATTTAGATGAGAGGTACGGGGATGAAGATGATCAACTAAAGACATTCGTATCCCATTCGAATCCAGAGCCAGTGATATTTAGTATGGAGAAAGCGTTCAAAATCTGTTCTGGAAACGCTCTACCAACATGCAGCAGTTTAAGTACAAAGAATGTGTTGGTGGTGCAACTCAATATGGACGTTAGAGCTTCCCAACACAGTCCCACTACTGGTTATATCATCTAACAACAGTTAAAACAAGATGATAGATAAGCTATACCAATAGAGATATCTGTTACTTTTATATCTAAAGAATCACATTTAAAGAATTTTTTTGAGTTGAAATAGTGTAATATCACGTTTTCAACACTATTAACAACTTAAATCGCATAACCATTGTTCATTAGGCCGACTTGATACAGATACATTTCAAATTGCCAAAAAAGATTCAATAACCTTCAAAATTTTCGACTTGAATTACAATTGTCAGCTGGTGATTAATGGCCTTTGTAATGAAAATATCTCCGGAAGGGTATTTAACTTAAACAGTTACATTCCTCCTTCGAATGAAACTACTTGTGGCTAAGAAAATGTACACACAAAATGTGTAAGGTTTACATTTAAAAAATAGCAATGAATAGAGTTAATGGCTTCATTTAAGTGATATGTTTTCATCTGATTACTTACGATAACACATATTCTCAGATGCAACATACAGGTAATTGTCACAGCATTCTCGCACCGACCTGTACCGAGTTCTGAGTTCTTGTCTGTATTTTGTTCTGTATTGTAACCTGGTAAGGGCAAAATAACTCAAATATTCCTGATATGGAATATACTATCAACTTTTGTGTTGATCATTGAAACTTTTAGATTATAGGAAGTTTTAAAATATTAGAAAATCGCAGTTCATTTGGTTTATGAGATGGAATTTCTTAAAATAACAAACTGTTATTATTTTATCTGTTATTATCTCTGTTGCCAGGCAAATATTTACACTGAGAAAAACAGTAATTCGGCGAAATAAACTTGAGAAATGGGGTGATTGCGAAATAAGCAAAATGGAGTGTTTGACAAGTACTTGAGAAAGGTCCCCTTGATGAAAATGGACTTTAACTCGATCTGTCAATAATGTGTAACCTTTGTTTAAGTATAAGACTCAATTGCTTTGGTAACAACATGAAATGAAAACCAAATAGGAAGGTATGCGTTTATCAGGAAAACGTCTGCCAAGACAGAAATTGATTGTCACACTAATGTTATGATAAATTATTAAAAAATTGAGAAATTTACTTTCTAACATAAATCGAATCTACGTGTTAATCAGTGAATGTAGGCATAGTCGTTCCCCGTTCACACACACACACACACACACATATATATATATATATATATATATATATGTGTGTGTGTGTGTGTGTGTAGTCTTCCACATGTGGAATGGCTTTCCGTGATTGCTGCAAACAATTCTGTAATGATATCATACCTTGTCTTGGTGCACTTAAACCAGTGAAAGAGATCCCAACATCTAGTGTAATAGTTTACATTATAAGATTCAGCGAATGAAGTTGAGACCGTAATCTGGTAGCTGTTAATATCAAAAGTATAAATACTGGTAATATTGGAATGGAACAAATTATACCATAAATACTGGTAATATTGGACTGAAACAAATTATACCGTTTATTTAATGTTATGGAAATGAAAAGGGGAGGGGAAATGTAAGGAACGTGGGCAAGGAAGTAGAAAGGGGTATTGTAACCTCAGTATATATGCATGGTTAATCTACCGTTACAACAAACTCATAGAAAAATAGGAACACTTCTCAATATGTAGTTTCCATAGACTTTTATGGACTTATTTATGTTGGAACTGTAATGTAAGAGGCATTAGCTTGGTCCGGCCATAAAATAATACGGAGGCCACATAAGGTCTATATAATTCTAGACCTATAAAGATAAAGAACTTTATAACAAAGTGGTTCCCTACTTTTATATGAGCATAAGAGAGTGCCAAGCATGACAATGAAGCACACGATTGCTTAAAAATTATGACCACTGTAAATTTATTTTGCATATAATTTGCTTACTAAATGAACGAATTGACTTATACTGTAATATAAAAAGTGTCTGGAGCGGTATGCGTATGTTGAGCGGTTTTGCTAGCAATAGCCTAAAACACTGTCCTTTACAATATTCTTCCCCGTTTTTTGGTATAATCAGCTTTAACTCATTCTATAATCAATTTCATTGTCAAGATTTCAGGAAAGAAGTTGACTGACAAACTCACAGTGTGTCTTAAAACACTGTAACCGTCAATGATCATATATTTTTCATTTCATTATAAATTTGGGCTTCAAAACTCAATCTATTCCTCATATTTTGAAGCAATCCTGCATTATTCCGGTACCTTATATATCACGCATAACTAGCATGAGCAATCTTCGTCCAGTTGCTCTCACTTCCGTCGGACTGATATTATGTGAACGATTTATTTTACACTATTTGAAGAAGCTAACTGCTCATCTCATAGATGATCTCCATTTTGCAAAACAGATGATTGTAATACTGAAGATGCTATCCTGTTCACACTCGAAGATTCTATATCTGGTTCTGTCTCAGCTCGCGGTTTTTTTTTTAATTTCTCATCTGCATTCAATACTACCACTCAATACTACAACCTCATATTTTGGCTGATCTACTACTTAAAATGGACGTCGTCCCAAATGCGATGGAACATTGGGTCTTAGATTATCTTTCAGATTATCTTAGCAACCAACCGTTCACTGTTTGTTCGTATTGGTCGTAACGTTAGGTCTGTTGTTATTAATTGTAGTATTGGAGCACCCCAGGACACTGTGTTTGCACATTTCTCCTCTTTACGTTTAATACTTCAAACATACAGACCCCATTTTGTCCTCTTGTTAAGTTTGCTGAATTCTCTGCTCTAACTTGTTTGATAAGAAAAGATGTTGATAGAAGCTACCGTAAGAAAAATTACTGATTTATTTTATATCTGTCATAGAAATTACCTCAAATTAATTGTTAGTATGACAAAGAAATTGATTTTGACTTCCGGGAGGTAAATGGGAAGGTATCTAACCACTTGTTATTAAAGATATACTGTGGATAGAGTTAGTGGGTACAAGTAAAAGGGAGTAATGTTTGATGACCATCTTAGGTGGGATGAACACGTCCGACACGTCGAGTTTATAACTAAACGTATGATACCCCGTATGTATTTTGTTTGCGTAAGTTATGCTCTTATTAACACAAATCAGGACAATTCATTTATATTTTATCATTCCAATATTGGTTGTGTCTGTTCTTATACTTTATGACATCATGGGCTGGTAATACCAACAAGACATTTAAGAGAGTTGTAGATGGTATTATCAAGCGGGCCGGTCGGGTTATTGGGAAACGTTTAACTACGGTGGACCAAGTCTATAAAAGTGGGCAAATTTAGTGTTAAAGGATGTTAGCCACACCCTATATCACAACACGAGTAATTGTATCATTCCACACAGCGGTAGAATGCGAACAAACACGAATCGCAACCCTTCGTCTTTTCTGGGGCACGCCGTTCGTACTTTTAACTATTCTTTTTATCGTTAATCATTCTTCTTGCCATTTTTATTACCTTGTTTGGTTTTTTTTTTGCAACTTGGCAATGTCTGGTCTGTGTGGAATACGTACATGCTTTTCTTTGTTAGATCGTCTTTAGTGTTGTAGTGTTGTAGTGTTTTATGATTTTATGTTTCATTGTGCTTATTTTCCAACCTTTGGTTTTTCTTTATCTGCAAGCATGTAATGTCTTTGTTGGATATAAAGTTGATCATAGAATAACATACCATAGCAACAGGCAGAATACACAGTCCTTTGATTGCTTTGCTCTCAGGAAAGAATCTTTAAAAATACCGTAAAAGTTGAGAGTAGAGCATAGATAATAAACTGACTACGTGCGAAGGCCATTAATTGCCACAATTTTATTTGATAGTTTCTATCACAGAATATCGAAAATATCAGGTACAGAACTTACTACTGTAAGATAAACATTATTGCAGTCACTTATCAATCCCAATAACTATCTCACATGCCAATGGATCCGAACATTTTACATTTTCACAAATGAAACTTTAATCACAAGATAGATAGCTCAGTTGGCTTTCAATTTGTTTACCTTATAGTATTGAAGGATCTTATATTGGAGAGAATAAACTCCACACAGCCCTAACCAATAGAGATGGTGAATACTGTAATGGTTATTAGTGGCTTAATGTTATAATATACGTGTGGTATACCGTGTTCGATGCGTAAATATATAGCAGTTTCAGGAGCATTACCGTTGGCATTCTAATCGGCAAGATGCCAGTTCTACTCAGACTACTAGATCTGCGATTTACTTCATATATCAACAGGACTTCATATATTAACTCGCAAGAACCCAATTGTACGAATGCGTAGAAGGGAAAATGGAGACAATTGTGACTAATATATCACTTTTTGGCAATTAAAGTAGTTGAACGGTCTTAACCTGTTTTGTTTCGTGGCAAACCTTTCCCAAAATTGTTTGGAATACATACGCAGCCAGTGTTTTTGTAAGATATTTGCCCATCTTTTTTGGCGTGTAATATTTATAAGCGTTTTTGGCGTGTAGCAAGTGTGCTACACCGCAACCTTCGGTACGGTGTAGCACAACCTTCTTTCAACCTTCTTTTCACGGTTGCACAGTTAGTTCACCCTCGAGGCAAATTTAATACAAACATCGACATAAAGCTATAAAAGATAAAAAATACCTCTCTGTTCTCGTGCAGACATGATTTCCATCAACATCTAGAGATATTCCGCGTGCACTCGTACTGGAAATAGTCAATGAGGCCAGCAGTAAAGTGATGCACAGTAATAACTTCATCATCCTGAAAAAGAGCCCCCAGAAAGCTGGATTATAGAGAATGCAATTCGGGCTTGATATATACCCTCATTTCCTACAATACTATTGGTCTTTAGAAAAAATTGGCTTCAATTCATTTGAATGGGGATCATATGACAGTGTTATAGCTATCAGGACAAACCCAGAGTTAAACCTCCTATAAGGATGGAACATTTTTATATAGTAACATTTAGCAAGTGTGTCATCATTATGTCAGAATATGTCAATTTATTAAGATGGATCATTGGGTTACAGTTCAGCCACTCAAATGACATGACCTTGCTGTCTCCTGCATCCAACTTTGTTTTCATTTTGTAAAGTTTATCAGCAGAGGCGCTAATATGTTTTTTTTTGTAGGAATATTAGCTTCTTTGATTGAAGTCTGCGTAAATAGGACTACCAAACAATTTCTTCCTTTTGTAGCCTTCAAATGTCCAGAGGATTGACAGTTGCAGATGTCATCTGAAAGGTTGGCGATTTGACCACTATGGTGTTATTGCTTTGGCACACGCTCACACACCCATTTGGTGTTTGACCGTACGTATAGGTATGCCTTGCGGTACACCTTTTGCGAACTTCATTTTGCCCCATGGTCAACCTTTCAGTCATGTTCATGAACTTCAAACTAAGTGGATGGGTGATGATGTGCCACTTATGATCATACTAACAATCTTTCGGATGTGACCTGTAACTGTATGGTTTGCCTATACTATTTTTGAGCAGCAGGCACACATACTTCTGGGATACACATACCTGGTATAGATTGGGAGAAATGGATATCAACATAGTTATAATTCTTCACCCTTACTGCTACAAAATCCAATGATCACAAAACAAAAGACTGCCATTTGTAGGCGTTAGTATACACTATTGAGGATTCTGATCATTTAAGGGTGATCAAGTTATCAGTTGCAGACAAATCAAGTGAAGGAAATTCGAGTTCCCACCAAAATATTATGGTATGAGGGACCGCAGGAAAATTGATATATTCTAGCAATCCGTCCCAGCGACAATACCACTGGAACTAAAGTCAACGAGCAATATTTTTGTCAGTCTTTGGATGGTCTAGCAAGTACCACAAATAAGAAGTTCAGAAGAAGCTAAACAAACTTATACGTCACCGAAAACCACACGAGGGGAAGATATTCTTGCTACAGCAAGCCTAAGACGGAAAACAGCAAGAACTGAGAGAGATAAACAAGGCAATGGAAGAATTCAAATTTACTAACACCAAAATGCAGGTGAATTTGAATTCACTTGAACAGCTTTCCCGACGATACGTGTTCGACTGTTTGGGATAAAGGAAACCAAGTAAGGTACAACATACATAATAATCAAACTAGTAAGCCCCATATTTTGAACACACGCAAAGCAGCTATCAGCACAACATTGCGTGCAGACCTACAGTAATTATAGACCTTTTGTATGGCTTAAATATGCCCCAGAATGCGCCAGGTCACGTCTAAACACCCGATCCGTCTATATGCATGGTACACTATTGCTTATTTCCTCCTTCAAGGGTTATAAAAAAAGTGGTCGGTAGCAGACAGATCAATCCATCGAAGCTTCTGTTCAATATATAATATCAACCAACTTTATACATTTATGGTAATCTGACGATGAGCAAGGTATGTAGTCGTGTTTACTAAAGTTGTGTTCAGAACCATCATTGAATAAAGCCTATGTGGTGTAAAAGTTCATTACCACAAATGTCCTTTGATGTTTATGATATCTAACACCTGTCTTTTCAACAATTTGCACGAATGCAGGCTTGTGCACACTTTCGTGGAATACAATCAAGAATCCTTGTAATGGCGAGCATTGTCTTTTTCTCCTTCAAATAAAGGTTTTCAAGGGGAGGGGGGGGGGCAGATACCAATCTCCTCCCAATGCAAAGATGACAGTGATATTGCAATTAATTAAATTTTGTGTATATTTTGCAATTCTATGGTACATTTGCCGAGAACAAATTATTATTCATGCTATAGGTCACATAGGCATTGTTTAACCTTCAAAGTAGATCTTACAATAATTTCGAAAAGCAAAGAAAAAACGATTTAACGCCAAGTAGTCCTTCCGGTGGATAGCTGAGTGCATAAGTGAAGCATTAAAATAGGTAGAATAGGTAAGTTTGGAATTATGGAAGATTTGGAAATTGAGGTGAACAATGCATTCAGTATTAAAATCATGATTTTTTTCGACAAATTGAATGCGTGCGGCTTCGAGTCAATTAAAATTATTCTTTATAATATATATTATATTTATACAATCGATTGGTAATTTTGCTAAAATGAACAAAAAATACATCCAGCACTGCTTTCATTTTCCGGCCCTCATCCCATACCCCTGGCATCACTGACATTTCACCCATCAAATGGACTGACCCGGGAAATGTAAGCAATTCAAACTGTTTTAGCAATGTATCCGAATTCGCCTGTCTCTTGCAATTCCATCTCTCTCTTACCACCCCCCCTTCCTGTCGGATTAAAAAAGATTATATTTCAGTATCAATTTATATTTTTTCTTGCAATATCAAGAAATAATTTCTTCTTACCATACATCACTGGCATACAAAAATAGACTTTTAAGGAGGAAATACCTTAACTAATAACTCACTGCGACAACCACTGCCAACTTAACCCGTACAGAGATAAATAAAGAAGTAAATGCTCCACAAAGTTAAGTTAGAATATTCTACTTTTGTGAGAACAGAATACCGTTAATGTTCACCAACATTGCATCCAAATATAATAGAAATACAAGTAATGGACAATTGTATATAAACTTCACCAAGCCCTTTCCTGCCATTCTCATGCAAGAGGCCTTAACCTCACCAAAACATTTCCCCTTAAACGTAGATATCTAGCAATAATATGATGGGTCGGAAGAAATTTTAGCTTGCTATAATTTATCTAACACTGATGCCCTTATGATGATTATATCGGCCCAAATGGTATATAGCCTTTCTCATCTTTCACCCTTTTGATTGTAGAACAATAATCAAATGATGGTAGAGACAGTTTTATAGCTACTAACGAAGGATATGCTTAAGTTTTTTTGTACTATTTGTCCAGAGAGTTGATTTCAAAATAAATTGACACGCAGGAAGCTGCATGGTTTTATCTTTTCGTGTAACTCTCGGTTTAAATAAGTTCTCACCTAGTTACAGATAACTACGGCCTACAAGAAACTTGAGTCTGCGTAGCAGTGGAAACTTTTCGTTCATGTGATTTGATCAGAGCACCTTCGTGCAGACGAATAGATACAAGACGTGATATGCGTTTAGCTTTCGATGAGATCAACAAATCCTTTGATCTGCAAATCTAACTACCATGAAGAAGATTTAACCTATAGAGTGAAGGTTACTATTCTGTTGTATTAGGAAATACAGTCCCGGTAAAGGCAGCAGGTTAATAGCAACATTTGAATTGAAATTAACAACACACAAATGTAATTTACGATGATATATTATGCACACTCATATAAACTTATATAAACCAAATGTACAATAGAAATTCTTTATGGAAAATGAAACCAGAATATGAACCGAAAACCCCAAAAATTAAAACGATTTTTTTTTCAAATTTCAAACTGTTGTTATGAAAATCCCCCCCCCCCCCCCTCCCATGCAAGATGATATATAGTGTTGTTAAACCTTTATCTATAAATTGGTATCTATTTAACCACTGGCCCCAAATATAAAACAACCCCATCATCCTGAACTCAGCCACCACCCAATTCCCACCCAATCCCCCACTCCAAAGATGTATCCACTTGACCTCTTGCTTGCGATCGATCACAGTAATGACGCTGTCCGACTGATCCATTCAGATTCATGATCTCAACCAAATGACTGAGTAGCCTTATGATATCATTGACCACTTTTTAGTTTATGCACATTGCAAAGAGGGCAAAATACAGGGGAAAACCTTACATGGAAAAAAGTATAAATGAGTTTAAGGTTAGTCTATGGAATAATCCCTTCCCTCCAAAAACAATATATATCTTTGGTAAATTTGGTTAAGGTTGATATTTTGCTTAACGATTAATTACACCAAGTTCCCCGTAAATATTAATTCTCTTATTTTGCCAGCTTGAGATAAAATTTGAAAGCCCACTATGGTGACAAGACTTAAACTTTTGCTTCTAATGCCCCTTTCATTTCCTTATAGAAAATCCCACGGAGTGAGATCGTACAATCACTTGCTCGACACAACCCCCCCCCCCCCCAACTAACCCTGTAGGAGACTGTTAAAAAACATTTTCAAATAATCTACCTTAGCTAAGAACCAATTTGTTCCTAGAATGCAGTAGTTACAAGTTCTTGGATATGCCTTGCCAATAGTAAAGAACTGCTTTTGGGATCACTTAGACGTGGCATTTCTTTACGTGGATTGATTTTTTTGGGGGGGGGGTGGGACTCTACAAATAATATAAACATCAGGCACAAATCGATGGTTCTGCAGGATAGATAGAGGGATCGTAGGGGAGAAGAAACTGTATAAAGTTGACCCAACAGTTATGGAATGTTCACAAGGCAAAGCGATGTGGTGCCTCTCTCGATAAAGAACCTTACATATGAAAAGTAAAAGTGAAGTGAGAAACTTGATGACACCAACTCACGGATGAACCAAGTTAAGTGGATCTCAAAGGACTTCTTAGCTGTACTTAATATTTGTTGTCAGTTGGGGTTAGGTGTTTGAACCTTATGCAGTTTCGCGTCAAATCTTGTCATTAGTCAGATATTTAATGACACTATATTATGGATTATAATATTAACATTTAAAATCTGTGCATCCTGTTAGTATGTGTCAGACTCAAATCTGTAAATAAACGACTACTGCATGCAAATAATAATAACAGACCAGTTTTGCTGGCCATGTTGGGTTCATTTCTGATCAAACGTAATACACCAAACGGAAAAAGAAAAAAGAAAGAAAAAAGCGGAAAAATTCTTGGCATGGAAAGCATAGATAGATATTTAAATATACAGAATACTAATTCTTCCGAAAAACAAGATATATAAACAATCATTTGCATAAGAACAAATTGAAGATGAACAGGATCATTAGTGCGAAAAATTTAAACTAATCAATTACCTGTAGGATATTTCGATTCGATCTCACTTTCCTTTCTGATTTCCTTCTTGCATTGCACAATCTTTTTTTTTTGTCATCAGACTTATTTTTACTATTACCTTCCTGACAATTCTTTAGGAAACTAAAAACCTATAGTCTCCAGGGCATGAAATCTTGGTTTTCAAAACGAAATGTAATACTGCATCGGTACCCATTGTGTTTTCTTGAAATGAATGACAACATTCTAACAGGAATTGCTCATAACAGCCACGTATTAAATCGGGGACTGCATTAACATACAGGCAAAGGGCAATTTGCTGTCAGAGACTATCCGTCATGATTGCTCTTTCAAATCACCTGTTATTGCCAATCGCAACAACTGCCGTGCCTATCTAGAAAAGATGAGGCAAGTGCCCATCATAATCATTAGTATCATAGAATTTCTACTTAATGATTGGCCGTCTGAGAATATGCTGAAATTAAAAGGGTGGAATGAAAAGCGATACATGGCGCTTTTCTGTTTCTACAAGTGTTTGCTGTCACAATTTCATTACCAAAAAACAAACCTTTGTGATCTCTCACAACTTTTCTAATTGCATTAATCCCACGCTTGAAAGCCAATACCTTTGCAATGAAATTCAAAGCAATTTCTTACGTTCATCCTAAAACTATCGATTTGTGCCCCTGTCGATTCTTAATAAGAAGACTGGTACAAACGAATTTCAAAATATGTCAGACTCCTACATGGAGGAAACTGTCTTTGCCAGTAAGATTTACAGGAAAGAGTTTGTGACATTTAATTCAACGATGAGTGTTCCAAAATTTGGTAGGAGTTGTTGGTGGCTCTACTAAACATCAGTATTAAAATTGTAGCATATCTAATAATTAATTTTGATCTTTCATTGGTGTTATTCACACACTACATGACACTTGATAAACACAATATCATCTCTTAGGAAAGGTCTCCTTTCAATTTGATTTAGTACTCAATACATTCAGAGAAAGCACCAAAAGAAAAAAAGAGACAAAAATATAGCAACAATGTGATTCCTGTATGTTTCACTTTAAGTAAGTTGAATGCCTAAAAGCAGTACTGAAGACAACATCTTTTAAACAATTCAGCACTCTTCTCTTTGAAGCTAATAAATCATGTAATACTTACTGACATTAAGCATAATAGCTTGGCCAAACAAAATGTAAAGGACTCTCTCGATCAAGCTCAACAATTCTTCACTATCTTTCTCTCAGAGTTGATTCCACATGTAGCCAGTACAACCATGAAGAAGATAATAAGACAACATCTCTTGGGTTCTTGCTGGAGTGTACAGACAATGTAGCAAGGAAGTCCAAAGTATATCTCTACACATAAATGCTGACAGCCAATGAAATGGCTCCCTTCCATAGACATGATTATTCATAGTATGTTAATCTATTCCTTTACTGTAACATTTGGTAGACAAGAGTAAGAATTGTTTGGAGTCAAAAATGTCTTCCTAACTGAAAGACTCTAAAGCAAGAAATCTGTACAGTTGAAATACACAACTTATCATTCATGATCATAAATGGACGAACTAACAAAAACCATACAGATCAATATTGCCATTTGTGCAAACCTCACAGAGCCTTCACATATATACACATTTGATATTTACACATCTGTTTTTTAATTTTTCTTTGATTAACTTCTGTTTCCTCGTTAAATACATTATGAGATGCAAGGACATTCAGCAGGTGGGTAAATTCTCCCTCAGAAGAAGATCTTTTACATATTCATTACTATAGCTATGAAGCAAAGGCAGTGGAAATTGAAGTATGTGGCTAATGTCATTTCTGGATTACAGGTTTCAATTATATTCAATTATTTTATGATCTGTTTAGACTGAAATGAAAAGGCAACATGATGCAGTAAAATAAGAAGATTTTTAGAACATGAAAAAGAAAGAAGTTTTCTGTGAAGTTGAAAATTAACAACGAAAATTTTAAGAAAAGGAAGAAGATAATTCTGACACAAAAGTGTATTTTTTCAATCCCTGTTACCTGAGCATATCCGTAACACTCACAATACTCTTATGAGAAAATAGAAATATGTATCAATAGGATGGAAAAGAACAAGGAAAAAAGGAAGAAAAAAAAAGAGGTGGATTGGAAGATCCTACTCTCATCAGGCCTGAGGAGAACAATTTTGCTTCTTTTTGGCATTTCTTTTTTTCTGCACTCACACATGGTAAAAAAATGGTGAAAAGGGCTTCCCCTTATCAATAGAGCACTTAACATTAGCATAAGGAGTAAACTTATGCTCTCTGCAGAGGCAGCACAGTGTAAATTATCCACAAAAAGTGCTATTTTGACATATAGAATGACACCGCCTACCACATACAAGTTTCCAAAACACAAGCATTTACGCTGTTTACCTGGCGAGTATTAAAAGATTGTAATGGTTGGTTAATAAAACCTTACTTCCTTTAAGAATTGAATACGTGGAAACTTGCACAAGCAATTTTTAAGCATGAAACATGAAAGATCTTCACCGACAGGACAATATTAATTAAAACTATTGTAATCTTCATCCGCATTTAAAAGGGATGCAGTCATTTTCTGGCATGAACCGTGCAATAATTTAACCCCCATATCGTGCTATTAGCATAGAAATACTTCCAAATTTGACCAAAAAAAGGCAGCACAGCCAAAAATATACAGGGTTATTTTGCGAGAAGAATTCTTCATCTGTGTTCTAGCATAGACAGCATTGGTTCCGTACCATGTTCAGTCGCTCACAAGCAGGAGGACTGTTGACAGCTTCGGTGTTTAGTATAATTAAGGCAAATCCTACTACAGAAGGTCATTTCGTGGAGCTGGAACTGGATTTCGCCTTCCACTGACATTACTGTACATACCTGGAGGGGGCGGTTGGTAACCTAAGAAGAGGGAAGAACTTGTGATTTACAACAACTGAAACGAAAGTTATATTTAGGGTTATTGAGAATTTGAAGAATTTCAGACTGAGTCTCTTATTATTTAGATGTGATTTTGAAAGTAAAAAGCCCACACACATGCTTATAATGAAAAGAACTATATGGTTCCCATCACTTTTAGTGATTTCTGAACTGGTTATGCAATGTAGACACTTATGATTTGCCCATGTGTACTTTTGACGTCTAGATGGCTCATTTCATCATTCGTGGTAGCATTATGATGGACGACTTATGTTTTCAGTTTTTTTTTATATCACGTACACAATACCACATTCAAAGGGAAGTGCAGCTTTAAGCACAGGTAACAGGGACAGAAATTCTGGTACTGATATCATCAAATCATGAGTGCTGTAATCATCAGTAGTGTGTAAATGCCTTCTCTCTCCCTCTCCTCCTAATTCCTTTTTTTCAGAGCATCCTCTTCCCCCTTTTCCTCCCCTCTTTCCATTGCCCTTTACTCCCCTTTCTCTCTTCCCTACATCCCTTCCCTCTCTCTCGTCCCAAAATCCCCATCTCTTTTTTCCCCTACCCTCTTCCCTTTCTCCATTCCCTTTTTCAGGGCATCCTCTTCCCTTCTCCTCCCCCTCTTTCCAATTCCCTTTACTCCCCTTTCTCTCTTCCCTACATCCCTTCCCTCTCTCTCGTCCCAAAATCCCTATCTCCTTTTCCCCTTCCCTCTTCCCTTTCTCCATACTCTCTTCCATCCCTCTCCACTTTCTCCTTCCCCTCACTCCCATCCTTCATCCCTTCCCCAACCCTAACAACCTTCTCCCCTTCCCCACCCCTTTCCCCTCCACCTTAACAAACCACAGTATTACAACTGAGAATTACTAGAGAACCTACCCTGAGTGGGTTATGGTGCATTACTAGGCAAGGTATTGTACTCTGACTTGGGATGAATGTCCAAGTCATCGATGTCTGCATAAAGATTCTCCTCGGATTTATTGGACGAAAAATCAGAATCTTGCTTATTCACAAAAACTGTTGAGAAAGGAACAGAGAAACATTATTCCAAACCAATGCTGACTTATTAAAATAATTTACAAAAGGAAATTTCTTCCCAATCATGCCCCTAACGTTATCCTGACATTATCCAGATGATGCATACAGTTTATCCCCTATACAGTAAGGACTAAACCGTAGATATTCTATGAGTTTAAAGTTGGATACAACTCAACTTCTATTTCATGACCTAAGTTCCAATTGCCATGAAGACCAAAGTCTTAAACACTGAGTTCTGCATACTCAAGGACTGATCAACACACATAATTTCCAAACAACAGAGTGCTTTCCCTAGATTGGTTGCATTTGATTTAAAACAGGGCAACTTTTAGCCATGAACCTCCAGACACCGGTGATTGCCATGGTGACAATGCTTCTTGTTGAGTTTTTCCAACCAGAGCTTATGCTACTCTTAAATATCTCACAGCAGGACTATTGTATAAGGGAATTTGAAAAATGACAAAATGCTTGTGATTTAAATTGAATCACCGTGGTGATAAAATGTATCTAACTTACACGCTCCTTGATCATCTAGATGACTCAATTTATCTACATTTCCACCGTCAAAGTGATTAACACTACCAGCTCTGACACTGTCCTCTTTCTTCCATGGAGGAGCAACTTCATACTTGTTCAGTTCTTTAGCTGTAGAGATGAAATATTTATAGATAGCTCTGTTAGTTTGCTTGCAATTTTTGTCCTTTTTTTTCTCCTTTTCAAACTTACATATAATACAGAATTCACTCATCCTCAAGATTACATATTTTAATTTGACAGAAAAAGATGACCACAAGACACAAGAATACTTTCTATTCTGACGACACAATTCTCTCAATATGAGCAAAATCCCTGCTAGATAAGTTGAGAATATTTCACCACATTGTAATGTTAAAGAAGGAAGAGCACTGAGAACGTATGTTGGCCTAAATTTTATTACGTTATAAGACCTTCGACAACAAAAAACACAGCGATCCGGGAAACTAAAGGGCAAAATCATTTGCTGTATTGGCATACTATGAACAAACAGTTGTACTGATCCCTGTTCCCAGGTAAAAAGAAAAGCAACAAGTGAAAATATGTCTTCCCAGCTTGACAAGTCTGATAGGTCTTATTAATTCTCAGTAAAGTAAAAACCTAAGATAAAAAACTAAAATGTATATGGATATGATATACAAATTAAAGTTCTGATCAGAGTGTGATGTCACATGACCAATAAACTGCCCAATCTCTCACAGTTACTAACATTTTTATGAACATATGGACACGTGTAAGATATTCCAAGCTCACCTCAAACCTTTTTCCCATCTTTTAGATTACACAATTCACTAGTCCTCTCACAGTCTAACCACCAATCCACTCCCCCACCCACCCCAATCTTCCTCAAAGTATATATTTTATTTTTTCTCCTTCAGATGGAAAATAAAAATATTATTAATCAAAACATTATACATCATAAAATGTTTATGCTGGAATTTGATAAAATCGGTTTTTAAAATGACAACTGAATTACTGTACAATGGAAAAAATCTAATGAAGCATCGTTTCCAAATTCTGTGGCTTGTCTCAATTGTCAGATATCTTTATGTTAATGAATTTTAATCAAGCTATGAAATATTGCTATGAAAATATGCCAAATGCACAGTGACTTTCATTTTGCGATCAGACAGGTCAAACTAAATACTTTCTAAAGAATCCATATAAGAGGGTGTCCAGATAATGGATGCCTTCATTACATACTGACCTCAAAATTATACAATCACAAGACTAATAGAAGCTTATGGAGAAATACTTCTTTAAACAGTTGTCAACTTACAACAATTCCTGACCACATTTGAGATGAAAACATTCAAAACTAATGTAGCACACAAAGTTTCTAGTTGATGACCATTACTTGACTACAAGTGTTCTGCTAGGTTCTTGCACTATACAAATCTACTTATTAAGTTCATTCTATGCATTCATTTAAGAGTTCTTGTGGTTCCAAGGTTTTCAGAATTTGACCTCTGCAGAACTCAAATGATATTCTGCCATCACCAATTTTGTTAGCATTCTTGTCCTCACTAAGAGAAATCTATTTATTAAGTATGAAGTTTGTTCAAAATCTATGTTTGTACTTACCAGATTTACAAATAAACTTTGACCTCAACCAAAATCTAAAGGGTTCTTCAACTCGTTGAACTACATACTACGACTGAAGTTCAACCCCGAGTTAGGCTTTTAGAGTTATTGAGTTTACCAGGTTTTCATACTTTCTATATACTAAGTAAACAGTTAATGTAAGCTTTACCGCTTTGAATCTCTGTTGACCTTAAATGAATTTTTGACCACCACAAATTTCAAAACAGCTTTTCCACTCTCCAACACTATCTATCTCCATATGAGGAATTTATTTTAACCAAGATATAAACTTTTCGAGTTTACAAGCATGAGCATTACAAACACACATGCACACACAATGTAACAATCAATTCGATTTAATTTGCCTTCGGTAAGGAATTAATGAAACGGACAGAAATTTGCCTGACATGTAAGTCTTAGGAATCTTAGAAATCAAGAATTCCCAACCACAGACTGAACGTTGACTATTGAGACCAAGCAAAGTGTGTGTGTGTATGTATGTCTTTAGGAAACCACTGACCCACCATTTGCACTCAACTTGTCCACTTGACCGGGTTGACAAGTACAATTGCCACTGGCTGGATCGCAATCAGCTTTTGCCGGACAGTTACAGTTATTCAGACAATGGAAGCCAAATTTTCCTATTGGGCATGCTGCGTGAAAGAAAGAAACACAAATAGTAATGAGATACCTTAGAAGCACACACAGAGGTGGCTGAACAAAAATAACAGAAAAATACGAGTACAATAAAATAACAAATAGAACTTGGCATATTTCACAGTATACGAAAGCCAAACTGAGAGGAGGAGACAGAAAAGTTAGATGTGAAACAACTCAGACAAAATAACAAATCAAGCTCTGGGCAATATTTTAATAATCCTGTACAACTCACCCCTCTCCCCTGCCACCCTCCAGAAGCAAGGTTAAAGCTAGTGTCTCTGTACTAGCCATCATGCCTCCTGGTAGCAACAAGTAACATGAGCACAAACCATCCTCAATCACAGAAAGGCTTTAATGTTGAGTCTTAAATCGTGGCTACATTTCTGTTAAGTCTGACTAACAGAAAATATATATATGTTTTATTTCAGAATGGTACGTTTGGACGAAACTGTTATCTGACATGTGATTTCTGTGTAGAGGCAACTGGGTGCACTATCGTGGAGGGCAAATGTCAGTGTAAACCTAATTTCTATAGCGTGCTTTGTAACAGTCCTTGTGAGAATGGATTTTGGGGAGACACCTGCAAGGATCAATGTTCGTGTGAGAATGAGGGATCTTGTCATTCTACGACATTTTATTTGTCCTCCTGGTTTTACTGGCGAACATTGTGAAAACTGTAAGTTGACAAGAATCATAATATTTTCTTTGGATGACAACAAAAAAAGCCTGTAGTATCACTAAAACAGAATAATAACATTGAAGCTTCTGCACTGAGGAACATTGTAACAAACTGATCTCGTGACAAGGTATTGGTTATTAGGTCCAAGCACCTCTTTGTTTTGATCAAGTTGTATAATTCATGAATGTTTTCAAAGGAAGTAACTTTGTTATAAGTTCCTTAAATGATTTAAATTTATTTTCATTACTTTACCCATCTTATATAGGCCAATACAATGTAATAGATATTTATAGTGTGATATATTTCCCCACCTTTTTGTAAGAATTGCTATATTAAAAAAAAACATATTTGCCTGAGAAAGTGCTAAGTTACAATGATCGTGACAGAAGCAAGCAGTAACACTAATACAACAAAAGCTCGACTTAATCATCATTCTAAGAAAAGGGTGAAAAGAGAGGCTGACGAAATAGGAACACATTGCATTCAATTCCCGTGTATCGTTTTTCGAGAAACCACATATGAAGTTACCGAAAATAAATTTGAAACAAGCAAGTGTGATGTCATATATGGATGCACGCTGAAAAAAAAATTGTTTAAGTTTTTGTAAATCAAGTTTCGTCTAAAATTCATGATGCAATAACATATGAATACATCACACTTATTGGGCTATTAATAACCCCGCATCTCCTAAAGCAAAGTTGGAACCCTGTTGAATCTGAATTATTCGATGTGCCGTTTTGTAATATCTACTAATTGCATGCAGCTGTCTACTTTATATAAAAAAATGTAACCTGAACCTATTTATAAAAGTGTAAAAAAACATTGGCAATCGCTTTAGTGCCCTCTGTTTTTGGTGATGTGATTTGCTCTCTGTTCTAGTTCGTTTTGAAAACTGTCTTTGCCAGAACCATGCAAAATGTTTTGGGAACCTAAGAAATGTAGAAGTTTGCCGTCTCACTATGACTGCTTTGGTACTTTAATTTAAATCACGATGCTTCAGTGAGGCATATGGTACATTTCTGTAGCTAGTTTGAGATTTGCTAATAAAACAGAAATATAACTCCCGATGATTTTGATATTGGTAATCTGTAATGACTGCTTCAGGTTCAAGAAGTTTTCTCGTCTTGATTTTGTTTAAAGGTTGTACCAACTACAAATACGGATACAAATGTCAGTACCAGTGTTCCAGCGATTGCATTTCAAACAACCAAACTTGTGATCCGGAAACAGGTGTTTGTATTTGCCCGGCCGGCAGGACAGGAGAAAATTGTAATGAAGGTAGGTCATACTTGTGTTTTCCCAAAGTGAAGGTATTATCTGGCCAATTAACAACAGTAATTTAAACCTCTTTGCGAAGACCAAATTTATATATGCATATACCTGACCTAGTAAATGAGGCCCAGATTTTGGGATATGCCTCACGTAACATGCTTTGGTCGTTGAAGCGTTCACACGTACTTTTTCGGAGCTATTGCAATTCGTTCACTTTTGGGATTTCTGGGATCGTTTTATTTTTCATCAAAACACATTGTGATTCGTGTAGTTGTTTATTTGGAGTGATATTTTTATTGTTTATTTGGAGTTATTTTTTGTCTGTTCCTGTCATTCTGCATGTTTTTGTGTTCAATCAATGCTGTGTTTTGTCTTGTGTCAGTGCTGTCCGTGGTTTAAGGTCTGTAGCGTCAGTGTATCCTATCGTTCAGTGTATAGTCTATGTTGAGCCTAAGCTGCTAATCGTGAGTATCGTTTTTCCGTGTTCGCGGGTTTTTCTGTGCATTAGTGTATTCGTTATTATTGTCTGTTCCTGTCATTCTGCATGTTTTTGTGTTCAATCTGTGCTGTTTTTCGTCTTCTTTCTGTGCTGTACGTTGTTTTAGGTCTGTAACGTCAGTGTATCTTATCGTTCAGTATGTAGTCTCTGTTTAGCCTAAGCTGCTAATCGTGAGTATCGATTTTCTGTGTTCACGGGTATTCTGTGCCTCAGTGTATTCGTTATTTATTGTGTGTAACTTTCATTCTGCATGTTTTTGTGTTCAATCTGAGCTGTTTTTGTCTTGTTTCAGTTCTGTCCGTTGTTTTAGGTCTGTAGCGTCAGTGTATCCTATCGTTCAGTGTATAGTCTCTGTTTAGCCTAAGCTGCTCATCGTGAGTATCGATTTTCTGTGTTCGCTGGTTTATCTTTGACTTAGTATTTTCGTTATGGCTGTGCCTGATCGTTTAGTCTGCTGTAATGAGTGTAATATGTGGATCGAGTTTGAGATTTCTGGCTTGGAATGTGATTTTAAATCAGCGTCTAGTGAAGCTATAGTGTTTGTTTGCGATAAGTATGTGAAACTTAAGGAATTAGAGGAGCTATTGAATAGCTGTAGTTGTGTATGGCCGGAAGTCGGGAATAGTAGGGCTGTGAGTAGTGCAGTTGCTGATAGGAATTGTTGCGAGGTTGTTCCAACTTGTAATGGATTTGACGTGTTACCTGTGGAGAAGTTGCGTGATGTTGATGATGGGAACGAAGTCTCCCAGGAGGGAAATAGTGAGTGGCTAGTAGTGGACGAAGTGCGTGGTGATTGTGATGTGAGAGAAGATGGTAGTGTGGTTGTAAACAGCGGTCAGCGGGGACAGGAGAAGTCGAAAGGAAGAATGGTATTGTGTGGGGATTCACTAGTTCGGTATGTAGACCGAGAGTTCTGCAGGTCGGATAAAGCAAAAAGGATCAGGTTATGTTTGCCAGGTGCTAAGAATGTCAGCAAAAGGGTTAACAAAATCGTGTCAGATGAGGAGGTGGTTGTAGTCCAGGTAGGCACCAACAATGTGCAGAAGGAGTCACAAAACATTATTCAGCCTAGGTACCACGAATTGATGTGTCGACAAGCATCAACTCGGGCTAAAGTTGTCATATGTAGTTTGTTGCCAAGATTTGACAACAAGGCTCTGTCAGAAAAGATTGTAACTTTGAATGGTTTATTGTATAGTCTGTGTGCCGACTTCGGCTTCACATTTGTTGACATGTGGTCATCTTTCCAGCGTAGAAGGGATTTGTTCGCCAGGGATGGTTTGCACTTAGCTAATACTGGGGCCTCGTTGTTTGGTAGGATGGTGAATTACTATGTTGAACATCTATGTTTAAACTAAATTGGGGGGCGATGAGATCAGGAATAATTTTGGATAAAGATTATGTTCCTAGTGGAGGCAATTATAGGCGTTTTGAAAGCAAGAAAAGTGATAGTCATAGTTGTAACTTTAGGAGGCATTCTAAGGTACATAGTTTCAGGGATAACCTGAAGATTGTCTTTACCAACAGCAGCGATGATAATGATGTCGTGCTGTTTATGGAACGCGGAAAGGGTCAACGTGAGGCGCCGTCCACTCAGGAATGGTCGTTCTCTCAGAAACCGTCCACTTAAAGATCGCCGCTCAAATACAGCTGCCGTCCATTTTGAAATCGTCGTTTAACGTGAGGCACCGTCCACTCAGAGAGTGTCGTTGATACACAGACCGTCTACACAGCAACCGTCGTCCATTCAGGAACCGTCGATTCAGAAATTGTCGTGACTTAGAAACCTTCGCGAATGAGAAATTGCTGTTACACAGAAATCGTCGATTCAGAGATGGCCGCCCCGGAGATCGTCCATTCAGGGATGGTCGTCTCAGAGTTTGTCCATTTGAGTGACAGCCGAACCTGCATAGGCATATTGCCTATAACGTTAGGCGTAAGAAGTGTTTGTGTGGCTTAAGACTAGAGATGAGAAAAATAAGACTAACTTTAGTATGATGAGTATATATACTATTTGACTAATAGTATTACTAATAGTAATACTATGGAGACTGTTTTACCTCCATGGTAATATACTTAGTTATACTAGACTTGACCCTTATACTTCGTTGTGTTGACCCATTTCATTCAGTATCGGTTCTCACTCAATCTTTGGGAGTTTGGGCATGTTGAACTGACGCCCAAGAAAGTTCATACGTGCCACCCAAAAGGATTTATAATTATCAATCGTAATTACGAGTTATAATTTTCAAATAAAGTAATTGATTTGTTAGTACGAGCTAATATTTTGCAGTACTGAAACACTGGTTCGTTATATAGTGAAATATTTCTTGGTAAAAATGAGTTATATCTTGATAAATCATTAATTTGTTTAAATTAATGTCTTATTAATAGTACCACACATGAAGGATATTTAACATGCAATTATACACAAACTTTTTATTTCATCATAATGAATTGTAATCTCTTAACATGATTATTTATTGTTAATACAATAGTACATGTATAATTAAAAGTTAATATGTGACACTAAAAATACTTCATAATAAGTAAGCGATCATTAAGTGTTTCCAATGTTATTTTAAGTTTGTAACAGCTAGTGAAATAACTATTGTGTACTTATCAAATATGAGTATGGTATTCCACAGTTACAGTTTATTAATTCATTATTGTTAATTAAAGATTAAATGTTAACATGGTCATCATGATACAGATCACGTTTTTCCAATGTTTAGTATGGTACATTTTAAACGTGACGCTCAGTGACTGTAGCATACATGTAAAGTCATTGCTATCACTTTCTTTTATTTTCACAGATGCTGAGCTTGATGAGTGTGTGATGTCCATACTGCAACAAAGTAGTATGTATGGTGAGAAAATGGTTGGAGGGTTTCTTTTGGCAAAAGGAATACGTGTATCCAGGGAAAGGGTACGGCAAGCAATCAAAAGAGTTGATCCCGAAGGTAACTGCAGACCACATCTTACAGCACAGTACTTAAAGACTAGTGTAGGCTTATAAAACTAGGGATCGAGTAGCTAGTGGAGCTCCCTGCATGCATATACTACTGACATCAGTAACATTGCTCTAGCCAGTAAATGGTTGTGTTGTTTACAGTAGTTCAATTAAGAGGCAAAATGGGGCCATAATTGGTATGTTATTGCAGAATATGATAACTAAAATAAGCAATGTTTGGCATAATTTGAAACCATACCTTACTATTGCAGGTACAAAGTTAAGTTTGACATAGTTTTGTTATTTTCATTTAATTTTTATTGAAAATGTGTTAACTTGACTCTGTACAAAAATATGCAGATATTGACCAAAAGCAGTGCAAGAAAGTAAGTCCTCCTGTGCATTGCTTTGTACAGCAGTTGACAACCACCCTTTCAATACATAATTGACCTATAGGGGTACTTTATTTTGCAAATGGAAAAACCTCTTATGTGAATTTTATGTGCTTAGTCATTGAGTCAGGGCACAAATATGTCCTTGCAAGCTACTGTATGGTTTAATTAGCCCATCAAACTTTTAATGTTCTTATATCCTTCTAATTTTTTGTTGACAGGAGTTGAAAACCGAAAACGGGTTGCCCTGCACAGAAGACAATACTCAGTTGGAGGCCCAACGCTCTTTGGCACATAGATGGCCACCACAAATTGATCAGGTGATAAAGGAATTGCGTTTATATCTAAATGGAATCACAAGAAATGCTCATGAAAGCAACTTACTTTGGGTAGAATCATGGGCGTCAACAGGTGGGGGACGGGGGGACACCACTTTCAAAGGTGGAGGGGATATCATATCATTTGTCCCACCCACTTTTAAGAGCAGTTATTAAAAAAAAAACACATGCATATGCGCGATTTTCTATCACAATTGCTGAGCTGATTCAAGCAGAATCTAACTTAAGAATCATTATCAATAAATTGCACTGGAAATTAGAACAGTGCTTGGCCCTTTATCCCCTCCTCCGATATTCACCCTCCCCGCTTCGTCCGAGACCTCTGATAAAAGTTTGTGCGATGTTTGAACGATGTTTTAGAGTGTTTTGTGGAAGCACCCCTTCTCTCCAGAAATGGAATTCCCCTTGCCCTACACTGTGAATCAGAGAAAACAACGACGCATTTCAACTTGAAAACAAGGCGAAGACCCCACCAGGAAGGTAATATCATATATTTTAGGCCCTACAGACAGTATTCTGCCTGTATGCAGGATATTATATGATACCAAACTACCGACATTAGGTCTAGAACCCACGTAAACAACGGTTCATATTTTGCATTAGCCTACCACACAGTCCACACTAAGTCAATGGGGAAATGTAACATTAGGCCGCAAACACATGGCTGAGCCATTTTCTCTGCAAAATGAGGAATTTTCAATTGAATGTAATTGGCAAGAAAACGGGATAAATATGGGTATAGGATTTTGTCAACAGTCAAGTTGCATTTAAGCATTTTAAGCATTATACTTTGAAGGGGGGAAGTGAGGCACAGTGGATCACATCAGAGTCTTTAAAAACAGAAGAAATTAATCATGTATGATATCATCCAAATGATGCATTAATCAGGGCCTATAATATAAGGGAAATGAAGACATTTTTCGATTGTCGGGTCGAAACTAAAATTTTGCAAGTCACTGTAAATCGATCACAAATTGAAAAGAAATAATGTGCTGCACATTATTTCCAAGTCCAATGACCTCTGATGACCTTGAAATGCACTTCACTTTTTTTCGCACACTTTGTGTTGCGTGGATATAATAATATGTGCATCAATATCATTCATTGCTCCAGTTGTGGACTTTATGGTGTTCTTTTTCCTCACAGAATGGATTTCAGAAAATACTTTTCCAGACATCAGAGTGATTCTATTAGTCCATCTGCTCCATCAACTTCATCAGCGACAGGTGGAGCCTCAAGTTCACCAGAAGCGGAGGCTGCGGAGCCTGCAGAGGACAACTCTCTGATTCTGAAAAGTCAAAGTGACAATGGTGAACATCACGATTTTCCAGATGAACCCTTTCAACCTCCTGCCAATTGCATCCCGGTACAGAAGCTTGCCAACCGGACTCTTAAATTCCAACTACGATGGTTCAGTGAATGCCCATGGCTTCATTTTGATGAGAGCATTGGTGGAGTACTATACCACACATGTGTTCATGCCTCACAACAGAATCTCTCACAACTGGCACGTTGTGCAGAAGACACCTTTGTGAAAACAGGGTTCAAAAACTGGAACAAAGGGATAGAAAAATTCCGTAATCATGAAAAGTCCAATGCTCACAGGCTATCATCTGAGAACTTGACATCAAGCAGACAACCCAGGGGCATCAGTACCCAGCTCTCAGATTTGCTCCTAGAGAATCAACGATGTGCACGTGAAGCAATTGTAAAAATAATCACGTCACTGAAATTCTTATCCGAGCAGGGTCTTGCAATTCGTGGATCGGACGTCTCATGCGGTAATTTCGCAAAGCAGCTGAGGATGATGAAAACCTCAAGAGATGTCTGAGTAGGAAAGTCTCATTCTCATCAGCTAAGGTACAGAATGAGATATTGCAGACGATGGCCCATGCCGTACTCAGAGATGTCTGCAATGAAATTAATCGGTTGTCAACACAGTTTGGGATCATCACCGATGGAACACAGGACATTCAAGGGAACGAACAAGAAGCTGCATGTGTTCGCTATGTTGATGATTCATTCGATGTTCATGAAGACTTACTGGGTCTCTACCAAGTTGCTTCGACAACTGGCCTTTCAATATGCAAGATGCTACAAGATGCCATAATACGGCTTCAACTGCCCATTCAGCATCTTAGGGCACAAACTTATGATGGAGCAAGCAATATGTCAGGAAAGTACAAAGGATGCCAGGCAGAGATGAAGAAAGTCCAACCGCTGGCCATGTATGTTCACTGTGGAGCCCACGTAACCAATCTCATCACCGCCAAAGCCATACAGAACGCTCCGTACATACGTGATGCTCTGGATCATGTACAAGAACTTGGAAACCTCTATAACAGCTCCGGAAAGTTCCAGCACCTGCACTTGGATCTACATGCAGATGATGCTGATAGCCCCTCACCTACGCGACTGAAGCCAATATGCCCTACACGTTGGCTAACCCGTTGTCCAGCATAGAAGTCTGTCTTGGAGAATTACTCGGATGTGCTCGATGCCCTCCAGGAAGCAGCTCACGAATTGGGGACAAATACCGCATCTCGGGCTAGCGGTCTCTACAAGTGCTTCTCGTCGGGGAAATGTGTCCTTGGCTTGGTCTCATCGATCCCCATCCTCCAGTGTCTGGAGAACTTTAACAGGGCTCTCCAAGGATCAAAGGTGACAGTTTTTGGGATGCCTGCTGCAGCAGAGGTGACAATAGGAAGTCTCCAGTCACTCCGAGATCACCGCAAATTCGAGGAAATGTTTGCCGCTGCAGAACAGAAGCGACAACAGTATGATCTAGAACCAGTGGCCCTCCCACGGAAGCGCAAGACCCCAACCAGATACGAAGATAGCGCTGACCCTGGGCACACTACCAACTCAGTGGAAGAAGTATACCGAGTGGATTTCTTAAGGGTTATCGACAGTGCAACCTCCAATGTGAGAGACTACTTCTCCTCAAGCGATCTCACAGATTACAGGGACTTGAGTTCATTACTGCTTACTGAATCGTTCCAGCCACAGATAGTCAGTAGGTACCCTGAACTGTCAGCGTCCCTGGAGCAAGAACTGAGCTTTTTCCTAAAGCAGTTTTGCGGTCATCAATCCAGGAATACCAGACAATCTTCAAGGACATGGTTCCAGAGGTCCGGCGAATGTTCCCCCAGGTTGAGCGGTTGCTACACTCCTGCTCATCTCCCCAGCAAGCTCGTGCACAGCCGAACGTTCATTCAGTGCTCTTCGACGCATGAAGACCTGGCTCCGTTGCACCATGACACAGCAGCGCCTTAATCATCTCATGATCTGCCATGTGCATTGCGATAGGCTGGCAGCGTTGAGTCCACAGAGAATCGCAGAAGTGTTCATCAGATCATCAGACAGTCGTATACCGATTTTTGGGAACTTCTGACAATGCGGTGAATCCTCCTAAGTTGGGTGTTGGGACAAGCACCGAGTGACCCAGTGACATATCCTTTCCCATTTTTTAAGGTCAAGAAATCTGGACTCCCTGGGCCCCTGCTATCTATCACTTGCAACGTCATTTATCTCCCATTCTCCCAGTATCCTAAATCTGCCCATTTAATTCGTTCGGGGGGGGGGGGGTGGAGACCATTCGAAAGTGTATTGAATCTTGCACATATGTTGTTTGTATGGGTTCCAAAGGATTAGGTAAGCCATACAGGTAGATGGTGATGAGTTACTATGTTCATATCACTACCTCCAGTCCCTTGGACTGGACGGACGAATAGGGGTGTAGGGGTTAAGTAATTAAGGCTACATGTATTCGCCGGATATGGTAGATCTTTATTGTTTAGTGCCGGCTAGGTGCTACATACGCTCTGCGGGCGGTGCCTTTTTCTGATTATTAAAGTACCTGGGCACATAACAACTGACGTCTCGCACCTACATGCATGTATTATATATACCACTCCACTCATCCCGTAGGTGACGGCGCCACTTTTTCAATATTTCGTTTGAGATGGACGCTGTGTAATTCGTCTCCCTTGGTGTCAGAACGGCATCTTTCTACCAGTACTTTCTGTCGGAATTTAGTTTTGTGAGACAAAATTTCTCCTCACAGATCTGGTTCTGATGTAACTAAAAACGACTCAGGAAGGCCTTCTCCTGCGATCTAGGGGGTTTTATGTACCCAACATTTTCTGGTACGCTACGGGCCAAGCAATGGTGGCGCTCCTCTTAGATAGTATAGTGTCCTTGTAATTTTCTGAAACCTGCTGACGCCCATGGGTAGAATAGTAATATGGTAATTAAAGAGTTCTTGGAATTTGGCCAACCATTGCAATTTCAAACTTTTCTGGTGCCTGGCAACCTCTTTAATTTATGATATGGGCTCCAACAAGGACAGTTTTCAGGCTTTGGGTCACCTATACCCAAAGTACTGCCAAACTGCCGTGTAGTCATCACCAAACGCGGAAGTGACTCTGGTACCTCAGTGCATGTTTCTTTTGTGAAAAAGGTATAGCACTGTGATATCGTCATACCTTCATATTAGTGTGGGCCGGCATAAATATGATTATTTTAATTTCTGGATCGAGTTGTGTACCCGTGTCTATTGAAAGCTGCTCTTATGAGATTTTGACTTGTATTGATTTTGACTTGTCTTGATGGTTTGACACATTAATGTTCCCAGTATAGTGCAAAATAAAAGGGAAAAATGGAAGATGGTCTCATTTGCAAACTGAATGATGCAACATGGATGATAAAAGCTATGTGAACTATCTACCAAAATGTGAAGCCATCTAAACATATTTCAAAGTTGTGATTAGAATGTTAAAGTTGGGAAGATTTAAGTGATACCAAATTCTGGTTTAAAGAGGGCTGTAAGGGCGTTATGCCAAAGAAAGCCTGTTAACATGTGCCAAGAATATGAAGCATGTATATCTTAGGGATTACAGTAGGTGCATCAAGGTTCATGCAGTGCGGTAATAATTTTGAGGCACATATAATATTTAATCACAAAAATGTCAATGGTCTTAACTGGTGTAAAATTTCTTTCAAATTTAGATGGAGATTTGTCGTACATGGAGGGATTGATGGTTTCAGTAGACTGCCTGTTTACCTGGTATGCTCCACCAATAATAGAGCAGACACTGTATTGAAAGCGTTCCGTGGTGCTGTTGAAGCATTTGGTCTTCCCTCGCGAGTTCGATCGGACAGAGGAGGTGAAAATGTAAAAGTTTGCGAGTATATGTTGAACCATCCGATGAGAGGTGCCGGGAGAGGCTCGTTTATTGCAGGGAGAAGCGTGCACAACCAACGAATTGAGAGATTGTGGCGGGATGTATTTCAGGTAGGCAAATATGTGGCATCATCCCACCTGAAAGATAGTACAGCATACATTATGTGTATTATAACCATGTGTTTGACCTTTCCTGGTAATGTTCCAACTTCCACTGTGGTTTTGGGCCCTTTCGTGTTCCTTTTTGTTGCACAAAATTCCACCAATGACTCTGATTAACATAAACATACTCCTTCATAAAGTTCTTGCTTGCAGAAATTTTCTCACAGATTATTACTAAAGCACAGCACTGTCTTAAATGAAGTTACATACACAACTCTTATTTCCACTGTATGAAGTTGACTTAAACTCAGTACATAGTGGTCTGCTACTATTCGTATTTGCACTGAATATGCATTATGGTTAAAGAAAAGGGATAGTTCTTGTACTCATATACATGTAAAAGCTAGTATCTCTCTGACATGGGGATATGTTCAAAAGTATGATATTCTGTGCATGCTTGACCTTTGACCTATAACATCATAGCGTAGGTTACATTGGCAAAATATGAACTGCATACACCCACCAAGTTTGAAGTTCATTGGGTGTACTTGTTTATGACAAGTTTATGATAAACTTGTTTGCATTTTTTTTTTGCTAATTGGATCTATGACATAGAACCTTAGTTATTACTTTGTTTTTATTTTGCCCTTCTTACATGGGCATATATGTTACTTGGAAGTAACTTTCACACTCTAACATGGGGGTGTTGCCAAAAGTGTGGTTTTCCTTTCTGACCTGTGATGTCACATATCATGAGGACACTAGATCACAGTAAATACTCACCTACCCACCAATTGAGTTTGAACTTTATGTCACTTACCATCTAGGAGTGACACACTTTTTTGGCCATGCACACACCATCAAACAAATCCCCCTCCCCCAACTCAAGCCCCATTGGTAACTCTAGCCCATTTAATGGGCTTAACAAAGGGTACTCCCCATTGAACTACCAATTTTCAATTCAGTACCTCATGCGGTTGTAAGGTGTATAAATACATACACAAGGTTGTGATAACAATCAACCAAAAGCGCCCAAAAAAATTCATATAAAATGGGCTATGCTTTAGAGATTCTATTACAGAAGATCACTGTCATTGCTGTTAATGCTCTCTGCACGGAGAGCAATGAAACTGTTGTCATAAAATTTCAACAGTTCGTTCAATTCTTGTATTTTCAGTCATGCCTCACCGTTTTCTACAGGCAATTTAAAGATATGGAAGAGTCCAATGTACTCAACATAGATGATGAGTTGCACATGTATTCTCTTCAGTATGTGTTCAAGCCACTCATACAGAAAGCTCTCGATGTATTCTGTGAGTCATATTCACACCATAAAATCAGAACTGCTGGTAACAAGAGTCCAATGCAGCTTTGGGTTGATGGTGCTTGCAGTGGTCACCCAATTGATATCATTCATGACGTGAGTTCACTTTCTTTCTTTTTATCTTTTTCTCTTTTTTGACATTCTTTTAACATTTATGTAACAACAGGTCAAAATTATTGATTACTTGCCGAAGGCATGTATCAAAGACTGATGAGAAAAAGGTGTTTAGGTTCAATAAGGTTAGACACACCAGAACACAAAGAAGTCTAGTGAGATAACATGAAGAAATTAGGGTTTAACGTTTAAAAGCAAGAACTAAGAGAACAATATAGTTCACACAGAAATGAATGAGTTTGGGGAGTAGTAAATGGGATGATATGCAAGTATATTAGGTGAATATGCATCCTTGCATGTGTCTCACATATTGTTTTCTTTTTACAGGAAGACCTAGAGCGCTATGGTATTGAACCACTGAATGATGGTAATGACATAGAAGATGAAAATGCCAACATTGTAAATATTCCAGACAACAACTTGTTGAGTGAAGAAGGAGAACAGCAACTATGCCAGGACTTTGATGTCCAAAATAAAACTTTTGCTAATGATACTGAAAAATTGAGCTACTTTAATGCAGTTGTACAATATCTGCATTCTATTTTAGAGCAGCAATAATTTTATTTTTTCCTCATGCAGAATAACTCCCACTTTCATGTGCTATGCTTGGGGCAGGTTGCATTCACACTTGTTTTGGATTCCTTACTCAAAGCGAAGGAACTAACTTATGTATTTACTTTGGCATGTGCGTGTGTGTAACACTTTGCCTTGCATGCATTATAATTCAAGAAGGGAATGATTGATAATAATCATAATCATATACTTGGTTGGTGGGTAGACCTCAGTCAGCAGATGAACCCTATTGATTTTGGTGCTCATATCAGTAGTATTAATTAGGGTCACTAAGTCAAATGTTAAATTTTCAAATTGTAGTAACTCATCAACTATGACAGTTGAAGTGCAATGTTGTTATTGGAAGACTGCACTTGCTGATGACAGTTGCAATTGATATCATGCACACTAAAGAGTAGGTGGGGCTAGCATTTTTTTAGTAGCTGTAGTGAGGTGAAAGTTTTGAATATTCAGAGCTTGGTAGTACTTCTATATTCTCAAGGGGTTAACACTTTTGACCAATTGCTGGACACCCTCTTCACCCTACATGATAGTATCGTACCGCAGTTAATGTGGTAACGGCATTGTATACATGCACATTAAATAATTAGGTTCCGTATGTTTGCTGGTAGTGATGCGAACTGTATCACTACGCTGAATGGAAGTCACGCTAGCATGGTGCATCCGGCCAAGCCATTCCAAACGTGGGTTTCCAAATAAACAAACGAAGTAAAGTGAAAATATCTGAACAGAAGTCAAAGAGAAGGTATTGCAGTATGGTATGGAATAAGATTTGGAGGATAAGATGTTTGGTTCTGTGTACTCGAACATTCAATACTAGTAGGCCGCTGTCATCCGATACTCTGGATCGGATACTTAAATGATCTCGTTGAGTTGAGGCTGTTTTTTCCTCCCTTACTAAATAAAAAGAAGACGGTAACGTTAATATCAGAGTGTCGCCTTTATTGTTGTCACCGATCTTTACCGACAGGCTTACCCATTCCATCCCTCTCCCGTTTGGCTGCGCCACAACATAACAAAAGTTTGTGAACAGGATAACACAAAGGGAATTATTTATCATAACCATACTTGGTGTATGAGTGGTCCATAGTCAGTAAATGAACCCTATTCATTTTGGTCTCATATCATGAACCCATAGTCACAAGGTCACAGGGTAGAATGTTAGTTATATAATGGAGGGTCAAATGTTACAACCATCAAATTTCAAGCACTAGTCATCCACCATAAGCTGAGATTTCTTTAAACTTGCAATGATTGTATTGAGACAGCCCACGGGTGTTGCAATTGATATCATGAATATGAAAGGATAGGCAGGGCTTTTGCTAGCAAACTTTTGTATGTGGAATTATTCAACAATGTACTGATCATTCATTACCATGCCTGGTGGAGTTCCATGCATAGTCAGTAGATAAACCCTTTTAATTTTAGTGCTCATCTCATAAATATTAATTAGATAACAGGTTCAAACATTAAATCTTCAAATTGGAATAAACAAGCAACCATAAGATTTCTTCAAAAATGGTATGATGATACTGGAATGAAATTGATTTGATAATAGGTGATGACATGAGGTCAGGTCTTAGTATGATTTGCTAACAAAAGTGTGCAGTCAAGCTGCTCAGTGTGTGTATGTGTTAACACTATTTTAAGCACAATATCCTATGATAGGTACAATGTCCTAAGATAGGTACAATGTCCTAAGATGGGTACAATGTCCTAAGATATGTTACCTCCAAAGTTCTCATAATTATTGGAAAGAATGTTTCAGATAGCACAGACTAAAAGAGTAAAGAACATTAGTAAATACGAAGCAAAAATATAGTTCATTGATTGAGTAATGGAAAGACTTACATGATGTATAAAGGTTGCAACCTTTACATGAAGTGGCAAGAGTGGCTTACAATTTGCTCCGTTGCAGGGCTCTCTTTATTTACACTTGGAGTATTGCAAAACCCACAATTTTTTGGTATAAAAGTAGAAAATCCCTGATAAATTTTTTTATGGACAGAAAGAAAAAAATATGCACATTACCTAAACGATAAATCACATGAGATTTAGCTTCAGAAATAAGATGTGAAATATAGCTTACAAAAATAACCACATTTTGATCACTCTGCAAGACAAATTAACCAAAATTCTGAGTAATACAATTGTTTTCTACTTTCTGTATAATCAGGTCTTTTGATGAGTCAGTTTGTTTGCATGCCAAACATTTCACTCAAATTGACGGAGGAAGATTTTTAATGATGGTGTAAATAGTAAGATCCCCTTTGTGGCTGATAACAACCGATCTGTTTTATACAATTGTTTACCTTTCATCAGTGGCACTTGTGAAGGGACAAATTAGTAAGGCTGAAATAGCACATGAGCATGATGATGCACATATCAAGTGGTTCTAATATGCAAATTCCTCTTCGTTTGGGCTCTGCAGACCAACTTATGTTTTTTTAACTGGAAGAATTAGAACTGATTGAACATGACAGCATATTTTAAAGTATGTATCATAGTTTAATTCGTAGCATTCCTTGTTGATATATCATGTTTATTATGTTTCTACAACATGATCTCTGTTTCTCCCAAATGACCTTTGACATGGCTACACCAAAAACTGCAGACTTCTTGTTCTCAATGTCATTGCCACCTACATCGCAAATACGAGAAATGATCAATGTTCCATTTTTTTTAGCTATTGTGTTTATGATATTACAATATTTTGAACCCCGTTGACCACAAACGACCTTTGACCTCCATAAACCAAAATGCAAAAATGCATTTTGGTTTCGATGATGTAACATGAGCAGTTTTCTTCATGAATCTGGTGTTCTCAAATGTTCTAGTGAATTCAAACGTTAGGCTTCTTGTACTCAGTGTGGTACAATTACATACCAAATATGCAATCTGTCCAAGCTTCCCTTGCGATATTTTGTTTATGAAGGAGGGATAGCGTAGAGCAACAGGTAAGAGGGGAGTGAAGTAAATGTTTGGTTTATGTTGATTTCAAATGACCATTTGACCTCAACCAAAGCAATATTAGGCTCCTTTAATTTTATGGTACATCTACAAACCAAAATATGTCAAAGATTCCCTTCTTAGAAATATCCTCCACCAAAATCAATAGGCTTCTCTTACTCAATATTTCAATATTATACACCTTCATACCAAGTACGAGATCTGCCAAAGCTTCCAACATCGAGATGTCATGTTCACAAGGTTTTAACAATTTGACCTCTGATGACTCCAACAGACCTTTGACCTCTACCAATAACAATAGGAATCTTCTACTCAATATGGTACAACTACTCACCAAATATGAGATCTGCCAAACCTTCCCTTCATGATATACCGAATAACTAGCTGGGAGTCACAAACGCACACACACACCGTCATGTATGCCAAGGTTATGATTTTCAACCAACCAAAATCAACAAGCTCCTTGTTCAAAATGTTCACCTTTGCTTAAAAAATAAGGTCTATCTAATGAGCTACATTTATTGATGTATTGTGTTTACAAGGATCACAATTTCACTCCTACAAGTTGAACCCAAATGACCTACACCAAAACAATAGGACTTTGTTGTTAGAGATGTACACCATTTTACTAAATATGTGATCAGCCCAAGAGTCCTTCTTGAGATATCTTGCTTGTAGCATAGGCATCACAAACACACGCACACTTATGTATAGATGTAAACATGACCACAACGTTACCATTATAATAAAAACAAAATACAAATGGCATAAAAGTTTTGACAGTATTAAGTACACTTCCAAGAGTAGACTACACAGTGCTGAAAGTAGACCTGGTGTTGTCATCGCTAACAAACAAAATGAGCTCATTTGAACAAGTTTGTGCAGCTGGCAAGACCTTGTGAGGGTCATGGACAAATGTGATTTTGGGTTTTGGTTTGAAACCTCCTGCAGGAGGTCGACCTGCCCCTGTCACCAAAGCAAGGATGTGTCCAATAGTGATTTAATTGCTGAATTTCTTCATTTCTTCAGTGACTTCCTTGGGAAGGGCAGCTTCCAGTTCATTGTCTGCAGAGGAAGGAGGAGAAAAATAGATTCACATACCATTACTGGTGTAATAAATGTAAGAAAACACATCCTGTGATTCCTTGCCGATTAAATCTGGTCTGAAAAATGGAAAGCAAAAAACAAATGACCATCTTTCTCCTCTCATAAAATTATAATTTTTGATGGATAAACTCCGATGGGAGATGCATACAAAGATCAGGTGACCTTTGTCCAAACGATTTTCAGCATTTGATGTTTATAGTGATGGAATGCTTGATTTCTTTCATAAATACCTCATTTTCTCACAATGGTTGACTGTTAAACCTATCATTAGTTTGCTAACACAACATGACCTGGTGACCCCTATTGACCTTTGATCCAACCAAAGTAAACTATTCTTGTTATGAGTGAGGTGCACTGCATATAGTATGTAGTATGGCTCTTTCTGAGGTATCGTATCTACAATATTTGTTCTGATTTGATCACTGTGTACCCTTATGACGTTTGACCTCTACCAAAAACTACCAGTACATATGAAATTGGTTCAAGCACCTTTGGGATTCCATGTTGTAATTATAGCGAAGCATAAACTGTATTGGGGCGTAATTGAGGAAGCATCATGTTTTGTTGTGTCATTATCTGTCAGAGTTAACTTCATAGTTTGTCAGAGTTGAATACACAGTTCCCACTGATGAAAACGTTTGCTGGCTAAATGTATTTAATAACTAAATAAAGAAAACGGATTTAAGGACAGTGAATACTTAAATTAATTGAAAGAAACCAGATAGAATGCTAGCAAACATAAAGTTAGGACATTAACACTTTCAGTATGTCTTCAAGGGGGCTGAAGAAGCAGACTGAATGCAATGATGAAAGTTTTTATCATAAGGACGTCAATAACAAACATGCAACACAACATTATTGATAATGTAAAGAAAAGAGGAGAAGAATCATTGATAAGCCATTTCAATCAGCCAGTCACCCAAAATGAGGTGACATGGTTGCTGCTTCATCCAGCTTTAGCTGTAATTTTTGTACATGGTATCTGCAGTAGCCTTTACTATCGAGTATTCTGATAAATGCTTTGGGAATTCTTTTATTTCCTTTTGGTTAATCAGAGGGAGAGAGGTAATTACACCTTTTTTTGCTGACTCTTTAAAATAAAAAGAAGAATGATACCTGGAAATGTTGTGATGTCTAAAATGTTATCCTTGTACATTATTGCATCGTACAAGGGCATAATTTTTTCAATAGAAACTGGTATTCTGACAAATTTTTCTTCTTCACTCGTATCCTCATTGTCTGTCTTTTGTCTCAAAGTCGTAGATAAATACCTGGCAAAATACTTCCTTCGTCAAATAGTGATGAGGGGGCAGATGCCTTTAGCGAACAACTCCTGAAAATACAAGAAAAGAAGAAGTGTAATGTTACGTGATGTGATGTGACTCCAGGTGGGCCCGGTAGAGGGTGCAGGCGGACTACAAATTATGGACCAAGGGAAGATAGCAAGTATAGAACAGGTTGGGGTCTCAAATGCGCTGATTTTCCCTCGGTGGCGAATGGTGCTGGTTTTGATCTTGGCGCCAAATGCACCGCTTGCATCAAAGCCATAGCGACGCCGGTTGGATCCCTGCACCGTTATCAATCGATGTCAAAGTTCGCCCTGGTTTGTAACCAGTTAGTGTTCGAGCACTCGGGAAAGTTAAATGTGATCTTTCAAGTTAGTAATATCGCTCAGATGAATGAAATCTTATCAGTTTAATAGCAGATTGAATCACTCGTAGTTCAAAGTAATAAGATTGTAGGAAACAATGATTACGAGCCCCGGTACGAGTCACGCCTGTCCAAAGTTCCTGGTGGCTGCAGCCAAAAAAAGAAAAGAAAACGCCCTTACAACTTGGGGGAGACTAGTAATTGGTGGGATTAAGGCAACCCCCTCCCCCCATACCAAAACAAATGTTGATATCATTCGGCAAGAAACTCCATGGAACTAATCACAAAAAGATAACTAATCGTCGTTCTATAATTTGTGATATCCATTATTTCACTAACACTTAAAGGAGAATTATTAAAGGTTGGACCCAGACTGCTCATTCAGTGGGTGCAACTGTATTACTACAGGTGCCGTTATTTTTAAAAATGGAGTTCGACGTGATCGAAAATCTTTGCCATGGACTATTGAAGCCGACGCTTTGTTAGCAGTGATGCTGTTCTCTGTGATATTTATTCTCGACGTATAAGTGGCAATCGAAGGAGTTTCAGGAAACACCCCTCAAGCAGCAGTTGACAAACTTCTAGACCCAGGATCTGCCACGAGGACTCAATCACGACCAGTACGTACCAACCCCCCATTCATTACAGTCGTTCCTCAGAATACAATGGAGGAAGCTGGACCATGGACTGTATGTTGAAAAAAAATCTCCCGGGGGAGGGGGGGGGGTAATGAGCTGAGTGGGTGGGCCGTGTAGGGGACTCGGGACCGAGTTGGTATGTTAAAAAAGCCCATGTATATCTATTCTTAGTTAAAATTGGGGCACTGATATAGGGCCTAACAATGAAACTGATAGGGCTCCATAAAACACATAGGCGTAATAAATATACATGATGAACCGTAGCTTCACATTGTACTCCTATACTGGTCATGCAGGTTATTAGGAGCTCTCTACGTTTATTCTTATTCTTACAAAACTCTTGAAAACAGAACAAACGCACGGCCATCTCATCGGATGTAAATCTTGTGTTCTTTTCGAACGCTATTCCTACAATAGGTGCATAGACGTTGCACCCTACTGAAATCAGAAGAAATGATGTGAAAATTTCGTTAAGACTAATTGAAATAGCGCACACTGTCCAGGCGTTCACATAATCGTAGGCTTATCAAAATCTCAAGGGGCTACTGCGCCCTGTCCCCCCGCCCCCTGCATACTACGGCCCTGGTTGTGGCCCGCGGATTTGATACGGATCTATTTCCTGCCCGCTCATGCTATATCAAGCTCATATATAAGTTATTTATCTTTGATGTTATATTTATATAGCGCCACCAGCCTGTGAAAAATGACTAGAATGACTAAAATGACGCCTCATAATGTTATCCTGCTCTACCAATTCCAAAGACAACGGTGGCTATAGCGACGATGATGATATTCGACCGACCAGAACTACACGAACATCAGTTTTTAAAAGACTTTTATCATAGTAAAGATTTCCAAATTATGCTGTTCAAGGTTAAGAAAATGTGTCTGATTGGAAGGACGGTATTCAAACTTCTACATATTTAAACGTAGTTCAAGAAATTTAAACGAACGCTAACTCGTTAATAACCATCTTCATGGTGACAAACCTCCACTGAATTGGCTATGTAAAGTGTTGATGTTGCTGGAAGACCGTGATTAAAACTGATTTATGAATGAGAACTTTGAAAAAGTGCCCAAAAAATTGCTATTTGTCAATTTAATTACATATATCTTGAATTTTTTGCACATTCGCAGTTACTTCCAATTAAAGTATGATAAACAGTGACATGTAACAAAGTTCTCAAACGGGAATACAAGACACTATCAATTTTTTGGGTTTTTTTTTTGCATATGCCTTTTGATTCCTATCAGAACTCAATCTGAACAATCCAATGGGAACACGAGAGAATATTATTTGTGGGTAATCGTCCATTAGCAGCTCAAGAAACTGACATATGCCAATTTAATTCGACATAATGTCGACTTCCAAGGCATGTACAATAATTATAGCATAAAATAGTAAAACAACGTATTGGAGGGAAGAATTAGTTCACCGAGAGCTATATTACTCTGCATGACATACCTAGTGTTGTTAAAGGTAGTCTGTATTGGCCCCAAATTATAGCAAGCTAGGATTGCTAGAATTTTTCAAAAGGACCTTCCTGGAGGTCTTCACTCTCCATGTTGTTCTCAGACATGTTAAGGAACGTACAAGATGATGACTGAATGTCTCAGTGAGGAAAATTTCCTCGAAGGTTGTAATAAAACTAGTTTAAGAATTTTGACCAAAGGTGCCCATATTTGAATATCTAGCATGTTTGGGGCCAATACAGGATACCTTTAAGCGCTGTAAGTTTTTTCATTAGCTGTGGAAAGCGCCATAGAAAAATATATTATTTTGCCGAACTTGTGGCATCCGGATGGAAAAAAACTTGTTTGTTAGTGCAGTTGTTGCTTATCCTCTTTGATATACGATGGTTCTGAGAAGCATTTCTACGATTCTTTGGGTTATGCTAACCAACCTATCGATCATAAATGGTTTACTACAGAATATATTATATTATACATTATATTTGAATAAAGCAATAAAAGCATAAAATTATCTAAGACAAAGGTTGATGGGTTGCTTGCGATGTCTTCTTAACTGAAACAATGGACGACTGGTCCTTTCTCATTCTTGGGAGATATTATAAAATCGTTAGCGTTTTCTCCATTTCATTTGTCTTTTTCAGATACTTTCGGGTCCTCCGGTCTTTCTTGAGAAAACTTGAGATGATTTTTTTCTATTTCACTTGGAGCGGAATGCCAGATTAAGAGTATCAAGTTATTCAATTCTCTTGATATGGGAGGGGGAAGGGGGGGGGGCGGCTTAGGGCGACACATCGGCATGTGTCCATTTCAAGTTAAAAATCTACTTGGGATAAGCGATATTTGGAGACCAACAACCTTTTTTATTATTTCTATGTTAAAGGTATGGCGGTTCCTTGCTGTTTAACTGTAATTTCAAGAGAGAAAATATTGCTGTTAATAATTCTGTTATTTCCGATGTGTGTGATGCCTGCATAGGAAAGATTTGATTTTCGAAGACCTGAAATTATTTTGCTGATTGAAGAAAGTTTGTGGAACAATCATGTCATTTAAAGTAAATAGTAACACTATTTACAGCTCCTAAAATGGTGACTTGTGAAACCACACTTTCAACTGCAATACCTAATGCAATACTCGGAAACTAAATGCTCATATACGTCGAACACAACACTGGGTGGAACATATAGTCTTGGGCTTACTTCGTATGGCGGGCCATCAGTCTCAAATCGTGGGGAATCGACATACACCGATTTCCTTCGACATGTGCGTGGTTGATGTCGATTTAAATTGACTTTTAACGATTTATTTTACATATCATCTATTAAAATTGGTATATGTCGATTTAATTCGGTATATGTCGATTCCCCACGATTTGAGACTGATAGCCAGCCATATACTTCCATTTAGTTGATTTACTTGAACCTAATGTTTGACGGTAAGTACATACTCATAGAAGTGATATACGTTGTTCCAACAAGTGTCGGAAGGTAAACAGTTTCTGGAATTTTACCTAGGATCAGACGAGCGTATGACACCATATTATTATTACTGTGAAAACCGATACACGTCACGTCATATTGATTTATGTATCGCCACGGTAGTTACACAGTGAACCAGAAGTAAGGTCTCACAAAGGTCAGTATGATGTTTACTTCTTTCCACAGGAGTTGGCAATCACAAAAAGGCAATAACTTGTACCAATGACTGCAATCACAATCAGACAAGGAAATAGTTTTACTTTTTACCGTATAGTTACTACGTGCACTCTTAAAACACAAGAGAGGCACTGCACGGAAGGAACTGCAGTATGTTTGTAATAGTAGCGTTGTATTTTTTTGGATGGTATATCAACTCTTACTGTAAATTCAAAATTACGACATCCATCAGCACATTACATATGAATAACTCTAGTCAAAAGAAAAAATTTATATAGTTGAAATGTTTTTGCTACTGTAAATACCGTATTTCTCCCTATAAAACAGATAGATGCAGAAAACTATTTAATCCCGTGTTTTGAGTTTTCAAGAAAGCTATTTGAAAATCAAAGAAGGAGAACTAATCATATCCATAATTTATTTATGGCTGTAAAGTCAGAGGCTGCACTACTGGTGTAACTACATGATGATTATGATCCTGAGCTTAAGTTCTTCTGTGATGTAGAATGTGAGAGTACGCGTAGCACGACGGGTTCACTTAGCTAAGGTTAAGGTGAATTGACAAAAATCCAGATACCTAAACAAGCACAATAGCATTTAAGCTATTTCTTTGGCTACATAACGGTCTTAGCAGCCTGAGTTGACTTAGAAGGTACTGCAGAAAATGGACACTCATGCACGATTTGATGTTGTCAGTGCCACAGTGACCTTCCTGTTGATTGTCCGTCAGGCTGCATCACGTCTTATTGAGTGTCACACAAATAAATGTTACCGTATACCTGAAAACATCTGAAGACATAACTTTTAGACCTTTCCAAACAAAACCACCCAACATATTCACAAGTTTTCTGCATTGCTTGCTAAGTAGAATTTGCCAAAACTGATTGTTGCCACATATATGTCAACATTGAAGTTCTTAACGTGAATGAGTCATTTTCGTACAATCGGGATTTACGTATTGCACATTGTCTATTGCGACAAACGCCCATAAGAATATGTCTGTCTAACAAAGCAAACAGTAATGGGCCGAATTCGCACCTACATGAATAATCATCGATTCACATGAATGCCTCTCCATTCGTCTTATTGCTTATCACAGAACGTGTTATACTTTGCACCTAATATTGCACAAAAGCTTTGGTAGGATAGGAGGTGATATTTGGTCTTACTGGTCTCCTTAGTTACGGTTGCACTACCTTTGGAACTAGCTCTGGAGAGAAAAAAGAGAGAATCTTTCGGGTTGAGCGAGAATTCCACGTAATTTGTTTTGTCTATAAGCTATTATGCCTAATGTAAGTAATTCTTACAAGATTTCTTAGTTCTTAAAATAAGAGTGCTGTATTATTTAAAAGGAGTTGTCTGCAGTACTGCTATTATACATTTCAAGCTAAAATCAATCTTTCAGGAAGTCACATTGTAGAAGTGTTTGTTTTATTTTCGATGCTGGTGCTTTGTTTAAATATTATTGGCTGAAAGAGTTAATTGAAAGGAATTTTTTGCTAAAAGATGATATTGAGTTCATCAAATATCATCTAGTGCTCATATGAAAGATCAATTTTTAGGATGCACAAAATAAGCTTCATCTTTTACTGTAATTTCATCCATCTTTTCACTACAATTTTGAAGTTCTATATTAAGTTAAGGGAACTTTCCGTTGTCTCGGTGGTGTATGTCTTATTGATGTAAACACGATAGCCCGGAAAAAGTGAAACGTGTTTGAACTTTATAATTGGTTTCTCTGCAAAGGTCCACAGAGGGCAAACACTGCAAACCTAGTAAGCACGATAACTCAAAATGTGCATCTTGGGCAAACTTCATACTTGGTATGTACTCGGACAAACGATACGTATTGAAAGTGATTCAGTTTGAAGGTCATTTCAAGTTAATGTAAAGGTGAAAGCAGGGAGTTGTTATAACTTCCTAGTGAAAGTTTGAAAACCTAACAACCACGAAAGTTTCAAAAGCAAAGCTTGGATGTACTTCATTCTTGGTACATACATAAACCTCCTTGTTTTCCGTAGAAGTCAAATGTCCTTTCAGAACAACGCATGAAGCTAATTTGGAAATATAGTAAATACAAGCTCATGCAGTATAGCATCAAAGAACATAAATATTTAAGTACGCAGTAGTGCAAGGTTATTGATGATTGGATTTGAAGTCATTAAAAGACAGCACTCACAAACTTGATCCACCCTTAATTCTTTGTCCCTATGTAGGTCCACTGTGCTTGAAGAAAAATATTCCAATGTGAACCAGTTAAAATGTTTGTTACTGCACTCCACCGAGGTGTGCATATAGACCTATGCATTTTCGCAAAAGCACTAAAGACCAAACTGTAGATCTTAAAAACCCCAAAAGGGTAGATTTAGGGTAATATACCTTGACACCATATAGCCAATAGTGATTCTTAAGACAATGTGGCACATGCTTGACTAAATATAGTTACCATTTAACCGAATGCAATAGACTTTATGTCACTATATGTCGCTAGATTGCCAGTCATGTTGGTTATATTATTCAGTTTTGTTTAGTTTTATTCAGTCAATTAAAATTTTACGAACTGATCTGTCAACTTCTGAGCACTTTATTAACCTTTTGTAAGCGTAGTAAAAAAATTGTTCACAGAGCGTTTGTGCTACCCTCTATAGACATTCAACATAAAATGTGTCAAACTGATTGTTGTCACAAAGACGTCTTCATTAAATTGACTATAAGTATCAAAATTACGTTTCATAAAATATGGCTTGGTCCGGATTGTGCATCAATTAAAGCTCTTAAAATAGCTTTCTTCAGTTGTTGTAACCTCGAATTTAATTTATACAGTTCTCTCCTTTTATTAGGTTACCGACAACTTCCTCCTGGTATGTGCAGTAATGTCAGTACAAGGTAACACACAGTTCCACCCATAAGACCTAGACTAGTAGGATAGACCTAATGCAGTTCAAGAAAGGTTCAGTAAAATATTTCCGTGTTTGCCTTTTCTTTGTAAATGTGACTCATTTCAACCACAAAGTTAACCTATTGTACGTACCCAGGTATATATGTAGCCAGATACCTAACGTTAGGCATATTAGTAGTGTATGATGGTGAAACTATTGATGCAAATGAAACCTGCTTAAAATGAGGAGATTGTTGTAAATTCAGTAAAACACGAAGTAGAAAATCAATTAGGAATAGCTGCTGGTGCAATAGATATGTGCATAAAACAGTGAATATGTATTGATTTAACTTCTCCTCTTCACGCGCATGGGAACTGTGACGTCTTTACATGAATGAGTTACAGAGTATTTCGTTATTGGGAAATTAGGTGTTAGACAATGTGTTTATTGTTAGTTAGATTTAGAAAGAGAGAATATGGCTATTGTATAGCCCACATTATGTCTATGCCGAGATGACTGAGACATGCTCAAGTGGGATGGTGAGAAACAAACAAATACGTACAAGACATAAACTTACAGACTAACGTTATTATAAAAGTCAACTCTATTAGAAATGAACATGTGTTCACGTGGACTTTGATCTGTCAACGCCAGTGAAACCCTTTAAAATGGTAGAGCCATAATACCACCATCCACGGCCATACAATTTGTCAAACTTATTGTTATCACATAAACGTCTAAATTAAATTGACATATGTGTATCAAAATAACGTGTAATGAATTATGGCTTGGTCCGGATTGTGTAACAGTGAAACCCCTCAATATAGCTTCTTTTCAGTTGTTGTAACCTACGTATATCAACCTCTTTTTCTTAGGTAACTCCCTCCTGGTATTTGTGCAGTAATGTCAGTGTAAGGTAACATCCAGTCCCACCCCATAGACCTGGGAGAGTAGGGGACCTGGTGCAGTTATAGAATTTTTTTTTTTTTGTTGGGGGGGGGGATACCTTTTCTTTGTATAGGCTGACTCTTTTCAACCACAAAGTTAACCCATTGTGCATACCCAGTTTTATGCGAAGCTCGGGACCTAAAGTAAGGCCTACTTGTAGTTTATAGTGGTCAAAATATTGGTGCAAAAAAAAAACCTGCTGAAGATGAGTAGCTTGTGTAAATGTTAGTTAAACACGAAGTGGAAAAATCATGAGGAATTGCTACGGCTGCACTTTAATGAACAATAAATATGTGCATGAAACAGTATATATGTAATGATTTTATACCCTCTTCACGCGAAAGGAACGTCTTTACTTCCATGAGTTTCGTAATCGGGGAATTACGTATTACGCAATGTGTATTGCGACAAACGCCCAAAACGTGTTCATAAATATATGTCTGTCTAATGAAAGCTACAGTAAAGGGACGAAGTTACATCTTTAATCATCTATGGACATGAGTGCCTCTTAATTGGTTTTATGCGTTCTTAATATATAACATATTATACTTGGATTAACTTGGAACTAACTCTGAGAGAAAAAGAGAGAATCGTTCGGGTTGCGTGAGAGTTCCTCATAATTTGTTTTGTCAAGCTATTATGTTCAACGTAAGTAATTATTACAATATTTCTTTGCTTCTAATATAAGAGTGCTGTAGTATTAAAAGAAGTTGTTCTCTGTACTGCTATTAGACTTAAAGTGTTTGTTTAATTTTTAAATGCTGGTGCTTTTAAAAAATATGTACTGGTTAGAATCAGTAAGTGGAAAGGAACCTTTTCTGAAAGATGATATTGAGTTTATCAAGTATCATCTAGTATGTGAATAACTCCTATGTAAGATCATTTTTTTCAAAAATTTGTGCTGTCAAATCTGATAAATCGTTAGCATGTGCTCTTAGGTTTACAGTAACAACTGAGGATAAGTGTAATCCCACCAAATCAAAACAAAATATCCTCAGTACTTACTGTAATCCTAATAGCACATGCTACCGATTTATAGCACGATCCAGTTTTTGGTACAAAACTTTAAGATTTACATTAGTAACTGTGTTCTTTGTATGTATGGGGTGTCATACCAGGCGTAGATTTGCGGTGGATCTGAACTATGACGAAGAGAGCGATGTCTTTAGGTGTCAGATAGCATTTTTATACGCACTTGCACTTTCTGTGTTTCTCTAAGTTTACATTATTATGGATCGGTTTACACAACCAATGAGAACTTTACGTAAAAGGTGAATGATGTGATATTTAAAATGATAAACAGAATGAGAGATGTTTAAAAATTAGCCATTCGTTTTAATGTTTGGTCACGTTGATCATTGTCTGAAATAAGGTGCTTGCGCATTATGCTTATAATATACATTTATACGAAAACCATAATCTTTAATCCGCCATTGGAATTTCTAATAGTATGTTGAAGAATGTTCACAAAATTTGCTAACAACGTTAACAACTAATTGTTAACGTACTTGGTTAATCATGCAAACTAATATGTCTATCTAAGCGTCGCTCGACGTTTTCGATACAAGGAAATTGGGTCGTATATTGATTCTTCATTTCCTTATGCATTGAGTGTATTTCGTTTTGTCAGACATTATAACGCTTTTTATGTGGGAATAACTGGACCATTTACAAGCTTACTAACAGGATACGCAGACTAAGTCAATTTTACAAGAAATTGATATAATGCAACATGACCATAAACCCGTGACAATCTTATATCTATGATAATGGTTATCAACTTGTAAACACAAGTCAGAGGGATATTAATCCCTTTAAAATTAACGAAATTTGTTTCATCATTTATTGTAATTTCACCCGTCTTTCACTACAATTTCATGCATTTTCTCGATGAAGTTCTATATTTCATAACTGGTATCTCTGCAAAGGTCAACAAAGGGCAAACACTGCCAACCTTGTAAGCACGATAACTCAAAAATTGCAGCTTGGGCGAACTTCATACTTGGTATGCACACGAACAAAAGATACGTATTGAAAGTGATTCAGTTTGAAGGTCATTTCAGATCAATATAGGTGAAGGTATGAACATTTAGGAACCACAAAAGTCTGAAGCTTGAATGAACCCGATACTTGATACGTACATAAACCTCATTGTTCTCTGTCGAAGTCAAATGTCCTTTCAGGTCAACGCATTTAGCTAATTTGAAAAGATTATAAATTCTCAAGCTCATAAAGTATAGCATCAAAGAACATCGTAATACATATTTAAGTACGCATGAGTGCAAGATTATTACTGATCGGATTTGAAGTCAATAAACGTCAGCACTTACAAACTTGATCCACCCTTAAGTCTTTGTCCCTATGTCGGTCCACTGTGCTTGAAGAAGAATATTCTAATGTGAACCAGTATAAAGGTTCGTTGCTGTACTCCACTGAGGTGCGCTTATAAGCCTAGACAACACTGAAGACCAAACATTAGACTTCTTAAACCCGAAAAGGGTAGATTTAGGGTAATATACCTTTACACCAAATAACAATAGTGGTTCTGAAGACAATGTGCCACATGCTTGACTAAATATAGTTGCCATTTTGAACCTAATGCAATAGACGTTATGTAACTATTCGTCTCTTGACTGTCAGTAAATATTGGTTGTATTATTCAGTTTTGCAAATCAAAGGTTTCCACGAACTGATCTGTCAACTACTGAGCACTTTGTCAACCCATGAGATAAACCCCTTAAAAATGAAAGAGACATAATACCATCTTCCACGGCCATACATTACGCTAGAAACACCATTTTGTACGGATTGTAATTGTATAATGAGACTTGCTTTAAAACCGCAGCACAGAGAGCTGCACATACCAATGCTGTTAAGAACGAGTGAAATTATGATAGTTTTCACAACATCACGAGGAAGAAAAGACTTTTACCTTTGAAATAAACTTATTGTTCAAACCAAGCGGAAATGGTGGTTTCAACCGATTGTTTGAGAGAGAGGGTATTGGCAATGAGAGCATCGATGTTTCTAGCAACTGTTTTAAAGCAAATGCAATGGCCGTCCACCAATCCCCACCCGTCTCAGAATAAAATTATTTTAGTTTCGTTTTTTATCAGGGTTTATTTTTGTCAGTGGCCATGCAAATATTATTGCAATAAATATACAATTGGATATGGGTTTGTTTTTTATCATTGTGTAGAGATGATTACCAGTAAATTAATCTTTAAGTAAATTAATTCATTAACTTGATATAATTGCCAGGCCAATCTAAGTAGTTAACTTAAAAGAAGTTGAACGTAGGAGCAAGTGTATGCCTGGACTCATGTATGGGTAACACAAGTTCACTTTTACTGCCAATATAAGTATTGAATATGTTATCCAAACACTAAGGAGTATCTATGCAAGACCCAATAATGCTGGTGCAGTAAGATTTTGCTTAATGCAGAAATAGATTTTTCTTTCTTGAGCGAAAAACCGATTCACCCGATTATCCACATGTTTCCTGCCCTTCAATTCGCAAAATTTTTGTCATCATTATCAAATAATGGACCTTGAGTGACAGCTCTCACTCTTTGAGTTGTTAAGGGTGTATATTTAATCTAAACTAAGTTTCAACTCTACCATAAAACATATGAGATGATTCAAAGTTAGCAGTGGTCATATCAACGAGAGAATTTCAATGTCACACGTAATTCTAAACAAGCACGTGGGTAATTTAATCCGTGGAATTTTTTGTAGCAAATCGCAAATGTTTGGGGTAATGATCAGTAGTGGATAATAATAACAATAAATCGGTTTGACACGTTAATAGTACACAGAAAAACTGTTCTTCACACCGTTCTTCACGCCAATCGCCAGGTCTACTGAAACACATTGCCTCAAACGCCTCAATAGCCAATGAACAATCAAACGTCAAATGACCTTTGTTGTTTTACGATAAAGATATCGAAAGGGTGACACCCTACATGAGATTCACCAGCTTAATCCAGCTCGCAAAATGAAAAAATGGCCTACGAACATGCACTAAGAGGGGACTCTATAGGTCTAACGAATTTAACGGGGTTATGTGGATACATATAATATTGCTTTCTTTACACTGTTTTGTTTTCTGTTGTCTTGCTTCGAAGGTCATGAAGGTCTTGTTGTGTATCGCTTTGCGGCTCGCCTCTTTTGCCATTTCCAGCACAAATGCACAAGGAATATCCCTAGATGTTGATGGCGATCATGTCTGCAAAACATTCAAGAGGTATTGTACATATAGCTTCACGGTTGTATTTGCATTAAAGATTTGGTATATGACGTTATACAACATGTCTGCATCTACTAAAAGTTGCCTAAAATCATCCTTCAATAAAGAACTTTGCCATCTAACAACTCCTTAGACACTTTGAACGGGTCTATAAAGTAAAACAAATCGAAAACTCGATAGGTGCCACTGTAATAAGGTTTGTAACACAATGTTTCCTGAAATACATAAATCAGTGACAAATAAATCCTTTAATGGCAATATATTTCAGTCTACTGGAAAACTATGCTCGTAGATATGTCTGCCGTTGTTTCAAGAGTACCCTGTTCTATGTAATTTAAAATGAATTAAACTTTCCTAGCATAAGTCATAGTTAATTAACGGATGTAAACGTAACATGAATATTGTTCTTCTTCTCTCTATCGACAACATATAATCAATTATTTGATTATAATTTATGATGCAGTTAATAACAGAGCTTATTATAAAAACGTTCATTTGTTTTCATTATGTTTTCATTTTCAACGTTTGTACTTTGCACAGTTATAACAGTTCGTTCCTAACAAAATACTCGGAAAAAGATCCAAAAATGGAAGGCATATTCTGTTGGAAGATCTTTCAGTGGCCTCCTTTCCGTTGCACGAAGTCAAAGTAAGGTAACATTAAGAATGAAATTAGCACTGCTAGGTGTTACTAGAAAGGAACCCTACTACCCTTTGGAAACGATGTGTTCTTAACGTCAAAAACATTGGTGTCAGTGAACTATAGTAATCTCAGGAAGAGAAAATTCTTGAATAGGGTGATTGGGGTGGACCAGGCCCTCATGAATCGGTTAAAAAGTGAAATCTGAAGGCCTTTTCCCTCTTCTCATGAATTAACAAGTGTATGTTTGTGAGTTGTGTCAATATTTGGTGCGGGACGGGGGGGGGGGGGTCAAAAGGATAGGTTACCAACATCAGATAAGTAGTAAGGTATTTCTCATAAGATGGGGCGAACTTTGATCTATATTTTCAGATGGGGTAAATTTGTTAATTCCAATATTAAGGTTAACAGTGCAAGAATGAAAATTGGTGTCCTAGTTTTTTAATTTGCTAATGGCTTTGTAAAAAAGTGGCCCATACTTAGTGGTCAAATTACCTCATTACAGGCCACATGCTTGGCATGCTTCCAGTTAATAAATGATAAAATTCTCTCCCGGAAGATCCTGCAACCAGTTGTATACCAGAAGCTCTTTGCCGGCCAATATTTAAGTATAATTAGATAGCTTAATTATTTTGAGTTAAAAGTGATCTTTTCTCCTATTAATGTTTTAGATAAGTTGCAAATAGCAGATAAAATAAATAACAGATATTTATGCTATTTGACAATACCTAAAATTACAATTTTTGTCGTTACCAGTATGAAGTATATAACAAAATACAGACAAGATTTCAGAGACGAGTACAGATCTGTACGGGAGTGCTGTGATGGTTATCTTTTTGTAGAGCCAGAGAATAATTGCTATCGTAAGTATTCAACATTTATTACACTCTAAAAACAAAAGAGTGAATTTTCTCTCGTTTGGAGTGAATTCTCACTCTTTCTGAGAGTGTAGTGAGTGGTCACTCCATGAAGAGTGTAATTCACTCTTTTGAAAGAGTGAGAATGTTCACTCCTTCAAAGAGTGAGCTTTTCACTCTAGAAAGAGTGAGAATCACTCTTCTAAAAGAGTGAATTTCACTCTTTAAGGAGTTAATAATATTGTACCGCTGATTTTGAGGAACGGGATTGATAGAATGAGTTTGTGAGTCAATGGAAAGGCCCTATCTATTCACAGAAATGTGGCTATTGTACAAGGATGCATCCATATATCAAGACAATGGAATGGACTACTACACTGATGATAAGACGATTTACTAGATTTGTACACTGTTAGAACAAATTAAAAATGGACATAGACAACATCTTATGGTATTAAATATATATTAAACAGTAAACATGATACAAAGTTTCATATACAAACACAGATTAAAGCAACATTACAAACATACAAAGGCACAAAAATATGCAATGAATGATTCACTCACCCCATTTGTATGTTTCCCTCATACAAATATGATTTTCTTATAATTAAAAATAATTCTAGTTACGTCCATGAAATATGTATCAGAGTGTGCTAGCAATACCTCAAAAATGTTTTTGCAGATAACGCAATCTTACAATTTCAATTTGATTTATCATTTTCGAACTCGTTTTGGCGCCTTTTTAAATCTGTGTAAAATATATGAAGAACAACAATCACACTGGGATACTATACTGTCTATGACTGGTGAACGGATATGTTACAGCACAATTCCTGACAGATAGAAATTAAACGCTCCATCTTATGTACATCTAAACCCGTCAACCCTATGGAGGGCAAAACTTTTATTAGGTTTAGAATAGAAATTTATGCAAACATTTGAAAAGAAATTAACTCAGTAATTACGTATTATTAAGTCAAATTTAGGCACTAGTAAATATATTTAATAAAAAAAATGTTAAATAGTTTTGAAGTATGGGAATTGGATCACAACTGTTCAATTTGGTTTTGCAAACAATACCCTCCTAAAAGAATTTCATATTATACTCATAACAAAGCTTCAAAGTTCAAAATAATGGTGGCGTCTGTCAACAGAGTGTCCAATTTTAAGCAGATGCTTTGGGACCATGTAAAGTAATAATGTAATAATGATGATTGAAAAATATATCAAAATATAAAGTGAGTCAAGTAGTCTAAATTTTGAGTTCATAATATGCTTTTGAATAAATCCTATACTAAGAATGCATCATCCATTAAATGTTAAATTAAACCTTTTAATTACTAACATAGCAGTACGTAATGAATAAAACATACCTTCATTTGTTTCTTAAAACTATTAAACTTTTTATTGAAGAATAGAAAAAGCGGGAATTTAAAGGTAACAGACAAGTCAAAGTTCCCATTCATATAGAAGTATATGTAATTCTGAGTAAGATGGTCTCTGAAAAGTCAAAGTAGCAGCTGCACTTTTCAAGTAATATCCACTTTAATTTTAAGCTGACAAAATTTGATAGCAAAATGTCCAAAGCTCTCTCATAAGGATATGTATATATATATATATATATATATATATATATATATATATATATATATATATATATATATATATTATATATATATATATATATATATATATATATATATATATATATATATATATATATATATATATATATATATATATATATATATATATGCCAGAGAAACATTCAGAGAGCGAATTTGTGAACTTACCTGATCTGGTCTTACCATGCACTTTAGATGTTAACTCTTCAAAAATATTGTAAATTGTTGTTAACGGAAAGGCAAAATGAAGATTAACACAAATGAAACTTAAAAGCCATGCCAATTAAAACTGTAATGGAGTCCCAAACTGGTGAGCTTGTTGAATCAAAAATGAAAAAGATTTGGGTTGGCCACCTGTCTTGAACAAGGCTCAACAGAAAAGGTTGGGTACACTTCAGCCTACCTGAAACGACAAAGTTATTTCAAAACATTATAACCCAGTTTGAAATGTGTGTTTTTGGATAAAATGGACAGATTTTGTTAGTTTATAATTCTGTGGTACACTTTAGTTGACAAAAATAACGTCTTTACATCACTATAAGTTTTGTCTGTTTAAAACTATCCAAGAGTTGAAGCATGTAGGCTAAATAACCTTAACACCAAACACAACAAATGGTATTTACTTTTTGTATTGCACTAACAGGAACATACACTGTGTATAGGCATTTGTAACGCTCTTAGGATATTCTCTTTTATGGGTTAGAAGTTCAATCAATCTTTTGGCATAAGTTTCTCTCTCTGCTGCATAGGACCATTAACATCCCTGTTGTAAGCAATTATTCAGATTTTCCAACAGAGTTGATAGATTAAATTTATTTTCTGTACATATTAATTTTGTATTCCCTTGTGAATTAAATAGTGAAAGGGGTTACATCTTTGTTGTATTATTAACTGGTAAAACGCAACGTTGTAAATTATTGATATTCCTTTAAGGCCCTGACTGGTTTTGAACATTAGTACTCATTGCTGTCTGTACTGTGGATGAAGAAGTTACTCAACGTCACAGATATTTGAACTCTACGCTTCCCTAGCAATCGGTCTGTACCTGTACACAACATTCAGTTTCTCTAATAACTTCACCATCTTCAATGAACGAAGCAGATAATACTCATCTATCGTCCGAGTGAGTCACGAATCACAATAATAATTTCCCCGATGGAGATAACATACAAACTAAAATACACAGTTATAACTTTAAATGCAAACATAACAAGCAACTATAAACTGCGACATAAGAGCCGAAAAAAATAATGCATTACATTTTCATTACGCAATACATTCCACTGCAATTAAATGCGCTCGTATCCATTTTGAAAATCGTAGCGTTCACAAGTTTTGAATAAGTAGGCAATATAAGAAGTCTAGTATAATATGTTTCTGTTAGAGATATTTGATATGTAATATCATATAGTTTTGTTACCTTTCAAGAAACATTTCTCTGCTCCATCGCGCTTTCGTTCTTAAACATTCTAGCCAATCATTTTTACAAACGCTTCAGTCAAACCCTGTGGACCTACCCAGTCTGTTGTACAACATGTCGATACTGTTTCCATTTGGATTTGCTTTACCGCGCGTCAAGAGCCAGCAACATCTCTAACACCTCCCTAAATACATGAAGTAACTTAACAGTGCCTTATACGGGGTGTAAACTTAGAAATAGATGTCTTAACAAAAGCAAGCGGGGAAAAATTCATACTAACATTCACGGTATATTCAGGAATCATTGGAGAGAAAGATAAATTAGTCTGCATATTTACTGAATGGATTCATATAAAGTATTTGAACTGCGATATATTTGGTATGAATGCCTCTGATATGCAGAAAATAATGGAATAAGCGAGAAATTAAATTTAAAGTGACATCATTCTATTGCATTAATTTTGTCTATACTATTTAGCGTGTTCCATAAACAAATGGGGTTCTAATTGTGCCAACGACTGCTGTTGCTTGAACGGGGCCACGTGTGATCCTACCGATGGTAGTTGTACGTGTGCAGCAGGATACACAGGTAAGAAAACCAAAAGACGTAAAAATACGTTTGTCTGAGTGTATCAACACAGTCAATGGGTACATTACTTTCTTTACTAAGGATATAGAAACAATTATTGTTATTACAGACCTTTTCGTCAGCATTTTAGTGTGTCTTATGTCTATAATTCAGCAAAAAACAGTCACCAATATTGTATTTTACGATAGATGTACATCGTTAAAGTACCATTAACTGAAGTCAACGTACAGGGTCGTATTTTCTAAAATCAAAGTCTTGCTTGTGTGAATATGCATTATTGGTAAACACATAAAGAAATAAGATTGATTTGTCATCTCTCTGAATGAAACCTAGCCTTGAGTGACACTACGTCACTTTTTTTTTGTCAACTGTTGAAGTGCTGAGAGGGACAGTGGGTTCATATTACAACTATTTGGGGTGGCTTAACAGATTATATTTTTTCTATCAATGTAAAGAGTTTTCCTCTGTTTGTGTCTTTATAAAAGAAATTTGAGAAATCACCATTCATCTCTGCGATTAGTAAATTATGTGGTTTGACCTAATGATATTGCTAAATTATATATAAACACATATAGAATTGTTTTTCATTGGAAATGGAAGAAACCTGTTGTTACGAAAGTCCTATCACTACATTACAACAATTTTATTTTAAAGGATTAAATTCCAATTTTGTTCTATCATTTCAAGTATTTTACTTGATTTATCAACAGCCTATCCAATTGGTTGGAGGACTTAAGAATTAGGGCCCCCAACAGCCTCTGCATGAATACTATTTTACCTTTGTACTCTATACTAAAAGATAAGATGGCACTCAAGTATCACTACTTTTAGTGAGTTTTTTTTTTGTATTCGACTCAGGGTTTAATTGTGGGGATACCTGTGCTTGGTACAAATATGGACCTGACTGCCAGTATCTATGTCAGTGTGAGAATGGAGCTGCCTGCGATCCAGTTACCGGTGCCTGTAGTTGCACTGCTGGATACAGAGGTCCCTTGTAAGTAAACATTAAAAAAATCCTTTCTCTGTGTGCAGAATATAACTATACCTGACAATTCATTATTTTGCAATAATAGTCGGAATTTTCATTAACATGCGCATGTCCTTAACATAGCATGGTCGGAGAATGTGACTCACTTTTATTCAAATTCATAAACAACAAGTAATACTGTCGAAAGTCTTGTTTAGAACCTACTTGGAGAAATACTCAAAACTAAAAATTGATAATAATTATTAAAGACTGAATTTGTTGATTTACAGTTGTGTTGAACGTTGTCCAGAAGGGACGTATGGATATGGTTGCAAGCAGACTTGTCAGTGTCAAACCCATGAAACCTGTAATCACATCGATGGCAGATGTTTTTGCTCACCTGGTTAGTTTGCCTTTATGTCATTTTGTCTTCAAGATAATCAACGTACTGAACATATTCATGTTTGAGGGTTTCATTAGCCCTTTTTATGCGTACAGTTTGAGGACAGAAATAATTAATCTTGTGTTTCTCGTAACACTGACGCAGCTGAAATATTTCGAAGGAAATGTTTTGTTAACTTTCCGCTGTGTCGCATATTTTTTATGATTAGGCCTACTCAAACCATTTCTAACTCCTAGAGTATGAGAACTAGCATCCTTTAATTTCTTTCATTCTGGGAATTTAGCAGCACTGCATTTTAAATATGCAACTGCCTTTGGAAACGTTTATAATCTTTACTAAATCACTGCTTTACCAGTTGATTCATGAATCAAACCCTGACAGTATTGCGTTTGTTAATTTTTTTTTAAACTTTCATGCTAGCACAAAATCGATATATGCTTTTTGCACGTTATGCAAAACTGAAGGAAACTTTCCTTTCTTCTATTACTTTTGAGGATGCTCAGCGTTAATGTACGACTTTCTGTGTAAAATCGTGTTACAATATCAATGTTTTGCTTAACATAGTAATGATTTGTAAGGAAAATATTGCTATTCACTAACTGTCAAAATTCTCCTGTAAAATATATAATTCCCAACTGTCTCTAGCGATATAGTCAACTTTTCTCGGTCTTTAGGAGCGATGAGCTACATGAATTTTTTTCTCGTAAAATATTTCATACATATGCAATGATATCGAATTAGATTTTCCAAACTCATCTGGCAAAACGTTATTTCATTTTCACTCCAAAATGTATTATACCAACTTGATACGTAGAGAAATTCTCCTGGCTTTCCTCTCAGACTTTAATGTTTAGGTTTGTTAATGCAGTATATTATGTTTCTTTTCAAGAGGACACGAAAGATGGTGGTGATATTTCCTGGATGACCTTAATACCAGTTCTCCTTTTTGCTGGCATGGTCTTGCTGGCAGCATGTTGTTACGTTGGAATGCGAGAGGTCTCGATAACTAATTTGTAACGAGACACAAGCATGGGTTCGTTTCCGTAAGGAACACAGACAAATTGACGAGTCTAGAGATTTTAAATGAGAACGTAAACTATATTGAACAATGGAGTTTTAACCAACAACAACAAATGGTAATTACAAATGTATAGAAAATTACTCACAAACTTAACAAAGATAGGATACACTTTAAAACGCGCTGGTCTCTTCCAACGGCGATATCCCTCAGCGGCCACGACCTCGATGACGACGATTCTCGGTCCGTTGTACCGCGAAATTTACTGGTCCTCGACGAAGTTTCTCGCGATCCCAGAAACAGCAGTCACCTTCTTTCCGGCGATGCTCCAAAATAGAAGACGGACTTCCAGCCACAATCGAGTGAAGCACAAGTCAAACTTCTCGCCGACTAAATATTACCAGAGTCAGTCCAAAATCAGCTTTATAGCCACCAACTCCTGGCGTAACGAACTTCCTCAACGGAGACAGAAATTCTTCACCTTCTCCGTAATAAAGACTGAAAAACTGTAGATTCACAGCAAAGTCCTCTTCAAACTTCTGAATGGAAGTGTAGAATCAATCTTGTTATCGATATCTCAATCCTTCAGAAACTACTGGCAGTTGAGCACTGACGATATATAGTAGAATGGTATAATATGTGTCGTCGCTTGTATTCGTACAGAAACTGAGAAACTCTCCGATCTGGGCGGGTTTTGATACGATTCGCCATGTCAAGAATCATCTAGATCTTTCTCGATACACTTGACCCAGTTTCTCTATTCTTGGAAGTCCTTTGCATATCTCGCGAACGTTCCAGAGAATCCACAAAGATGCCGTGCACAGCTTACACGCGATTACACGTAAACCGACGTTAACCCGAGACCAGCGTGTCATCATAAGGAATATACCAGAACAATCGTGTATTATAACATTCTGACACGTTAACCCGACCTAATTTCTCAAACACTGATTTATCACGTAGGCAAATTTTAAAGACTTTCTATGTAATAACATTAGGTTCCTCACTAGTAGTGACTAGCGTTAGGCTACAATGGGCCCTTGTAACAATGTATTATGATATGCATTTACGTCAAAAGGCGAAAAAAGTATGCCGGATTTTATACTTTTTAATGTAAGGTAAGTTCTCAGCTGTCGAACGTAATGTCCATACTGTATCGCTTATGTAAGTGGTTGCTTTAAGATCCTTTAAGATTCACAATTGCAGCTCCCTGAATATATCATAACAATGAGCACGGACTAATCTTCTTGTGGAGCGCTTCTCCAAATTTCCAGGGCCAAGTGGCTCTAGCCACCATGAGCCGTACCCATCCTCCCTTCGGGCCTGAGTGGATAACGTGACATTGTTAATCATGGTTTGATAATTCCAGTGCAGGAGTCATCTTTTATCCTTAAGTGATTGAATTAGTCTCATTTCGTTGGTCATGTAGTCCACTGATAAAAAAAGACAGCGCAAGAAGAAGAAAAGTCCATCAAAAGTCATCAAAACGTTAGTAAATAAAAAAATAAAAAAAAAACATTTCCGCTGTAGAATATGAGCGTTTCTGCATTCGATTTTCTTAATCAGACTTGCCAATGTTGCAAACCACATTTTTACTCGTATATGACGTATGTTCTGCTTTGTTAGGTACATCAAACGTCAATAGACTGCACCATCTAGTCCTATCATAATGACCTCTAGAGATGCTTTGGCACTAATGATGAAGCCATCATCAGTCAATGCCTCCAGAGTGACTCGATATGCTACCGATGCTGTCTACATCCAAGGAAATATTGTTTAACATTCCGCTGCTATTTTGTAAATATATATATATATATATACATTGATATATATATATACATTTATATATATATATATATATATATGTGTGTGTGTGTATATATATATATATATATATATATATATATATGTGTGTGTATATATATATATATATATATATATATATATATATATATATATATATATATAATCCTTTTCTATGGTTAACGTTCTTGTATGTTTTTATTTCTCTCAAGTGACGTACATTCATAAAAAGCATGCGATGGATAAATGACATGTTGTTTAGGCAAATTGGGTTATCCAGATTTGAAATGTTTTTGCCTGTCATTTGCATGCAGTCTGGAAGGTAAAAGAAATCAAGATATTAAATGCTTAATAAATGTAGGGGTAAACCATTACACATGGGTTTATAACAGGGAATCATGTTCTCATAAGAAATATAAAAGTATGGACTGTTTTATTTAGATATTTAAATATTGTATAAGAGTAATTTCATATTGCATAAAAAATGCAGTTTTAAATCCTCGATGTTAATAATGTACCCCTAGAAACTTTGTTTATGTTATTGCTATCTACACTGTAATTATCATGTAGCGTGAAGAGTATTTTAACCACTCCTTAACTAATATACAGTTCATGTAACGAAACCGGACCGCAATAAAATTTCAAATGTGAAAAAGGCACTACGTAACCATGAGCGTTATTAACAAGCAACTAAGCAATCTCAAAACCCATACCAAAACTGCTTCCGAACACGATAAGGCACCACTACTTGTATAAGTAGCAGTTCCATGCATAGTTGTATGCAACCAACACTAGGTCTAAACTAGTGGGATCATACTAAACAAATGACAATCGAATGAACCACTGTTAGCACCAGAAATTATAAAATGGAGGGGCGGGTCGGGGTGGTGTGGTGTGCAAATGCACCTGTTGAAAGTGCACATCACACGAACATTTAAGCTGGTGAATATGTCCCTCCTCACGTCCACGCATAATCGGTGATCCAAATTTTAATTTATGAATATTTGAAGTTTTGCATGAAATTAAAAGTTGTGCCAAGCTGTAATATCATATGACCAGGGTTGCACATTGATAGTATGGATTCGAGAGAGCGCAAAGGAATGGCCGTGGGAGTGGAATTATATGTGATCCTCATTTTTTTTTATTTACTCTTTCGTTTTATTGTCTTTATTTTCCCTCATTCATTTATCCGAAAACGATAGTACCGTAGTACAGAGTGTATTTTTGACTCATGAAACACGCACACATTCTAAGAATCCCTGTTGAATATTGCATCCAACTTTCGGATGTCGTTCCCGAGATACTAATGATAATTGAAATTGTCACAGATCGTACCTACAGTGAACTGAACTCAAACCTCTGTGCTGTTATAGTTGCACACTTGCAGCGAAAATGTGTTGGTTTACTTTATTGTTACAGGTTGTATCTACTGCTATGTAACCATGGCAACTCTTGTCATGCAATCAGTCCCCTTGCCTTTGTATGTTATGCATACTTTAATTGTCTCTTCTCAATCGTTGGTATCTAATTTGTATGTGCCGTCTCAATTCTAAGCTAAGAGGGCAGAGAGGGAAGAGAGGGAAAGGTGGTGGTTGGAAGGGTACACAATACGGAATCAAATAAACGGAGAGTAACTCTCAGTTCGACTTAGTTTTTTCCCCGTATATATCCCGTTACGCGTAACATTATATTCACTTTATTGTTTTGAACTTAGACTGTATAGGTTCTAACTTAAAATAAGGGGATGTGAAGGTAACACTAAAATAGTTTAATTAAACTTTTAACACGAGAACAATGTTTTACTGTGCGCTTCTATGACCTAGAACCTCGTTGTTTCAAAACGTTGCTGCAAAACGTTCAAATAGGAGTCGAATGCAAATTTTAGCAGTCATCTGCCATACGTGAGTTTTCCTCTGGACTGTCCGTGTGTATCTTGTGTGATCTGTTTACAATACAATACATCTGATGATATGTATAATAATGAATTCTTTCGTAGGGATTGCTTTATCCGGATCGTGCTGTTCATACCCTAACTTGTAGAACTTTTTAACCTCCACGGAGGTTAAAAAGTTAAAGAGCACACTTTAATTTACAAACGCGACCAGAACCCCCAAAGTGACCAAACATTCGACGATGCTTATCTATTGTTTAGACATTTTGTCTAGCAACATCAACTGTTGACCTTGAAATATCCGAATTTCTCAATTTTTGAGTTTGTGTTTGTGTTAATGTCAAAATGTTGAGTCTTACTGTCAAGATAAAGATGATTAATAAAGTTATGTTCATTGTACTTATGACCTTTTTTGTGGGAAATTTTACCTAAACTGTAGAGATGCAGGTGTTTTTAATGACTTTTGTTGCCAAATTTCGACACGAAATTAGGCTCATATCAGTTCCACGCTACTCTTCCCACAACACAAAGCGTCAGGTATACTTTATTTAAGTCCTGGTTGTATAAGGAGATATGAATGTGCGATCCAATGTGATCTCTAGTAGTTGTTTCATTGCAGGCACATGATAGGAACACTCGCAATGGGACAGGCGCGTAGCCAGGGGGGGGGGCAAGGGGGCGAATATTTTTGTTTCTTGTTTATGATATCGCTAGTACTTTCAAATAGAAAATGCTAAGATGCAACTTACAATACCTGGGAAGTGCCATTTCCAGCGATCTGGGAGGCATTTCGGCCCCCAAAAAATATTACGCTTCACGTCAACTCATGATGGCGCTACGCTTAGATAGTTTGCCTACACGCTTCGCCTCTCTCTTGGCAAATTCCTCGCTGCGCCCCTGCAATGGGAATGTTTTAAAATTGATCTTGATTCGTACGACATGGCCTTAGTTCAGTTTCAGAGTTTAAGCTGAATGACATGGTCCAAACATGATCCATGCGCAAAATAAGGTCATCTACTACTTTTTAAATGCTATCATTGCTGTTTGTGTACCGCTTTGGGGTTTCACAGTTTGACTCGTCTGAATTAGAGAAAATGGAATCTGTCAATCAGTGGTAATTTATTCACTTGAACTGATACTGTAAGTATCAACATTTCTTTTTCTCTTTGATTAACATTTTTGATGTTTATAGCAAATTCAATAATTTCATCTTATGTGCATCAATTTCACTTAAGTTAACTTGAGGTGTATATGGCAAAACTGAGAAAACAATTATTTTAGTATTAAAATATGGAAAAATAAACAAAGCAAAAATTAAATGCTTAATTTAACACTAACACATCTGTAGTTCTGCATGTATGAAGATTTTGTGGAACATGCACTGTATGAAATGTATTCGAATGAAAATAACTACAATCTTATCTCATATTGTTTATAACATTAATTCACTTGGTAGCATTTAAAAGATTTAATGGAAGGGCAAAGATACATAAATGGCGCTCTCAAACATAGTGCTGGATGAAAGGCGACGAATGCTGCCAAACATACAGCAAATCAGATAAGAAGGATTGAATAAATGTTGGCAATTTCTTCCTCAAATCAACAGAATCGAGAAAAACCTCATATTATCGAAATTAATTGTCTAGTGTTTCCCTTACTATACAGAAAGTGAAGAAAGGGCTGTTGACTTTATCACTACTACAATCCTGCCGTCTTATTGTTATAAATAGAGAATAGAGAAATCGTGCGACAAATGTTGTCATTAAGTTTAAGTTGCAGCCGTGAAACGATATATATTTTCAATTCGATTTTCTTACACGAAAGTCATTCGTTTATATGAATTTTGGCTTTACCAGTAGTCAGTAGTCTCGGACTAATAATTAAGATCAGATTGCTAACATTCGAACCTTATTTTTAGGTGATTTAATTGTGCGAAATGGGATATCCAAAAATATTGCTTACTAAGGAGTTCATGCTAAAAAATTTAAGCAATACCTTGATTAATTAAAGCAACGAATACATGTTAACCTTAACAAGCTATTTATTCTGACTGTGAGATGATCTTCATTTTTCTCAGAAGAAACTATAATATTCAGCAATGAATAGATTAAAATTAGAAAGAAGAAAAAGCAAAAGCAAACATAAAATAGAAAACATCTAGGACTACTTTCTGGGTAAAATACTTCATCTGAGTTCTGCAAATCTGTAGACATCATCGGCACCGTATTCAATATTTCAAGCGATAAGGCTGATGATACCGTCACTGCTGGGTACTGAGGCAATGGATTTTGGAAAGCAGGCGCTGAATGATTCTTTCCATTACAGTAAATTCCAGGTAGGGGTTGGGAGTTAATAGACTAAGAAAAAGAGAAACTATACTATTACGAGAAGCGGTAAATACAACTGTAATTTGATTAAGAGTTCTCTCTGGCTTAACTGTCCGGGCTGCATCTATATTTAGCGAGAAATGTACTGTTTCATACGATGGGAAGGAAATATTATGTATCGCTTCATTTACGAATCTTTGGAGATTTTGATAGACGTTTTATGATTTAGAAAATCCTATCATTCTTTATAAACACAACAAACTGTAAAATACTTTAGAGGGTGATTCTGGACAAAAATTACACACATAACACACACACACATAACACACACACAAACTTTTAGTATACCATGGAAAGTCAGATGAATATTTAAGAACTTACCTTGAATAGTGATGGTGCCTTACTGCAGGCAAATTATTAATATTTAATGAACATCATCGTAAATATTATCACCTCCCGTATTAACAAAAGCTGTTGAGAACAAAGATCAGAGGAGCATTAGCCCCACCAAACCCTTGGGGTTATCTTCAAAAGTATTTAAAGCTGTAACATTGTTCACCTCTCACACAAGGTTGAAGATATATGGATTTTGAAAATGTATGTACTTTCTCCATAGTTACATCATATATGAAGTAATAAGTGAACGTAATTTCATATGATGAGACCGTTTTAATCCCAACCTGTTCAGTGGTTACACAGTCAAAATGGGACCGTACGTTGTATTTTCTTGTTAGTAAACACCGTGCAAGTGAAGTAATAGAAGCTGTATTGTATAACAACTTAATGAAGTTAATGTGATATATATATATATATATATATATATATAAATATATATATATAGATATGATCGTTGCTTTGGTGGAGTGTAATTATATATGCTATTAAAAGAATATAAAAACCTGGCAAATAAAAACAGATGGATAACAGAGAGAAGCCAACAAACTGATGAACTGCTTGAGGTTCATGTAACACAAATAGTTGTTAAAACTTAGCTTATCAGTATTATTTGGAGACGGTTAAATTTCTTCAGAATCTTCCCTCATGAGGATTTACAACAGATTTTCCCATTTGCTTGTAGATAAGGACATTTAATACGTACAAAGAAAAAGAGGTTCCCAGATTGTGCCCTACGTTTTTTTTTTATCACAGCCCAAACAGCTAGCCACTGCTCGTCTATTCATATCAAGTATATTACAAAGAAACTACATCCTCAGATTGTTGTTATAGTACAAACCGTTGCTTTTGAAGCACTTTCCATTTTTATTGCTATCTGTTTGTTTTCTTTTCCTTTCCCAGTTTCCTTTTATTCTCCATAGAATGAATGCCATGAATGCCATCAATACCATCAACACGCTAGGAATGAGGGTTGCCAATAAGACAGTCCGATTTCCACTCTCTTCAATGCCTTTAAGGAGGGCGTTGTGGTCAAGTGGTTAAGGCAGTGGACTTGTGATCTAAGGATTACAGGTTCGAGCCCTGGCCAGATCATTGCGTTGTGTCCTTGGGCAAGGCGCTTTATCTCCATTGCCTCTCTTCACCCAGGTGTATAAATGGGAACCTGCGAGGTAACTTGTAAATATAGTTGCGTGCGCCGGTTTGTGGCTGCACCATATGGGAAGTCCCCCGGGGGACACGTGGTTGTGGTGCACTGTGGTGCCCCAGGAGAGATTGATTGAATTGTGCACACTTTGGTGTGTGGGTGTGACAAGTTACCAATGACCAGGGGTTAAGTTATAAAGTCGTGTGAGGAGGCATTAGCCTCATACAAGACTGTAAACCTTCAACTTCAACTTTAACTGCAAACAAAAACTCATTCAAAACATAAAATGGTAAGATTAGGTTGAAAATATGAACTCAGTTTTGACAAATATACAAACAGCTTTGTGGTGTGCATGACCCAAACGTCAGATGTCTTTTGCTTCAATCCTTGTTTTTTATTTTATAATTATAATATGAAGTGTCCTATGCACCAACCATCATTAAAAACTTAAGTAAATAGTGACAACTAAATATGTTTTGAAGAGTCCAGTGGGTTAACCAGAACATGGTGACCTCACATTTATTATACACGATTCATAACACTTTCCAATATTACGTTAACTTACTTAAACATTAAAAAAAAAAGAGATGAGAGTACGCAATGTGAATTTCTCCGTTCATGCAAAGGTAAAATCAGTTCTTTATTGTTGTTAGATAATTGAAAACATTCACACAGAACACTGTAAGTTACATTGAACATTAGTTACAACTGTACATCCAAAGAAGAACGGATTATAGTTATTTTCATTTTAATTTTGAAATGAAAAGAACTAATCTGAATCACTTAAAGAGTTGAAGAATAAATTATATAACACAGGAACATTATCATTTCTATCCCAGCAAGGATATGACGGGATAGTTTATGACCATGCCTCATTTATTATTTAGGCAACCTTATAATGATCTTATATTTTTGGCATTGGATATTGTGAAAACAATGTCCATCCAGTTGTTGGAGGGCGTGGGTTCCACATTACGTACATTTTGCGATCTATCATATTACAAATAACGAAGTAAACATTTGAAAGGAATATTAACTTACGTGGTTCACATCGCACATCTTTATGTCCAACCTGACACTGACAACCTGTAACATGGTCGCATACCACGGTGCCATTCATTGAGCAATTACACACAGAATCGCAATCCTTTCCATAATACCCTAGAGTGCATACTAAAACACACATGGTGGAAAAAAAGAGAGAAGATTTTTTGATGTTCGTTTGTTGTAGTTTTGTTGAAGCTTCTTTGCCACATTGTATCATTATAACGTTGGTTATGTTTCACAGAGAAATGGCATATGGTGAGGGCTATGTTAAAGAAGATTAAGAATGCATTTTGAAAAGTCAAATCCCTTTGATGTTTGTTTAACAAGCACTCTAGAGTATTGCCATTACATTTTGTAACATTGATAATATCAGCTATTAATGCAATATATTAATGCTTGTGGGAACAGAGGCGCTCAAAAGAGTGGCGCAGTCAATTATTGTAATTATCACTTGGGCAACTATATGAGTTGTAATCTACAGATCATAACATTTAAATTCATTCAGCTTACTGTCATTTCGACTGACATATGTTGTTTCATCTAAAATATGTCTGATTCATATAATGTTTTACAAATGTGCTAAGAATTTAGAACAAATAAGCAGTTTGGCTGCCCGTTTAACACCGATAAAAAAGGGACACAACTTTTGAATGAGGAATTTTACCTTCGTCACAAAATAGTCCAGTAAAACAGTCTGGGTAGATGCATTCCCCATCATAGGCAGCACAAGTAGCTCCATCGTCACAATTACATTCGAAGGCACACTCATCGCCATAGTAACCAGGTGGACATGCTGACAAGGGGCATTAAAATGTCAAGCAATTAAAAACTATTTCAAGCAATTACAAACTATGACATTGCACAGAAGTAATCATTTAGTGTCACTATCAAATCTGTTTGTATCCTATGTCTTGCTGAACATTTGATCCTTCATTGCAACCCTTCTAACAAGTTACAATTTGGATGATTCTTTATTTAAAATCTAAAATGCGAAACACATCCCAGGACTATATGAGTAATTAGCTTGATTAGCTAAGTTTCGTTTCAAATAATGACGTACACAGCACAATTTTATCTATTTGGCTTTGACTGAAACATTTGTGAGCGAGGATGAATTAAATGGACTCTATTGAATCAAGCTCTCTCATTACCATTCACTCGAAACTCTGTAAGGTATTTCAGCTCGATCAATTGTGGTGTCATTGGAAGGAGCAATTGGTAGAGTTGATAAACAGTTGAATCTATTATCAAAGCACTATCATCCACTCCACATCATTGTGCACAATAAGCTGACCACCTAACAACTATACCCCATATAAATTGAGTTGCCCATTATATGTTTTTTAGTCCATGCAACTAGAAAGGAAACTAGAAACTCTGCATTTCTACTGCAAATACTGTTATTGAAACCTCGTGTTACGGTACTATAGAATTGCTTGAAGTTCATGTGCCGTAGTATTAAGTCACACTCAAACTCGCAATGATAAAGATAACCACATAACTTGATCAATATCTGTCGCATTTGTGTATCGAACTTGTCTTCAAAGTACGATATAATGTGACCATACTGCTTCGAGCAATTGCGGAAGTAATGTTAAAATTAACTTGTTAGCGCAACTTAATCTACGCTAAATTGGTCACACGTATACATCACTACACTTCACAGTAAAACTTGAGAACGTATTTTGAAATGTTTTAAAGTTTTAATCAGCCAATAACCAATCGAGCAGCATCACTCAGGAGGATATGCCAAATTTTGCCTGCGTTTCAGCGCGTTAACTACAAATAAGCGCGATTAAGGCAAGTAGAATAGCAGAGCCATACATGAAGATGGAATGCAAAATCCATCCTATAATTGAAACTTGTTACCACCTAGCCTCACTTGGATGATGGCGACAATTGTGTTTGCTTCTGGAGGGAAGTGATGGGGGCATTAAAAGGTTCATCTTCCTTTTTCTATGCTGTACATATTAAAGCTAATTGAGAATTGAATATTAATGAGATCAACTAACCCTCATCGCAATACCTGCCCCTTGTACCTGGTCTGCATTCACAATATCCTGTCACAGAGTCGCAAATGCCCTGGTTCTGACAGAGACAGGTTTCAGAACAGCCTGCACCGAACTTGCCTGTCGGACACTCTTTTGAAAGAAGAAGCAACAGAGTTTGAGAGAGAGCAGTTTCATCTAACTTTATAAATTATTCAAACAAATTCAAATTGTAGCATTCGACCGATTTTCTTATAGACTGACCTTGTAGAAAAATTAGTCAAATAGTATTGTAATATAGATGTTATCATTAAGCTAAAAAAAAACTGATTAACAGAAAGGACACTAAAAATTGGCTAAAAGAGTATAGACACACATAATTCCAGTATATTTCTTTGCCATCAAACCACAATAAGGAATACGTTCCAAGTTCTCGTCATTTGTAAGACAAAATCTTATTTATACCAGTTATAGAATACATACTGTAGTAAGTGGTACAATTCGAAGAGGATATGCAAGTAGTAATGATTCTATGGCAAGTCACTTTCTTTCCATCAAGTAATCGAACAGTGTCTCTCTTGGCACATGTGGATTTTTGTCTTCCCCCTACCATCTCCACTCTCTCAAATATACATGTGAACATAAAATGGCAAGCGCAGCTTTACCTATTCTTTAAAGGCCGTGTGTACATTAATATTCCTGATGTGGTTCTTTTGGTAACCTCACTTGCGCAAAAAAAAGTTCCAAAAATAACATAGCAGAAGTTTGTTATTTTTCTTCTAACTGCTCACTCGGTGATAACCCTGCCTTGCAAAGCATGAAACTTTAAAATTATGCTATATTGTACATGATAGCCAAATTTCCCTTCAGACTTCATAGGCAGAAGTAAACAACAACCATAATGGTCACTTACAGGGGACCTCTGAATCCAGCGGTACAATTACAGGCACCGGTGACTTGATCGCAAGCAGATCCATTCTCACACTGACAATCAAACAAGCATTCTTGCCCATATTTGCTCAAAGGACATGTATCCCCACAAATAGACCCTGGGAATAAAGTCAATAATCAAATTTAAACAAAATATATACCAAAAAAAAAATCTTTTTGGACTAGTTGTAGTTATTAATTATACATGTTGGAACTTTTTGGTTCGTTTTATAATAAATGATGTGATAATGGAGGGGGAACTTCCCCTATGTAGAGGGTTTGAGGATCCTCCAGAAAGAAAAAAAAATGTCAAATAGTATATTTTGAGTCAATGTTGAACTATTAGTTAGGTCTCACTATACAGGTAGCCGGGCTTGCAAGCTTTTGCTAATAAACACTTGTATAAAGGTTGAATAAAGGGGGAGGGTGTTGCGGGTGAGGGGAATGAACACCCGTAGTCGTAGTCCAATTCTCAAACTGAAACATTCCCCCTTCCCTCCAGTGTGCATGCCAAATTGACAATTTTCATTTTTAAATCCATTCCACATAGATTACTACTATTCATATCTCACACCAGATTACTGCACCCGTCAAGTTGATTTAGATAGAGTTGCATACATTTCAGAACAAGGAAGGAGTAGGAATAGGCTGTAAACAGTCTAGGGAGTAGAGGAGTAACAAATGTTACAGGTACTTGGTAATGGTAGACTCCGTTAGATTAAACGAGTTCGCAATGCAACAAACGCATCGTTTCGTCATGTGACTGGCCCCTCCTATCTTCTCCCCTGTCGTTAACACTGACGATACATCCAAAGCTTGAATCCCTGTAGAAAGCCTCCCCCAGTGGATTCCAGTCACCAGTGACATAAGCCATCTTTGTACCAGTTCTTTCAAGGCATTGGAGTAGTTCCAATTTTTTTTTCCCGTCGGCTGTAGTCTGCTACGGAATTACCTGGCCAAAATAATTCCAAAATAATGCTATGTGAAATGGCTAAACAAGTTGACCCCAACCATTCATGTGGGACGCCAAAAGAGTAAACTGAAGTTATAAAATACAATACGCGATCTATATATAGTTCAGTAGTTGAAATTGCAACTCGTTCGCTAGTTTTACGATCACTTGACTCACGGACTGCATTTTAAAACAAACGTGGTTTTAGTGGAAATTTCTCAATGTACTATTTGTAATATCTGATATTCTAAAATATCTCAACCACTGTATATTTTTTGAAAAAGACAACTACATGTCTCAGTGTGCATTGGTAACTGCATTTAGAGTAACATTAAAATGATTTTTGAAATGAGCATAAACGTTGACGATTATTTTACTATATGTAGTATACTTGGGACTCAAACGGATGACTGTTAAGCCTTAGAAAAAATCTTATCGAACTTCACTAGGCTAGTGTTTTAAAAAATTGTAAATCTTTTCTCTACATAGACTAAATAGAACATGCATGTGTAAGAATAATAATTACTATATGTACCGTACGTATATCAGGTACTGCCAAACTACAAACTGGTCAATTAGTAATGTGAGACATGTCTGTGAGGGTGTAGGATACTTTCCAGCCGTTTCAAATTTAAATGAGATGCCAATTTAGAGGTGATTGCCTATCACACAGTGTTTCTGTTTTAACATTATCTTTTGGAGACGTTTCGTAAGGGGAAAAAATGTCTCAACCCAAAACACAACGATATTCTTCACATGGCCTCGGCTTCGGTCAGTTCTGCATGGACTTGTACGGGCAACCAGACCTCGAAACAGCGATACCCTCATCGTTTAATAACTCTAATCGGTGACAGTGCCAATGAAAGTCTGTTAATCGGTACTTTGTATAACATCAAGGTGACAATATAGTCGCCAACGGTGTCGACTGTTGTTTACTATCCAATGAGCTGAGCATTATTCTTATACGTGATCACGACTGATTTTTCGAAGGTTTCCGACATAAAATAGACTTCCAAAAAGACTTGCTTGTAAATAAGTTGCTTGTTATCTAAGTTATGCATTTTGTTCTCTTCTCACAAGTCTAAAAGACTTCACTTAGATGTACAAAAGATACGCAAAGATGATTTTTTTTAATAAAGATGGAGGAAAGGGAAGAATAAAATGATCTGACTCATTTTCCTTTTCTTTGTTTTTCATTTCATATTCAAGACACAATATAGTAACACGGTTGACTCTGATACCAACTTGAATACCATCATTGTAACTTATGTTAAGAGGTTAAATATTTTAGATCCATCGTTTGCACTGAAAAACCATCTCCGTCATAGCAAATAGACTTTGTAATTAAAACAACTTGATGGCTCGATGATAATATATTTTGACTTGACCGAGTCTTCAGCTTTGTGTTTGAAGAAACATATCAGAGTTGACAATTATCTCTACTATTACATAATGATGATTGGCCCTTTGGGACTCTTCTTCTCTCTTTTTTCATATTTATTTTTCATTTTTTATAATCAGGTAGTTATTTTTACGACGCTCAGTAAGCGACCACGAATGAAGGAGAAGCCCGCGAGGGCTTATGAATTACAACTTTCACGTCAGGTGGCTTCCAATTCAACATAGTAACTCAAATTTGGAATAACATCTTTAACAAAAGAGAGTCGTAGCTGAAAGTAACGGGAAATTAAAAGTTCATGAGCAGACATACGTTGCTCATTGAATAACGATTGACTACCGGATCGGAAACGAAAACCCCTTTTCGGAAACCGACAAAACAAATTATTTGGAATCCATACAAACCTCAAGTTTTCCTTTGGCCCTAATTGGCTTCCGTAGTACTTTCAATGAAAGAGCGTCCATGCATGTAATCAACCGCTTTGCGATGTATCCTGAGAAACGGGAATGATCAGGAGAGGTGGGTACAAATATGGGGGTGAGCTGGGGTCGTGGTTTTTTTCTTCAGAATTTCCCACTTTAGAAACGTGATAGGGTACCTGGCTTTGGTTATCAATAAAACTTCTTATCTATCGGATAAGCTAAGACCATGAAATTAGAAGTAAGTGACCCAAATTGAGGTGTTTGCCAAAATCGTATCTATTCTAACCATTTGGGTGCGACGTGGTGTCAATGGTGACTCAGCCTGGTGAACGGTGTGATATACTTCGTGGTATCTGTTGTGCCCATTCAATTGCAAAATGGCGTGTATGATTGGAACGCAAAATTGTGTTGCGCCACTAATATACATAGCAATCGTTTCATTACTACAGTTTCTAACGTTGTTGTACACACACAGAACGTCAATGAAATAGCCACTGAAATCCTATTGCATCTTTCTCATCAAACCGCAAGAATGACAGTTTTGTAACTAAATATCTTCAAAATATATTCAGGGCATCCCACCAGTCCTTGTACAAAACTATCTTCCATTTTAATCATTTTGGACACCACGAACATACCAAGGTTCTTTCCGGAAGTCTCCTCATTCAGGGGTGGAACCGGTTGATTTACCTATACATCAAAATGGGGACGAGAGATGACGAATACGACTATCTTTTCAAAGGTAATACGACGAGAAAGTGCCTCAGTCAGGAACGAACGAGAGTTCACTTTTATGAGCACTGTCTTTTTTTCTCATGTCATGTTAATACCCGAGAAATGATATAAAATCAAATTTTTGGACCTCTTATCAAATTACCTTTTCAGTTAACGGTCGTAGTACGCTATAAATTACAGTTATAACTAAATATGTAAACTTACTACGGTAGGATATCGCAGGCCTAATGTTAACAAAGCCACTGCAGCTTTTGCCTAAATTGGCCTAGCCTAGGGCAGTAATATAGAATTGTATATTGTAGGAATACTAGCTGATAAGCAAGTCAGAATTGTGCTTTTGTAGCAATATCCAGAACGTTATGATTAGGAATCGACATGATGGGAGCTTAAGTGATAAACAATGAACTGTTCAACCAAGTCATCAGTTCAGTTTAGAAAGAAAAGGGCACAGGGGATACATGAAGGATCATGAAAAGCAAAAGTAAACTTGGCATTAAGTTAAACCAGAGTGATTTATCCAAATGAGGAATCCGATTTGATGGCCATCTGCTTTCTTACGAGTGCCTTCGTTTTGGCTATCATGTTACATGAATATCAAAACCCCAATATGCAATCCATTTTAAACACAGACTAACAGTTCCTTAACTGCATATGCTTGGTACTTTTGTGTAGCTTAGTAAATGACCTTACAAACCTTCAAAATTTGGTCCATTTACACAGATTAAAGGATGAAAACTTTAAACCAAAAGGTGGTGTATATTATTTGTTATTGTTTTGGTCAAGGTAATAACATTAAGGAGATGCATGTGTGGGCAGATGTAATGACCTCTCCAAGTCTCCATTCATAACTGTACATGAGGTTCTCTGCTTGGTTACGTATTTTATCATATCATGCAACATTATGTCTGTTCGTATGTCAGCCTTCCCAAAGCAAAGACAACTTTAAGAAGGATGCATTACGCCAATACCCTGAGTTGCTTGCCCTGCACATCATGTACAGAGTCCAACACAAATGGCTCACTGTGTAGGCTCAATTCAATATATCATATTGAGGCCTGTTTGCCTTTGCAAGCATCTGATTATTGTTTTGGTCCACAAACGGATATTTTTGTTTGAATTTTCATTGCTCGATCTCTGCGAATGAAGCAAAAGTTTGGCAAACACATATCTCGTCATAATTTTGTTTGGTTATTTACTACAGAATAGTACCACAAATGATTCTTTAGAGTGTCGAGACCAGGTGCATAATGGGGTTTTGGGTGCAAAGTGGGAAAGACTATAGAGGCCAAATAGCAACAGTGCCCAATCCAACTTAAGACTCCAGCCAGTAGTGCAAATGGAATGAAATTTTTATGTTGTTTGCATCAATTGAACTGAAACATTTCTTTACCAAGTTAAAACATAACTGAAGATAGAGTTTTAGGGACATAACAAAGGATTGTTGTCCATTCAGAAATACCAACAAGGAGGTTGTTCCTCATGGTCACATATATCACTACAAGGAATTTAAGAACTCTGTACGTATGTCAAGTATGGAACACCATTTGTATGGAGATTTAGTACTTACATTAGTTTGAAATATGTAGTATATTTACCATGATGGTTAATTTAGGCTTAAAATCCATTGAATCTTACTTCTGTTACTGTGGCATTATCCTTTGCAACATGTGGTTTGTCTGGAAAGGTACTTGTTATAAGACAAATTATTATTTTTAAATGAGAAATATGTCCAGCAATTTTATACCTTGCATACATATGTTCAATGGAACTGTTAGGGAGAAATCTCTTCAAGAACAAAAATGGCCAAAAAATACAGAAAAGGCAACACAGTAAAATTATGATCATCACTTTTCACTGAAAGCTGATAAAATGTTGTTTGTTATATATTCCACTTTAAATTGCCATTCCATTGTTCTTTTTCTTGCTCTCTTTTAGTTGTGCTTATCGGTGAATCTGGTGTCGGTAAAAGTAACTTATTATCACGGTTCACTAGGAACGAATTCAACTTAGAGAGCAAAAGTACAATTGGGTTGGAATTTGCTACAAGAAGTATACAAGTGGATGGTAAGACAGTTAAAGCACAGCTATGGGACACAGCAGGACAGGAGAGATACAGAGCCATAACCAGTGCGTGAGTATTCACAAAATAGGTCTTGGGAGCAAAGAACATATAAGCCTCGAAATTTATAGGACTGTGGTAGTCGTTATTGTTATGATTCATGAAATGTCTAGAAACCTTTTTCCCAGAATGATTCAAATTTCTTGTGTAATTTAGTCTTGTTCTTGACAAATACTGTAGTTCTGGTTACTAGCTACTGTTGCCATATGATGTTAAATGCTATTTGGGGTGGGGGGGGGGGTGAGAACAGGTTGAGAAACTGTATTTCTTTCAAGATATGTAAGTTATATACAGTTTTCTTGGATTGAGTAATTGGAGTACATATGAATAATTGGAACAGTTTACTAATGTGTACAGATTTACTGTTGTGAACTGTGATGTTGGTTTTAAAGTTCATCAAATTTGCTATTGGTTTTGGTATCAATAGAGATTTTAATACTGATCTGTTCAGATCTGGCAGCTTTCTAGTCTTCCTCCAAAGAATTGCTTTCTCCTTTCCTTAAATTCTAGTGAATAGAATTCAGATTAGAAGAACGTGTAATTCATACCAAGGTTGGGAAGGTGTTTGGAGCAAGATGTTTGTAGCACAAGAGTAGACTTGTTCTGACAGTCCAGTTAAGAATACGTCCTACGTGACAACTTTGCTTTGCAAAGGTTACACAGACTTTACTACTTAAACTCTCTGGGAAAGACAAGAAACTTGTTGATGCAGTTCACAAGCAAAAGTTTGATTAAAACACAGTTTGATATGGATTTGATTTTAAATAAAAACCTGAAAAAAGCACCAGAGTCAGCTTCAGCCTACCCAAGGCTGACTACAAGCAAGCATCAGGTTTCCAAGCTGCTCTCATAACTTGAAAAGTAGTTCACACAAATCCAGCAAATTTATATAAAGATACTGCACAGCACTGCCCAGACAAAACTCGGCTACTGTCTGTGTTGATTCTCTTACCAAAAACTGTTCCTTTTTTGGGTAGCTTTCCCCTAAGGTTTGAGTATATTTCACCTGTTAACATAGTGTAAGTTTTTGTCAGGAAACTTATTCTTGACTCAGTTTCGACGACAAACTACAATGCTTTGATACTGTGCTTTGGGTTGAAGTGTAAAGAGCCCCGCTTTGGAAATTTGTCTATAGGAATAATGTATGCCAGGTTGTTTTTGTTACTTCTGGATACCTTCAGATCTACTGTATGTGTATGCTACAGTATCATCAAATCATAATAACCATGACAAGTTCAACAGTTTTTTGGGACCATTGAGGCTACACCTGCATAAGGTAAATAAACAGAAGTACTCTTCATAGTACTTGCTTGCAATGTTGGTATCCAGTTTATTCAGACATGAGTGCATAGATATATTTGAGTTATTTGAGTTATATTGCAGCCAGTCGACAGAATTCCCAATGCAGAGCTCTTCCTCTTTCTTTGCATGCTAAAGGTCAAGATCATCATTACACATTTTGCTAGCATATGTTTGAAACTTTGATATCTGTTCCCTCCCCCCCCACAACAGGTACTACCGTGGTGCACTTGGGGCCCTGTTAGTCTACGACATTGTAAAGCATCTTACATATAAACATGTGGCCAGATGGTTGAAAGAACTACGAGACCACGCAGACAACAACATTATCATCATGTTAGTTGGCAATAAAAACGACCTACGGCATCTAAGGGCCGTACCAACAGATGAGGCCAAAGCTTTCGCTGGTAGGTCTCAACACATTGTAATGTAGGACGAAACGTTCCCTTGGCATTATGTTTCATCTTAAAATTGTGAAGGGTGTAACTAATTGTTGCTTTGATCAGACTAAAAAGAATCTTAGGTGTATTATACAGGTAGGGTTTTCTGAAACATCATCGATTAAGGAATCTTCCTTAAGAAGTCTGTTGTATTGTTGTGGCAATCTCAGTATTCGTTTAGACTTATATGGAAGCCTTCTACGTAGTTCATTATATAAATGACAGCACAGTACAGTACATGGTGATATGTGATTCCAAATGAATTTGAAAAGATGAAAACAGCAGTACACTGTTGTGAGCTTGCCTATTTTTATACCATTTTACATAGCTTTATAGCCTATGTGTCTTTAGAGGCTCTACAAGTGGGTGCTCAGTACTCAATATCTGGATCTCAATTTTCAAACCTTTTTTTCAATCAGTCCAAGTTGGTAAAGAAACCTGAAATGTTTGAAAGCTTGAATGTTTGAATATGCAACTTTCTTCCGTTTTTGTCTCTGCAGAGAAAAATTCATTATCCTTCATTGAAACATCAGCTTTGGATTCAACTAATGTGGAACAAGCCTTTGTTCAAATTCTAACAGGTGCGTTACCTGTTCTTGAACATGTAACCGGTGCTCAGTAGCCTAGTGTTTATAAAATCCTGTTCAGTGTTAGTAAGCTTAATTTTAGTTTAAACCCATACAGGGTAACTTTAGACACTGTTTTAGTCTTCATATGTTGTAGGTCAAGAAAAAGGGAAACATACATTTGATTGCTAGTTCTTTTTCTATAGCTAATAAGGTTTCAAGATATTCATCATTAAAATATGCTAGAGCTTAGTAAAACCTGGATGAACTTGATGCAGGGTATGTGGATCCAACATCTATAAACAAACCCTGTTGTGGATATGGGCATTACTAGGGTTTGACGACTGGGGGTTGCTGACATTTTTCAGTGATAAAAAGTTATGTTTGTCCTGTCGAAAGTCCCAAATTTATGATGTTACATGCAAAACGATAACTCCCAAGTGTCATGGATATTGAAACCACCCTGTTGACAGTTGAAAAAATAACATTTGAATAATCAAGTGATTAAGTGATAGAGTTTTACTTTCTTGTACTTCATAACCCATTGATTTTTTTATTTTGACATTTTGTCAAAAAGTGCAAGAAATGAATATAATTTTGAGATAAAACATTGCAATTTGGAGATAAGACGTTGCAATTTTTGTGATTACTAGTTGCAATTTTGTGATCAAACTGCATATTACAAAGGGGAAAAAATTGACATTATATGATACAACGTCAAGATTTTTTTGGGCAATTTCAAGAGGACACGCAAAAAAGGACCCAGCACGAAAGTTGTTCCTGCAGGGGGAGGGGGGGAGGGGCGTTATGCATTCCCTGCACCTGTCTTGATGTCGCCCCTGTCTGTGGAGTTCAAAGTTGAACAGAGATCATGTTCTGAAAACCTTGTCAAGAGCATACAGTAATTCCAAAAGTAGAACTTTGGTGGACTTGAATACTTGTAGTGCAGTACAAGGGGCTAGGTCTACATTAGTACTGGAATGTTGCAAAACTTGAAAACCTTTTGTTTTACCAAGCCCATCGACTATCTAACATGATATCTGATATGATGATGAGATTGCAATTAATCAAACTAGAACATCCTACTACATTTTGTCCACCTAATGAAGGTTTAGATGGATGACTTTTATGTACAAAATAAATTTGGACCTGTTGTAGGCCAATAAAGGCCACTACTATCAGTGCAGGTCGGATTTCTATAACATTTTCAGATTTGAGAAATGACCCTTGAAACATTTGCTGTTTATTAAAGTGACTGGACTATGTATTCTAATTCAAGAAATCATTTCATGTTCAAATTTCGTGAAAGCTCTCAACTTTGTCCCTTATAAAATACTGTGGTCCCTGTGGACAAACCTGCTACAACAATTTTCCCATTTTGTACAGCCTTTTGCGAAGCAACGCCCAGATATATTACCATCAAATTGGACCCATTACAGGTCAGTTCCTCAGATGCAATACAAAACTGATTGGGAAAAGGAGATTTTTTTATGGCCCCAAATAACACGTTACTCTGTAATTAACAAATGGTGTCCATGACAAATGGTGTTGGATGTCCTCCAGAGGTACTCTGTTGATTATATGAAGTTAAAAGAACACGTTTTAGTTCCGTTATTATACTAGATAAGACGATTGTCTTAACATTAACACCTGCACCAATGGAGCAAATGACATGATAAAAATAGCCTTAAAGTATCATTTCAGAGGTTAAGCATCTTTTAAAGCTGAATATCTTTAAAACCAGACTAGCAACAGGAACATTACTAGCACTTTTGAAAATGTTTCTTTTTTCTTAGACTATATAGCATATCAAAAACTAGAATTTTTCCAAAAGGCATCATTTAATGAGCCAGCACGGAATGATGATTCAGTCCTCAACATTTCATGACTTCAACGCATGTCCATGATAGTAGGTAAATACTTTTAAAAGCAGCTGTGACATTTTTGAACTTTGACTAGTCAAAATAATGGTCAGCAACTTGGTGTCATTAAGGGCTTTTTAGTCTTGAATTGCGTGACAACTTTGATCAAAATCAAACTCAAAAAGTTGCTTTGACATTCCACAGTTTGAGAGCCCATAAACAAAATAACACATTGTTGTCAGTCAGAAGTGGAAACTGCAATAGACTGCTGTACATTGAATTGCTTTATGAAAAGGAATGACTATACACGATAACAAGTTCCTCTTCATGTTTGACATGCATCTTTTTCTCTCTCCTCTCATCTTTATTTAGAGATCTATGAGGTAGTCTCACAGAAAAACATTAGAGATGGCGGAAGCGGTGACGATTCTGCAACCTCCGACACAAATCCTATAACAATTCCTCCAACTACGAGCTACAACGAACGTAAGAGACCCTCTTGCTGTCAGACATGAGCAGTCCCCTCATTAGCAAGGGGGAGAGCAAGGGGAGATGAAGGAGTAGAACAGAATACTGCCCTGGAGAGGTGGGCATGTAGACAGTGTCGGGGATCTGTAAAGTTTTGATTTTCCTGTACAAAAATTAATAACAGAAAAAAAAGTTGTAAAAGGCAAAATTATTGTAACCTCTTAGTGTATGCTTCTGAACACCAAATAAACTTATATCATATATTTTGTGAACAATTCTATACACCCTCCAGTAAAGAGTCCTTCCTGGAGGTGGAATATATTACTTTTATGTACAAAATAAATTGGAACCTGTTGTAGGCCAATAAAGGCCACTACTATCAGTGCAGGTTGGATTTTTCTATAACATTTTCAGATTTGAGAAATGACCCATGAAACAGTTGCTGTGTATTGAAGTGACTGGACTATGTATTCTAATACAGGAAATCATTTCATGTTCAAATTTCGTGAAAGCTCTCAACTTTGTCCCTTATAAAATACTGTGGTCCCTGTGGATAAACCTGCTACAACAACTTTTCCCATTTTGTACAGCCTTTTGCGAAGCGATGCCCAGATAAATTACTATCAAATTGGACCCGTTACAGGTCAGTTCCTCAGATGCAATACAGAACTGATTGGGAAAGGAGATTTTTTTTATGGCCTCAAATAACACGTTACTCTGTAAGTAACAAATGGTGTCAATGACAAATGGTGTTGGATGTCCTCCAGAGGTACTCTGTTGATTATATGAAGTTAAAAGAACACGTTCTAGTTCCGTTATTACACTTTATTAGACGATTGTCTTAACCTTAAGACCTGCACCAATGGAGCAAATGACATGATAAAAATAGCCTTAAAGTATCATTTCAGGGGTTAAGCATCTTTGAAAGTTGAATATATTTAAAACCAGACTAGCAACAGAAACATTACTAGCACTTTTAAAAATGTTTCATTTTTCTTAGACTATATAGCATATCAAAAACTAGAATTCTTCCGCAAGTCATCATTTAGTGAGCGAGTATGGAATGATGATTCAGTCCTCAACATTTCATGACTTTACCGCATGTCCATGATAGTAGTAAATACTTTAAAAAGCAGCTGTGACATTTTTGAACTTTGACTAGTCAAGATAATGGTCAGCAACTTGGTGTCATTAAGGGCTTTTTAGTCTTGAATTGCGTGACAACTTTGATCAAAATCAAACTCAAAAAGTTGCTTTGACATTCCACAGTTTGAGAGCCCATAAACAAAATAACACATTGTTGTCAGTCAGAAGTGGAAACTGCAATAGACTGCTGTACATTGAATTGCTTTATGAAAAGGAATGACAATACACGATAACAAGTTCCTCTTCATGTTTGACATGCATCTTTTTCTCTCTCCTCTCATCTTTATTTAGAGATCTATGAGGTAGTCTCACAGAAAAACATTAGAGATGGCGGAAGCGGTGACGATTCTGCAACCTCCGACACAAATCCTATAACAATTCCTCCAACTACGAGCTACAACGAACGTAAGAGACCCTCTTGCTGTCAGACATGAGCAGTCCCCTCATTAGCAAGGGGGAGAGCAAGGGGAGATGAAGGAGTAGAACAGAATACTGCCCTGGAGAGGTGGGCATGTAGACAGTGTCGGGGATCTGTAAAGTTTTGATTTTCCTGTACAAAAATTAATAACAGAAAAAAAAGTTGTAAAAGGCAAAATTATTGTAACCTCTTAGTGTATGCTTCTGAACACCAAATAAACTTATATCATATATTTTGTGAACAATTCTATACACCCTCCAGTAAAGAGTCCTTCCTGGAGGTGGTATATAGTCGATTGTCCTAGCTACATATCGCTTCGAAGGATCTCTCATTTAACCCCGAGCTACATTTTTGCTACGTTTGAAAAAAAAAAAATGTCTCTTGTTGAGAGGACAGAATCTCGATGTATGTTTACTCTGTTAATGAAATTAATCCGTATAGTGTCTTTTTATACTACAAGAAGTTTGGTCTTTGAACAGGACACAAAAAAATTGGTGTGTGGGCTAGTGTTCCGTTTGCTGTAAGTATAAGCTTATGTCGTAAGGAGAAAAGTGAGTGTTCAAAATTTGGGATAATAGGATACAGATGAAAATTAGCTAGCATATCTGTTTAAACATTTGAGGTCTATAATTAGTTTATCAAAGCAGTGATATATACAATGGATACATTTATTGGAGGATTAACTGTTACTACCAGGTTTTCTTTTTTTTCTTTTGTTTTTCTTTTTAGATTTATAACGTAAAATCATTGAAATACTTATTTTTGTGGACCAACTTATAAACTTAACCCTTTTTGGTTCTTATTTGGCTCTGGTGATAAACAATGTGCAAACATCATGGCTTCCATGTCCTCTGAATTCCTCTAACATCAGTTAGTTGAGGAACATATCTGACGGCCTTCTCCGCAGTAATCCCCCAGTTGTTTGCCCTGTGGTTGCTCAAATTAGCAAAAGCGTTTTGGAAGATCTTCTTTGTAACCAAACATTGGGACATTTTGTAAATTACCCGTAACACAACAATTAGTTTACCTATAAGGGCTTTTGGGTTAATGCCCGAATTATTTTTTCAACAATTTTCTTTCCTTTTTCCTCTGGATTTATCAGAAAAATAATGAATATAAACAACCACCTTTTGCAGTCTTTCTTCGGACTGTTTGAAGATAACAGGGTTCATGTCAGTAAACTCTTCAGGTTTATCTTCAACGCTGTTATCATTAGTAAGCTTTCGTGTGCCAGAGTCTGTGTGATATACCGATCCAATTTGGTGGAATTAGTGTCAAAACTGCCTCCATGCTTCTCCACAGTGGACAGTGTTGTGTTCAGTGTTACAAATGTTGGCTGTGTATGTTCATAATTAACACCCTACCGTGTCAGCTGGTGTAACAGCTTCTCTGTAACCTAAAGACGAAATGATGTGATACAGATATAGATTCATCCATCTTGGCAGATGTCACAGATTGCTTTCAAGTATACATTAATTTCTGGACAATTATTCTGCTTTTTGTTGATCCAAAAAAAATTTGCTTTTGGTCAATCAAAACATAATTAAACAGTATTTGATGTTATTAGACAGAAATTGGACCTTTTCAGTTTGTTCCCTTGGATTAATTTCTTGCAAGAAATAAAAGAAGGAACACAATAATGGAAAAAAAAATGGTACAAAATTGTTTCTAAGTGCCACTCATGTCACCACCAAAATATGTTTGTTGTATGTCACCTGCTTCGAAATATCTTCTACTTTTATTTTAATTTAGGTCAGGTTTTATTGGAAGGTTAGTTCTTGATGACAAGTGGAACTCTGACTGTTGGTAATGTGGACATATGGAAGTTTAGTTTGATATTCTTTTTCTTGATAATGCATTCCACAGAAGCTCTAATGACCTAAGGAACAGGAGGTCGTATAAAATATAACTTTTGAGAGTTGTTCACAGCATGTGTATGTAAGGATAGGTGACGATGGGAAAGGAAAAGAACATGAAAGGTTGAATGTGGTGCATCAATCCAATTCCATCTGTTGACAATTAATTTAAGTTAAGTATTGCTCTTTGCTTTCCAGGACATGAAAGTGTTAATGTTTCATGTAAGCCAATAAGGATTTTAAAAAAATGTGAAAAAAATGTGGGTTTATAAAATGGACGTAAATGTACAAAGATTCCTAGTCGTAATGTTGTATCCGAGATAAAAGTATATTACAGAGAATAGAAAAATCTCCAAATATTTTCACAAAGGAATTATGTTTAAAAAAAAAAACATAAGATTGTAATGCAAATTTTAAACAAAAATGTGATTTTTTTGTTCTATTACTCAAGCTTGAGGAATGTTATGAAGGTATATACCAGCTGCAACATTTTAAATGTTCTGTCAGAGACCATTCAAATATGAAACATCAAATACTTAGTGTTTTAATGAACACCTTGATTTGAGCTACACTGTAAATTGCAAAACAAGTTGACTGGAAAAACAAAATCAGTTGATCAATATTGGTGAATGAATCAATATTGATCAATTAATCAATATTGCTCAATTAATCAATTTGACACAGTTGAGATAGTTAGAGGAGTGAAATTACTTATCAGTTCACTGAAATAACAAAAGATCAATTGTATTATGAAAACATTCAAGGGAGGAATTAAAGCCAACAGGTATTATTGGCAATTAAGAAGATCTTTATTGTGCGTGTGTGTTACATGAGCAAATTGGACGAAAGAAAGAGCAGCTGGATTTCAACCTGCTTTTGCTTCCACAAAAGGAGGTAAACATGGTTTATAATCCTGCTATAGTATGTTGCTCACCTGTGTTTAAGTGCACAAGTCCGTTCTTTGTCAGTGACACAGGCATATGGAAATTTATCACGTCTTTCATAGCCAGTTGAGACTCAAAATCTCTTGGAATCAAAATTTCGTTGTTGAGCAATCTATAGGGTTGATCACAGCATGCAAGTTTTCTGGAAAAGAAACATTCATGTTTCTTTTTAATAATTTTCTTAATTTTTTTTTTTTAAAGATTTTCGACATATCTGTATTTTCCCAGTAAATTTCCTTAATCTCAATTCCCTGTTAACAGTTATTTCCGAAATTAATTCTATATGAAGGTCATGCGGTTGGTGCCCTCACCATGTAACCAGCGTTTCATGTCATCTCCATTTTCCTGACTGATCCAAGGATATTTTGATTCAACCGTTTCTTAGTTATTATATCAATATCCCTCTTGGGTTTTCCCCCCTTCACTTACTCTATTCATGTATCATTTTTTTTTCAGTTTCAAAGCAAACAATATGCCACCATTTTCTTCTATACATGCCTTCTTCCTAAACTTTGCAAAGAGTCGTCGGGTGTAAAATAAAACTTGACCAACCTGGAATTAAAAGAGTAGGACACATCCTCCCTGCTCTTTTCCTTTAAGAAGCTTTTGGTATTCTGACCTTTAACACGCTTGTCACCAAGTTGGTCACCATTTGTAAAGCTGTGATAATGTAAAGAAAAGAGGAGAAGAATCATTGATAAGCCATTCAGTCAGCCAGTCACCCTAAATGAGGTGACATGGTTGCTGCTTCATCCAGCTTTAGCTGTAATTTTTGTACATGGTATCTGCAGTAGCCTTTACTATCGAGTATTCTGATAAATGCTTTGGGAATTCTTTTACTTCCTTTTGGTTAGTCAGAGGGAGAGAGGTAATTTCACCTTTTTGCTGACTCTTTAAAACAAAAAGAAGAATGATACCTGGAAATGTTGTGATGTCTAAAATGTTATCCTTGTACATTATTGCATCGTACAAGGGTATAATTTTTTCAATAGAAACTGGTATTCTGACAAATTTTTCTTCTTCACTCGTATCCTCATTGTCTGTCTTTTGTCTCAAAGTCGTAGATAAAATGCCTGGCAAAATACTTCCTTCGTCAAATAGTTCTGAGGGGGGCAGATGCCTTAAGCGAACAACTCCTGAAAATACAAGAATAAAAGAAATGTAATGTTACGTGATGTGACTCCAGGTAGGCCCGGTAGAGGGTGCACGCGGACTACAAATTATGGACCTAGGGAAGATAGCCAGTATGGAACAGGTTGGGGTCTCAAATGCGCTGATATCCCCTCGGTCGCGAATGGTGCTGGTTTCGATCTTGGCGCCAAATGCACCGCTTGCATCAAAGCCATAGCGACGCCGGTTGGATCCCGTTATCAATTGATGTCAAAGTTCGCCCTGGTTTGTAACCAGTTAGTCTTCGAGCACTCTGGAAAGTTCAATGTGATCTTTCAAGTTAGTAATATCTCTCAGATGAATGAAATCTTATCAGTTTAATAGCAGATTGAATCACTCGTAGTTCAAAGTAATAAGATTGTAGGAAACAATGATTACGAGCCCCGGTACGAGTCACACCTGTCCAAAGTTCCTGGTGGCTGCAGCCAAAAAAGAAAGAAGAAAACGCCCTTACAACTTGAGGGAGACAAGTAATTGGTGGGATTGAGGCAACCCCTCCCCCCATACCAAAACAAATGTTGATATCAGTCCGCAAGAAACTCCGTGGAACTAATCACAAAAAGATAACTAATCGTCATTCTATAATTTGTGATATCCATTATTTCACTAACACTTAAAAGATATTTATTAAAGGTTGGACCCAGACTGCTCATACAGTGGGTGCAACTGTATTACTACAGGTGCCGTTATTTTTAAAAATGGAGTTCGACGTGATCGAAAATCTTTGCCACGGACTATACTACGCTATGTTAGCAGTCGTGCTGTTCTCTGTGATATTTCTTCTCGACGTATAAGTGGCAATCGAAGGAGTTTCAGGAAACACCCCTCAAGCAGCAGTTGACAAACTTCTAGACCCAGGATCTCAACCACGACGAGTACGTACCAACCCCCCATTCATTACAGTCGTTCCTCAGAATACAATGGAGGAAGCTGGACCATGGACTGAATGTTGAAAAAATATCCCGGGGGGGGGGGGGTAATGAGCTGAGTGGGTGGACCGTGCAGGGGACTCTGGACCGAGTTGGTATGTCGAAAAAGCCCATGTATATCTATTCTTAGTTAAAAATTGGGGCACTGATATAGGGCCTAACAATGAAACTGATAGGGCTCCATAAAACACATAGGCGTAATAAATATATTGATGAACCGTAGCTTCACATTGTACTCCTATACTGGTCATGCAGGTTCTTAGGAGCTCTCTACGTTTATTCTTATTCTTGCAAAACTCTTGAGGACAAAACGAACGCAAGGCCATCGCATCGGATGTAAATCTTTTGTTTTTTCGAACGCTATTCCTACAATACGTGCCTAGACGTTGCCCCTTATACTGAAATCAGAAGAAATGATGTGAAAATTTCGTTAAGACTAATTGAAATAGCGCATACTGGCCAGGCGTTCACATAATCGTAGGCTTATGAAAATCTCAAGGGGCTACTGCGCCCTGTCCCCCCGCCCCCTGCATACTACGGCCCTGGTTGTGGCCCGCGGATTTGATACGGATCTATTTCCTGCCCGCTCATGCTATATCAAGCTCATATATAAGTTATTTATCTTTGATGTTATATTTATATAGCGCCACCAGCCTGTGAAAAATGACTAGAATGACTAAAATGACGCCTCATAATGTTATCCTGCTCTACCAATTCCAAAGACAACGGTGGCTATAGCGAAGATGATGATATTCGACCGACCAGAACTACACGAACATCAGTTTTTAAAAGACTTTTATCATAGTAAAGGTTTCCAAATTATGCTGTTCAAGGTTAAGAAAATGTGTCTGATTGGAAGGACGGTATTCAAACTTCTACATATTTAAACGTAGTTCAAGAAATTTAAACGAACGCTAACTCGTTAATAACCATCTTCATAGTGACAAACCTCCATTGAATTGGCTATGTAAAGTGTAGATGTTGCTGGAAGACCGTGATTAAAACTGATTTTGATTTATGAATGAGAACTTGGAAAAAGGGCCCCAAAAATTGTTATTTGTCAATTTAATTTCACATATCTTGATTTTTTTCCCTTCACATTCGCATTTTCTTCCAATTGAAGTATGATAAACACTGACATGTAACAAAGTTCTCAAACGGGAATACAAGAAACTATCAATTTAATTTTGGCATATGCCTATTGATTCCTATCAGAACTCAATCTGAACGATCCAATGGGAACACGAGAGAATATTATTTGTGGGTAATCGTCAGATGTCTATTTCTCGTACATGTGACGGATTTGTCCATTAGCAGCTCAAGAAACTGACACCTTTAAGCGCTGTAGGTTTCTTCATTAGCTGTGGAAAGCGCCATAGAAAAATATATTATTTTGCCGAACTTGTGGCATCCGGATGAAAAAAAAAATTGTTTATTAGTACAGCTATTGCTTATCCTCTTTGATATACGATCGATACTTCTGAGAAGCATTTCTACCAATAATTGTGTTATCCTAACCAACCTATCGATCATATACGGTTTACCACAGAATATAATATATTATATTTGAATAAAAAAAATAAAAGCATAAAATTATCTAAGACAAAGGGTGATGGGTTGCGTGCGATGTCTTCTTTATTTACACAATGGACAACTGGTCCTGTCTCGTTCTTGGGAGATATTACAAAATCGTTAGCGTTTTTCTCCATTTCTCTTTTCTTTTCCATATACTTTCGGGTCCTTCGGTCTTTCTTGAGAAAACTTGAGATGAGTTTGTTCTATTTCATTTGGGGCGGAATGCCAGATAAAATTAAGAGTATCAAGTTATTTAGTTCTTTTGAAATGGGAGGGGGAGATGGGGTGGGGTGGCTTAGGGCGACACATCGGCATGTGTCCATTTCAAGTTAAAAATCTACTTGGGATAAGCGGTATTTGGAGACCAACCAAAGGTATGGCGGTTCCTTGCTGTTTAACTGTAATTTCAAGAGGGAAGATATTGCTGTTAATAATTCTGTTATTTCCGATGTGTGTGATGCCTGCATGGGAAATATTTGATTTTCGAAGACCACAAATTATTTTGCTGAAGAAAGTTTGTGGAACAATCATGTCATTAAAGTAAATAGTAACACTATTTACAGCTCCTAAAATGATGACTGGTGAAACCACACTTTCAACTGCAATACCTAATGCAATACTCGGAAACTAGATGCTCATATACGTCGAACACAACAATCGGTGGAACATATAGTCTTGGGCTTACTTCGTATGGCGGGCCATCAGTCTCAAATCGTGGGGAATCGACATATACCGATTTCCTTCGACATGTGCGTGGTTGATGTCGATTTAAATTGACTTTTAAGGATTTATTTTACATATCATCGATTAAAATTGGTATATGTCGATTTAATTCGGTATATGTCGATTTAAAATGGTATAAGTCGAATTAAATTGGTATATGTCGATTTAAATCGTTATATGTCGATTCCCCACGATTTGAGACTGATAGCCAGCCATATACTTCCATTTAGTTGATTTACTTGAACCTAATGTATGACGGTAAGTACATACTCATAGAAGTGATATACGTTGTTCCAACAAGTGTCGAAAGGTAAACCGTTTCTGGAATTTTACCTAGGATCAGACGAGCGTATGACACCATATTATTATTACTGTGAAACCCGATACACGTCACGTCATATTGATTTATGTATCGCCACGGTATAGTTACACAGTGAACCAGAAGTAAGGTCTCACAAAGGTCAGTATGATGTTTACTTCTTTCCACAGGAGTTGGCAATCATAAAAAGGCAATAACTTGTACCAATGATTGCAATCACAATCAGACATGGAAATAGTTTTACTTTTTACTGTATAGTTACTACGTGCACTCTTAAAACCCAAGAGAGGCACTGCACGGAAGGCACTGTAGTATGTTTGTAATAGTAGCGTTGTATTTTTTTGGATGGTATATCAACTCTTACTGTAAATTCAAAATTACGACATCCATCAGCACATTACATATGAATAACTCTAGTCAAAAGAAAAAAAATATATACAGTTGAAATGTTTTTGTTACTGTAAATACCGTATTTCTCCCTATAAAACAGATAGATGCAGAAAACTATTTAATCCCGTGTTTTGAGTTTTCAAGAAAGCTATTTGAAAATCAAAGAAGGAGAACTAATCATATCCATAATTGATTTATGGCTGTAAAGCCAGATGCTGCACTACTGGTGTAACTCCATGATGATTATGATCCTCAGCCTAAGTTCTTCTGTGATGTAGAATGTGAGAGTACGCGTAGCACGACGGGTTCACTTAGCCAAGGTTAAGGTGAATTAACAAAAATCCAGATACCTAAACAAGCACAATATCATTTAAGCTATTTCTTTAGCTATATAACGGTCTTAGCAGCCTGAGTTGACTTAGAAGGTACTGCAGAAAATGGACACTCTTGCATGATTTGATGTTGTCAGTGCCACAGTGACCTTCCTGATGATTGTCCGTCAGGCTGCATCACGTCTTATTGAGTGTGACACAAATGGTTGTTACCGTATACCTGAAGGCATCTGAAGACATAACTTTTAGACCTTTCCAAATGAAACCACCCGTAATATTCACAAGTTTTCTGCATTGCTTGCTAAGTAGAATTTGCCAAAACTGATTGTTGCCACATATACGTCAACATTGAAGTTCTTAACGTGAATGAGTTATTTTCGTTCAATCGGGATTTACGTATTGCACATTGTCTATTGCGACAAACGCCCATAAGAATATGTCTGTCTAACAAAGCAAACAGTAATGGGCCGAATTCACACCTTCATGAATAATCATCGATTCACATGAATGCCTCTCCATTCGTCTTATTGCTTATCACAGAACGTGTTATACTTTGCACCTAATATTGCACAAAAGCTTTGGTAGGATAGGAGGTGATATTTGGTCTTACTGGTCACCTTAGTTACGGTTGCACTACCTTTGGAACTAGCTCTGGAGAGAAAAAAGAGAGAATCTTTCGGGTTGAGCGAGAATTCTACATAATTTGTTTTGTCTATAAGCTATTTTGCCTAATGTAAGTAATTCTTACAAGATTTCTTAGTTCTTAAAATAAGAGTGCTGTATTATTTAAAAGGAGTTGTCTGCAGTACTGCTATTACACATTTCAAGCTAAAATCAATCTTTCAGGAAGTCACATTGTAGAAGTGTTTGTTTTATTTTCGATGCTGGTGCTTTGTTTAAATATTATTGGCTGAAAGAGTTTATTGAAAGGAATGTTTTTTCTAAAAGATGATATTGAGTTCATCAAATATCATCTAGTGCTCATATGAAAGATCAATTTTTAGGATGCACAAAATAAGCTTCATCTTTTACTGTAATTTTATCCATCTTTTCACTACAATTTTTGAAGTTCTATATTAAGTTAAGGGAACTTTCCGTTGTCTCGGTGGTGTATGTCTTATTGATGTAAACACGATAGCCCGGAAAAAGTGAAACGTGTTTGAACTTTATAATTGGTTTCTCTGCAAAGGTCCACAGAGGGCAAACACTGCAAACCTAGTAAGCACGATAACTCAAAATGTGCATCTTGGGCAAACTTCATACTTGGTATGTACTCGGACAAACGATACGTATTGAAAGTGATTCAGTTTGAAGGTCATTTCAGGTTAATGTATAGGTGAAAGCAGGGAGTTGTTATAACTTCCTAGTGAAAGTTTGAAAACCTAACAACCACGAAAGTTTCAAAAGCAAAGCTTGGATGTACTTCATTCTTGGTACATACATAAACCTCCTTGTTTTCCGTAGAAGTCAAATGTCCTTTCAGAACAACGCATGAAGCTAATTTGGAAAGATAGTAAATACACAAGCTCATGCAGTATAGCATCAAAGAACATAAATATTTAAGTACGCAGAAGTGCAAGGTTATTGATGATCGGATTTGAAGTCATTAAAAGTCAGCACTCACAAACTTGATCCACCCTTAATTCTTTGTCCCTATGTAGGTCCACTGTGCTTGAAGAAAAATATTCCAATGTGAACCAGTTAAAATGTTTGTTACTGCACTCCACCGAGGTGTGCATATAGACCTATGCATTTTCGCAAAAGCACTAAAGACCAAACTGTAGATCTTAAAAACCCCAAAAGGGTAGATTTAGGGTAATATACCTTGACACCATATAGCCAATAGTGATTCTTAAGACAATGTGGCACATGCTTGACTAAATATAGTTACCATTTAACCTAATGCAATAGACGTTATGTCACTATATGTCGTTAGATTGACAGTCATGTTGGTTATATTATTCAGTTTTGTTTAGTTTTATTCAGTCAATTAAAATTTTACGAACTGATCTGTCAACTTCTGAGCACTTTATTAACCTTTTGTAAGCGTAGTAAAAAAGTGTTCACAGAGCGTTTGTGCTACCTTCTATAGACATTCAACATAAAATGTGTCAAACTGATTGTTGTCACAAGGACGTCTTCATTAAATTGACTATAAGTATCAAAATTACGTTTCATGAAATATGGCTTGGTCCGGATTGTGCATCAATTAAAGCTCTTAAAATAGCTTTCTTCAGTTGTTGTAACCTCGAATTTAATTTATACAGTTCTCTCCTTTTATAAGGTTACCGACAACTTCCTCCTGGTATGTGCAGTAATGTCAGTACAAGGTAACACACAGTTCCACCCATAAGACCTAGACTAGTAGGATAGACCTAATGCAGTTCAAGAAAAGTTCAGTTAAATATTTCCGTGTTTGCCTTTTCTTTGTAAATGTGACTCATTTCAACCACAAAGTTAACCTATTGTACGTACCCAGGTATATATGTAGCCAGATACCTAACGTTAGGCATATTAGTAGTGTATGATGGTGAAGCTATTGATGCAAATGAAACCTGCTTAAAATGAGGAGATTGTTGTAAATTCAGTAAAACACGAAGTAGAAAATCAATTAGGAATAGTTGCTGGTGCAATAGATATGTGCATAAAACAGTGAATATGTATTGATTTAACTTCTCCTCTTCACGCGCATGGGAACTGTGACGTCTTTACATGAATGAGTTACAGAGTATTTCGTTATTGGGAAATTAGGTGTTAGACAATGTGCTTATTGTTAGATAGATTTAGAAAGAGAGAATATGGCTATTGTATAGCCCACATTCTGTCTATGCCGAGATGACTGAGACATGCTCAAGTGGGATGGTGAGAAACAAACAAATACGTACAAGACATAAACTTACAGACTAACGTTATTATAAAAGTCAACTCTATTAGAAATGAACATGTGTTCACGTGGACATTGATCTGCCAACGCCAGTGAAACCCTTTAAAATGGTAGAGCCATAATACCACCATCCACGGCCATACAATTTGTCAAACTTATTGTTATCACATCAACGTCTAAATTAAATTGACATATGTGTATCAAAATAACGTGTAATAAATTATGGCTTGGTCCGGATTGTGTAACAGTGAAACCCCTCAATATAGCTTCTTTTCAGTTGTTGTAACCTACGTATATCAACCTCTTTTCCTTAGGTAACTCCCTCCTGGTATTTGTGCAGTAATGTCAGTGTAAGGTAACATCCAGTCCCACCCCATAGACCTGGGAGAGTAGGGGACCTGGTGCAGTTATAGAAAGATTTTTTTTTTGTTTTTTTTTGGGGGGGGGGGATACCTTTTCTTTGTATAGGCTGACTCTTTTCAACCACAAAGTTAACCCATTGTGCATACCCAGTTTTATGCGTAGCTCGGGACCTAAAGTAAGGTCTACTAGTAGTTTATAGTGGTCAAAATATTGGTGCAAAAAAAAAAACCCTGCTGAAAATGAGTAGGTTGTGTAAATGTTAGTTAAACACGAAGTGGAAAAAATCAAGAGGAATTGCTACGGCTGCACTTTAATGAACAATAGCTATGTGCATGAAACAGTGTATATGTAATGATTTTATACCCTCTTCACGCGAAAGGAACGTCTTTACTTCCATGAGTTATTTCGTAATCGGGGAATTACGTATTACGCAATGTGTATTGCGACAAACGCTCAAAACGTGTTCATAAATATATGTCTGTCTAACGAAAGCTACAGTAAAGGGACGAAGCTACATCTTTAATCATCTATGGACATGAGTGCCTCTTAATTGGTTTTATGCGTTCTTAATATATAGCATATTATACTTGGATTAACTTGGAACTAACTCTGAGAGAAAAAGAGAGAATCGTTCGGGTTGCGTGAGAGTTCCTCATAATTTGTTTTGTCAAGCTATTATGCTCAACGTAAGTAATTATTACAATATTTCTTTGCTTCTAATATAAGAGTGCTGTAGTATTAAAAGAAGTTGTTCTCAGTCCTGCTATTGGACTTAAAGCCAATCCTTCAGGGAGTCACATTGTAGCAGTGTTTCTTTAATTTTTAAATGCTGGTGCTTTTAAAAAAATATGTACTGGTTTAAAAGAGTAAGTGGAAAGGAACCTTTTCTGAAAGATGATATTGAGTTTATCAAGTATCATTTAGTATGTGAATAACTCCTATGTAAGATCAATTTTTTCAAAAAAAGAACAAATTATGATGTCATTTAAATGTAAAGCCACCAATAACCGGTACCTGACGTTGACATTATCGTAGTCATATCCAGCCGATTCACACGGAGATTACAGTAACTATTGTAAGTCTTAAAGTTCTGTACCACAGTAAATACAAATAAATTTGTTGGAATTAAACATATCCTCAGTTCTTACTGTAATCCTAATAGCACATGCTACCAATTTATAGCAAGATCCAGTTTTTACTTTGGTACAAAACTTTAAGATTTTCATTAGTAACTGTGTTCTCCGTGTGTATGGGTTGTATGTATGTATGTATGTATGTATGTATGTATGTATGTATGTATGTATGTATGTATGTATGTATGTATGTATGTATGTATGTATGTATGTATGTATGTATGTATGTATGTATGTATGTATGTATGTATGTATGTATGTATGTATGTATGTATGTATGTATGTATGTATGTATGTATGTATGTATGTATGTATGTATGTATGTATGTATGTATGTATGTATGTATGTATGTATGTATGTATGTATGTATGTATGTATGTATGTTTTCACATTTAGTGCCTTATGGAGACAAATTTGAGCATACAACTATCCTTATGGCGACACAAATCCTTGTGGAGACAAAAAGTAGGTCTCCACAAGAAATAGTTTTCCCGCTAACTTCTCAGACCACCACAAACCTACTGGAGACGTTTGAGAAAGGTCACCATAGGGATACCCTTGTGGAGACCATCATAGGTATGCAGACGATGTATACAAACAAAAACAAATGTAATGTAAGTGCTAGGGCGCCCTCATTTCTTAAGCCTCCACAAGGCTGTTTAAAATACTGCACAGTGAACTGTGAGTTGGAGTCTCCACATGGTCAGTTATACCGCCCTTGAATACTGACCACAAAATGAGGAAGAGAGAAATGGTCAAGATAGCTATCACCAAAGTGAGTACAATGTTTAAGCCTTTTTTTGTACCATTTAAAGTTGCACCATTTTTGAAAGTTTAGTTTCGGAATTTTATATCATTCTGCAAGGCCGAACAACATGACTATACAGTCAGTTATATTAAGTAGTAAGTACCAGTTCTGCGAAGGCTACAACAGTTCCACAGGATCTTGGATTGAAAAAAAAGACCTAGCCTACTGTATTCTTCCCTTGATTAAACCAGGAACAACAGCATTGCATTGTTATTTATGCCCAAAGCTATATTTGCATGTCGAGGGTGGGAGGAGGGGGGGGGTCTTTCATGTGTAACATTATTCCACTTATTTCTGTGCTAACTACATGCATTGTAATTTGTATGTGTCTCGATTGGCTTTGGACATAATCTGATTCGCTCTTTAACAACTGTTCAGGTTAGATAAATTTAAAATATCAAAGAGTGTTTGACAAAGCCATGTCAACACATTAATATCTTCAATGGAATTGAGCAGAAATAAAGACTCAATACTAGACCATTCTTTTTTATGTTTTTTTATTAACTGCAGATCACAAGTTTCAATTATTTTTTGAATTTGTATCAAGTCATTTTCTTTTTCTTTTCAGCCTTTCTTGCCCCATCCTACAGTATTAGCTGCATTCTCCAGAGGGATTACCCTGTCAAAGTAAACCAAAATACTTATTCGTGAAAGATTGCAAAAGATGCATTAAACAACTTGTATTACAAACATTGTTGGGAATAACTTAGCATGTTAATGAGGAGGAGAACTTCGGTTAAAGCAAGTCGCATGTTAAAACAGACACTATGAGGCTGTTTGAACATTACAATCAGATATTTGATAGTGTGTGTTAACATACAGTGGCCAAATACTGTATTCATTACTTCCTACTTACACAGTTAGGGTACATGTAGAATGCTCCAAACCAAATACCCAAGACTAAAAAGAAAAGTGAAGAGGAGAGTTCCAAGTACAACAGCGATAATTGCAACATGTTTTGCATCTCTTGGTTCTGTGACTTGCACCAACGAAATTGTGCGCCTCACTGGATTCACTGGATTCATTCTTGCTGTTGGAATGGACTAAGGAGATAAAGTATATAACAAAATGCTGAAGTTCATTACTCGTTGGGAAAAGAGATTTTTTTACCAGGGGCTAATGTGAGTTTGTACATATGAACATTCCAGATTGAAAATTGTGTATCCGACATTCAAGAGTTTGCTTTCTGTATAAGAGAGTAACTTCCCATTGGACTTGTGAATGCAAACTGTGGGAAAAGAAGATGGTAGGGTGACAGATGCAACATGTTAGGGGCTTGCTGTTTCAGCACTTATTGATGAACCGTTAGAACACATCAGATGATTAGTGATTTGGTAAGCAAGCTATCCAATAACTGAAAATATTTAATTCCTTTTGTTAATAACATGTGAAAACTATATGAAGGGCACATAGCAGTATAGCACAATTATTGTGAAACTTTGTTCAGGCTTGCAACCACTTGGTTTTGGAATTTGGGTTTGGAGGTAAATGTTTTACTTCAGTGATCAGTTCTTGTGTGTGTGTGTGTGTGTGTGCAGTTTAAGGATGGTTTACCGGTTATCCGAGTAAAATATTTGACTGGTTATAATTTGATGTAAATATGAAACTGCACATATACCTACTGCATGTACAGGCCTTTGAGCCACTACGGTTTGTGAGCATTTAGCTTTGTGAGATGCACACATGATTGTTTATACTTCTTTGCCTCAAATGCAGTTCAGTATTAATTACATAGGTATTTTTATTTAACATGGGATTTAAGAATGCAAACAATTTGTAATATTTGGTATAATTAAGTGGCATTATTGTGAAACAAGATAAATAAGATTACAAGTTAGGTAGAGTTTCTCTTTAAATCTTCAAATATAAAACACTACCATTACTATTGTTATGGGTTGTGCCTTTAGAAGACATTCTATGTAGTCTTAGAAGAGGTAGGGTGAGAGGGAAGATAACGGTCATGAGCTGAAATAAAGAATTATCACACATATTTTGCACCTTCCTTGTAAAGTTCTTTCTTCTTTTATTAAAACCTGTGGTCCTACACTCTGCAGCTGTACACTAAGGCCTATATAGTCTTCTATGCCTTTCAGTAATCTTGCACATAACCAGAAAATGATAGGCCAGCCACTATACCTAAATGTTATTATTTGGGCAAAACAGCTAGTTCACTTGGCGCATATAGTATTACTCAACAAAAATATCTCACTAAACCTACCTTCCAAGTCTTTAAAATGTGTACTATCTTAATTGATGAGCCAAATGTAGCATGAGAGCCGTCTGGAGACATGTATTTGGCCTGTTTAGTGCACAAGCCTCCACAAGACTGGTCTGTATAGAGTGTTGAATACACTACTGTATATGTACAGCACACAGGTCATTATAATTACTCTGAGTGGCAAAGTGCATGGGGAATCCCCTTTTTTGTGGACAATAATCTGAGAGGGTAATTAAGGGCAGTGGATATGTGAGAATAACACTTTTTTCTTTAATGCTTTCTTTTGATGGACTGCTGATATTCAAGAGAAAGAAAAAACAATTGCAACAAACAAGCACTTACTGTAGCATATAGTGAAAAGTTAAGCCTTTATCAGTTTTGCAATTTGCCCCAAATGTGGTACCACCTTTGCAAGAGTTATCCTGCAACTTTACCTCAATTGTTAGCCATGCCAATCCCAAAATTTCCAATTTTTAAAAGTGAAGGTTACTCCTTGAGTGTCTCCATTTGGTTTGTAAACATATGGGCAACATCTGGCAGATGTAGCCAATAAATTACTTTTATTCCATTTAATTTCCTCCTCAGTCATATATGGCTCTCCCTGTCCTCTGGCCACAGTTTCAATCTTGTCATACCATGTAGGCCTGTGCATGGACAATCTGAACCCCCCCCCCCACCCTTAAACAAAGAAAGGAAACATCATTGAAATCCTTACATATGAGTTTGAATTGTTCGATGGATTCAGCTGCCAATGACTCAAGCTCAGCTTTGACTGTGATCTATACTGTAAGTTGTTGACTTGTCAAGAAGAAGCAGAATGCACAGATAAATACATTGCTTTCGTCTTTTGATGATATGAATATTTTTTTCAATCTGACATACTAATGAGATGCAGCAGTACCTGCATGGTGATAGCAAGTCTTCAAAAATTACATATAGGTATATATTTTATTATGGTCCCTGTTGACCCTTACAATCTTTGACCAGCTTTAAACGTAAAAGGCTCATGGGGCTCAAAGTAGTACACCCGTACACACCAAGAATCAAATTCTACCAAGCCTCACTTCTTGAGATTTATTTTTTGCAAGGTTATTTGACCCAAAAAGCACCTGTCCAAAAAGCTAGCAACGCGCTTTGAGGCTACGTGACCATATTTGAATGGGGATGATAACTGTACTCGTACCGACACTGTTATTAGTTTACTGGCACCGACAGCGATTTCAACAAAATGTGTTCATCAAATTCGAGTGATTGATGCAGATCGTACTGTTCTGTACATCGCATTAAAAATCCACACGTGTATAATAGATGTAATGTGCTAGTACATAGACTGGTATGCTGCAACGTTACACCGAAGAGGGAACTCCAGCAGGTCTCCAATAGGAAAACCCATAGCAATTCCCCCGCGCTCTTCCTTATGTAGCGACGGAATGTCACAACAGTTACTTCCCATACCCCCGTTGACTTACTGTTAGGCCATGTTTTTCTTCACCGATAACAGTTCTTTCCTCATTTCATTACACTTTGTCTTAAAATCTTAAGAAAGGTGGAATAAATCTCTTCATATCTCAGTGGTTTTCTAGTTTCTATTTAGTATGGCACAATCGGACTTTGGGGGTTAAAAATGTAGAGCTACGCAAGTTTTGAAAACCAAAATTCACGCGTAAAACACATTACTGAAAGTTCAATTGTGTCTCTATAACACTGGCCCTCCTCTTTCTCTGTATTGAATATGCATTACAAATGAATGACAGATTCTTTACATTTAAAACTATTGTGATTGGTTAAAATTCTCAATCGGACCTAGAGGTAACAAATGAGAGTTATCGTTAGAAAATATCGACCTTCGTGCCCAACCTCGAAAGACGCTATTGTAAACCATTGATCATTACTATCCTAGCTAGGTAACAATGAAGACTCGTGGAAAGAGGGTGAGTAAATACATCAATCTGTAATATTTTCAATTTAGCTGTCCATTGCTTAGGCATATGAGCCAGGGAGTTGAGGGGGACTGCAGCCTCTTCCTCCTTGGAGTTGGCCAAAGCAAATTTCTCTGGCAAATTACTGCAAAAGCCAGGAGAAATCTCAATAGTAATAGGTGGGTGATGATTTCATTTGTGCTTTGTTTCTTCCCTACTGTTTGGCTGTTATGTAGAATTTTTAGGTTATATTTATATACAAGTGGGTACAATGCAAGAAGAGAATTACCTCTTCGGGTTGTCATAAACCAAATTTTTCACCCATTTGAATGTGAAGCTTTCGGTGTAGGTCAAAGGGCATAGGGATCAACAGGAGTCAACATGTGAAAACGTTTGTTAATTTAATATTCCATGAATGTATCAAGGAGGAATTCTCATGTTTAGTTGCTGAGGTACTAAATTGAGTTGAATCATCTGTATGGGTTATGGTTTACCCCTCTCATGTATTGACCCTGAATTATCTTACAGTGGTAGTATATTACATAGTTTGCCAATTAGTTAAATTTCACAATGCGTCTTGTGCATTCACCTTGCTGAATGTGAGAAAATTGAAGTATTGAAAAAGAGAAATATGCAAGAATTAAATATAAATTTGACCAGATTGCTAATTTTGAATCCCTTGTACATTAAATTAGCTTTAGGGCCTTTCTGTATACTTGCACCTCTACACTGTGTTCTGCATAAGCACAAACAACTTGCAATAAAGTAAACTGGCATGGTGGCTGGAGCCCATTGCGGTGCACCCTAGCTACTGATTGTACATGCAGTGCAATGCACATTGTCTCTCTTGACACTGACATACTGTTACATGTATCCATATTGTTGAACACATGTTAGAGCTTTAATTTGCAGTATTCAGTAATTGTGTTGTCACTGTGTTAACTTTTGATATCTTTTAATCTTCCCAAAGGATACAGATGTACCCAACTATGAGCAGGATCACCCTGGTCTTGAGAAGAAGTTCATCAGTGAAAGGATTGGTGAGTGCTTTACTAGTAATAACATACATGCATGGCTAAGCAACAAGATATTTTTAGTGGTATTAGAGAAATTATATATTGGAGAGTTGTGTTTGCTGTTATTCATTTTTAAAGGAAATTGTTCATAGTTTTTCATTTATTTTTTTTAGGATATGGAGTGTTTGCAACACAATCAATTGAGAATGGGGAGTTCTTGCTGCAGTACAAGGGGGAGAGAATTACAACAGAAGAGGCAGAGGAAAGGGAGGTTGATTACATAAATCGTCAGCTGAGGCACTGCTATCAGTATTTTTATTCTGATAGAGGCAAGACATTATGGTAAGTTAAATTTCTTTTCGAAGTTTCCTGACCATGTCAGCCAGGCTGATCTGTCAGTGAAAAGTCAATTAGTCTGCTAGCCTAACATCATTTGTCAGTTGGATTAAAACTACAATTCTGTTTGAGTTAGGTGTCAAATAAATCTCACTTGATGTAGGTTGGTGCAAGTCAGTTTCCAATTTGTACTTCATACTGAAATATGCCAGAAGTCAAACAGAAGTCTCTAGAACTTTTGCTTACTTCATCCTTTGAACTATGTTGTTGGCAAATTTTGGGTCGAATTGTGAAAACCTTGTAAACACATTATCTCAAGAGGAAAACCTTGGGCATAACTCATATGTTAGTGTGTTGAAGTACCATATAAAGGACAAGGAGCCTATTAATTTTGGTAGAGGTCAAAGGTCATTTGGGGTCACCGACGGTCAAATTGTGAAAACCTCGTAAAAACAATATCTCAAGAAGGAAAGCTTGAGCATACCTCTTGTTTAATGTGTAGGAGTACCATATTGAGGACAAGAAGCCTATTGATTTTGGTTGAGGTCAAAGGTTATTTGTGGTCAAATTGTGGAAAACCTTGTAAACATGATACCTCAAGAAGGAAAGCTTAGACAGACCTCATACTGTACTTAGTGTGTAGAAGTCACACATTTAATACAAGAAGCCTAGTGTTTTTTAAGGAGGTCAAAGGTCATTTGGGCTCACCAGGGGTCAACTTGTGAAACCTTGTAAATGAGACATCTCAAGAAGGGAATCATGGGCAGACTTCATATTTGGTTTGTAGAAGTACCACATAAAGTACAATAAAGCCAATTTGATTTTGATGGAGGTCAATATCATTTGGGGTCACCAGGGGTCAAATTGTGGAAACCTTGTAAAATGTTGCAAGAAAGGAACCTTGGACAGATCTCATATTTTGTTATTAGATATGCCATATCAAATTTAATTAACTTCATTCCCCTCTTACCTGCCTCTCTTCACTAAGGCACCTTCCTTAACATAACATCACAAGGGTAGCTTTGGACATGTCTATCACATATTTGGTATGTAATTGTACCACATTGAGTACAAGAAGCCTAATGTTGGCGGAGGTCAGTGGTTGAGTTCATGAGGGGTGAAATTGTGAAAAGTAGGACATTAAATTTAGTTGCTGATGTATCACTCTTAGTACAAGAAGCCTGTTGTTGAGGTCAATGGTCATTTCAGGACAGCCCGTGCCTTTGTGAATTTATTGTTTGTCACAACACAATGCGTTACACTGTAATACAAAGATCAAGTATGTTGTACACCCTCAGTATACATTACGTCAGATTCATGAAGAAAAGTGCTCATATTACATCATTGGTAGCACAATGCATTTTTGCATTCTGGTTAAGGATTAGTGTTATTTCACTGTGAGTTATTAATGATCATGATTTTGGAATAATCATGTCCTCCATGATAAGGTACTTGTTGGTAGTAATTGTAATGATACAGGTATTTATAAGTAGAGTGTTAATATTATATTAAAAGTAAGGTATTTATCAGTAGTAGAGTACTCACCATTCCGCAAGATCGCGCTCATGCTTTGTAGCGCCTGTAAATTCCAACTGAGGAACACAATTAGTAGCTCCTGTCAAGAGCTATCAAGGAAATTATCTACAGCCATAATACAGTGTGTAGTGTGCTAAAGCCACTCACTTCAGTACTACATAGGGGTGCTACTGAAGCAATACATGAACTTCTTTAAAACTCAAAAGAGAATCTTTGTCAGTCAAGCTTTAACTCATCACATTGCAAACAAGGTGAGATTTGTAATAACATGAATCTCTTGCTTGTTGACTTTGTAGTTTTTGAAAGGAATTTGGAAGGGATATACGGGAAGGGTTTTGCTTATTTTAATTTTAATTAATTGGTCAGGGGATAAGGCTAGGAGAAGCTTACTGTTGGGTTTGGGCAAGAGTAATGGTAGTGACAGGTCTATAGGCATTGTGGGAGTTACCACCACAAAGAATGAGATTTTGAAGGAAGATATTCATGGGAGACTTTTCTCTTCATTTTGTACATGGAGAAAGTTTAATTCATTGGGCATAAAAGGTTGCCTTCCTTTAATGATTGCAATCATTTAATGAAATACACAATAATTGTACATGTTTTTATTTAATTTTATATCTTTCAGCATTGATGCAACCCATGTGAAAAAGTCACTTGGAAAATTTGTCAATGATGAAAAACCCCAAAAAGCAAACTGCAGAATGAAGAAGATAATTCACAATGAGGAAGTTATTCTTTGCTTGTTTTCAACAAAGGAAATTAATATTGGTGACGAGATACGGTATGACTATGGTTTAAAAAATCTTCCTTGGCGAACAGACAAGGATGGCAAGAGTACCCAACAGGAAGTTCAGGACAAAACTGAAGACAAACTGGATATAGAGTGTTGTGAACAATTACCTAGTATGATGGTGCTCAACACAACTCTTCACAGGGAAGATGATGAGGAAATTGTTGAGGGATCTTCCAATGAGATGTTGAGAGATGTTGGTTGCAGTAAAGAAGATCAAGCTTGTGAACAGAATAATAATGCAAAAGACCATTCACAGCAAGAAATACTGACCACTGCTAAAGACCCTAAAGAAGAAACTGGTGACAAACCTGATAAAGATGGTTGGGAACAGTTAAACAACATGGCGATGCATAATACAGCACTTCAGAGAGAGGATGATGAGGAAATGGTTGAGGTATCTTCCATTGAAGATAGTGGTGACAAAATTTCAGATCAAGCTTGTAAGCAGAATACTAATGCAAAAGACCACTCACAGCAAGAAATACTGACCACTGCTAAAGACCCTAAAGAAGAAACTGGTGACAAACCTGATAAAGATGGTTGGGAACAGTTAACCAACATGGCGATGCATAATACAGCACTTCAGAGAGAGGATGATGAGGAAATGGTTGAGGTATCTTCCATTGAAGATAGTGGTGACAAAATTTCAGATCAAGCTTGTAAGCAGAATACTAATGCAAAAGGCCACTCACAGCAAGAAATACTGACCACTGCTAAAGACCCTAAAGAAGAAACTGGTGACAAACCTGATAAAGATGGTTGGGAACAGTTAACCAACATGGCGATGCATAATACAGCACTTCAGAGAGAGGATGATGAGGAAATGGTTGAGGTATCTTCCATTGAAGATAGTGGTGACAAAATTTCAGATCAAGCTTGTAAGCGGAATACTAATGCAGAGGACCACTCACAGCAAGAAAAATTGACCGCTGCTGGATACACAAAAGAAGAAACTGGTAACAAACCTGATAAAGAGGATAGGGAACAATTACCTAACATGGCGATGCATAATACAGCACGTCGGAGAGAAGATGATGAGGAAATGGTTGAGGGATCTCCCATTGAAGAATGTGGTGACTGGAAAGCAAATAAAGCTATTGAACAGAAACCTAATGCAGAGGACAGCTCACAGCAAAATCAGACATTAGACACTAGGTCTGATCTGGAGAAGGAACTTGCTAAGATAAGATCCATTCTTAGAGATACACAAGTTTTTCCTATTATGGCAGCAGAGGTAGACTGTGAAACAGCCCTATTAAGTGATATTGAAAGTACTCATGAATATGAAGTTGCTGATGACATGAGTGATGCTTCTGAACATGAAGCCGATTCAGATTATCATCCAGACCCTGGTGATTCAGAAAAGAACAGTGATCTTGAAAAGGATGATGACACATGTGACTTACCCAAAGATGTCCCTGGGACTTCAGGGACATGTTACAATAAAGTGATTGATGCTAAAATGGATGCAGGCTACTGTGAAGATAATTCATCAGGTTGTGAACGGGAGCAGTTGGATGATGAAGAACAGGAGGAAGAAGAAGTCCATGTCAAATGTGCTCAAAGGAAACAAACAGAGAAAGGTTCCAAACGAGTCTACGATAAAAGAAATGCATGCTTGTTTTGTGGGAAATTGTTAAAAGTTGTTATCGGTCGACACTATCTAAGTCAACATAAAGATGAAGTTGCTGTTGCACAGATAATGGCACTGCCTGTGGGATCAAGGGAGCGGAAAGTTAAACTAGACCTTCTGCGAAACAAAGGAAATTTCTTTCACAATGAAGAAGTGATACAAACACAGACTGGAGAGATAATTTTGATGCGAAGACCATCAACTGGAGCCTACTTTGACTTGGATGATTACGGCCCCTGTCCACAGTGTTTGGGATATGTTAGTAAGGATGATTTGTGGAGGCATGTGCGGTATAGATGCATTGCCAAAGAATCAGAATCCAAGGGAGAAAGTAAAAAGAGATCACGAGTTCGCATGGAAAGTGACATCCTTATGAAACGGTACAACGGAGCAAGTGACAAATTGAAAAGAATGGTCTTATCTTCAATGAAGAGAGATGAGCTGTTTGATGTTCTTAGCAATGACATACTCATACTTGAATATGGAAACCAAGTGCTTCGCAACCAGCAAACCAGAAAGCATATTGTGTCCCAAAAAATGAGAGCACTTGCTAGTGTCTTACTAGAACTAAGGAAATCTGATCCTAATGGTGGCCAGAACATCAGTGATTTCATAAAACCATCCAAGTTTGATATGGTAGTTGAGGCAGTGGAAAAAAGATGTGCCATAGTTGAAAATGATAATGGTGGAAATTGTCAGTATAAGTTTCCATCATTCGCTATAAAGTCAGGGCATGACTTGGTCTGGATCACAAGAATCAAGCGTAGCCAGGCAATAAGGCAAGGTGATGCTAAAGCTGAAGAAGAAGCAAACAGATATTTGCAACTTCATCAAGCAGAATGGCATGTGAAAGTTGCTTCAGCAGCTGCTTCCACATTGAATGTAAGAAAGTGTGAAAAAGTAGTCAGCCTCCCAAGTGCTTCTGATCTGAAGAAAGTTTCTGAGCACACACGATCTCAGATTAAAAGTTTGACCAGTAAACTGATGAGTGCTAAACCTGAGTTCAGAGATTATCGTCTATTGCAGAAAATGACCCTAGCAAGACTGATCGTCTTTAACAAACGCAGACCAGCTGAAATGGCAAAATTGCCTGTAGCTTCCATCTTAAACCGGCCGCAGTGGGAGAAATGTCAGATTGATGAATTAGCTCATAATCTAAATGCTTTGGAGAAAGAGCTGTCTAAGCGGTACCAGCTAGTTAAAATTGTGGGAAAACGTGGCCGTCCAGTCGCAGTTATTATTCCACCAGAATGTTCTGAATCTCTTAAGTTGATCATTGATCAAAGGGAATCATTTGGCATACCAGCCGGCAACCCATATGTGTTTGCTAGGTCTACTTCAGCATCATTTCTTGATGGAGGAGAGTGCCTTTCTGAAGTAATTACTGGTCTGGATTTAGAAGCACCAGAGACCATAAAGAGCACCAAAATGAGACAGTATGCTGCAACTGTCTCACAAGTCTTAAGTCTTGGTAGTCAGGAGGTAGAGTGGCTGGCAAGCCACCTTGGTCATGATGTGGCAATTCACAAGCAATATTATAGACTCCAGGAGTCAACAGTTGAACTGTGCAAAGTTTCCAAATTGCTCCTTGCCATGGATCGAGGCAAAGTTTCTAACTTAAGAGGAAAGACGTTGGATGAAATCAGTGTTGATGGTAAGAATTTATTTAAGTAGTTCAATTAGCAGGAGTAAACTACTTATGACAAGAAATGTAAAGAACATTTAACATCTTCTCTAATAAAATGACTTAATATGCCAATGTTACTTAACTTAGGTTATGTTCACAAACTGGAGTTATTCAGCATCCATGACTCTAGGTCAGATCAGTGCAAGCATATTAGTACCTTGACCATTTCAGTAAAAAAAGGCTGGTTTTGGCTGGCATTCTACCTAATTTCTCTAAAGGTTGCCCCAAGATTGCTTTGGCTACATTTTGTCATCAATTATAAGACAAATTTTTTGAACTTCACAATCCAACAGACATTCCTGTGTTTGAAGATGAACAAATTGAAGAATCTGTTGCAATGCATCAGCTTGAGGGTGGTGAGTCTCTTTTGTATTATGTTGCATGTCTTATCTAGACATCTCATATTAAAGGGTAGATATATCAGAGAAACAAGGTAAATTATTTCTTGGGTATACTTTCTTGTAACACAAAGCTTACTATATAGGGCTGAAAAGGAATTGTCATGTTGGTAAACATGGCAAATGAAAGTACCTGTAGAATTGAACGGACATAGGCATCATATTAACATATTAAACAGATGTTCAAAGGTATTGCCTGTAATTAAGGAAAAACAACAAACCAACTCTTACTTAACTCTCCAGCCCCCATTTGTTCTCACGTCTTTCAGGGAACATTGGATGATAGATAACATGTTCCGAATAAAGTAGAATTGTTATTACTTTTAGTTGCGTAAACTTGTGACCATTGCTTATCAACTAATCTACACATTTGGCATTTGTCTGTCTTATAGATAACCATTCAGATGAGGAGGGGAAGCAGAGCCATCATGATCCACCTGTACTGGAAAACACTTCCTCTGGTGAGTTTCTTGTGGAGATAATGCAAGTGATATCTGAGACTTATGTTGTATTCCAGCCCTGCCATTTAAGATAAAAAAACATAAGTATGTTAATCTTGATCTATATACCCCTGGATGAGTCCATATCTTTGTTTCTTTCATGGGATTCAATTGCAGCCAAACTCACATACTTGTCAAATTGACTCCCTAGGTATGTTCCACCTTCGGCCAATACCTTTATCTTGAATTAGTGCCAAATCAATCCTTACCAAAATAGGTTTTATTGATACAGTTTTTAATATTTTAAAAACATTTACAGTGCAGTTCAGTTCAAAAGGGACTACAGAAAGATGAGTGTGATTTATTACCTTAAGCTGCTTTAGTGTGCTAGGCCAGGATCCTAACAAAGGATTGTGTTAGCTTGCACTCACAACAATACCGTAGAAAACTGATTAATAAATTGCTATTTACAGTCATCAAGGAATTTATGTGGCCTCACAAAAATCTGACAGGAGGACATTGATACAGAGCAAGCATTTCTTGCAGTCCATTGTCCCGATAAGACCACATATTTTGATGTTCAAATTAGGTGAAAGTATTCTTAGAATCAATGTTTAGGAAGATATTTTTTAGTTATTAACTTATTGCCCAGACTTAAACCGTTCCAAGAAATGAAAAATGTTAATACCATGTAGACATGTAACATTGATGGACTTATCAAACGTAATATGGCACCCTTCTGCCTTTTATTTATAAGTTTCTCTGCTATAAGCTAGAGATCATGATTGAAAGAGTGAAAGTTGGTTTGAAGTTTAGCCTTGTATTGTATTGGCACCCATTGACAATTACTGCAAGGCAATTGTACAATATTGGCCATTTTTGTTGAGTAACACCGAATGTTGGTATCTTCTGTCTAAAGTTGCCTCTCATTTGCAAGGAATCACTTAGCTATTTGATTTCCTGGTTTATTTGGTATCATATTGCACTTTTTGTCTATGATCTTATATAAAAGCCAAGGTATCAAAGACACAGGGTAAATTATTAAAAGCAATTTGCCTGGAATACAAAGAAGCTACTGTATCAGGCTTCATGAAGGAAATGTCAAGTAGATGCAATTTGGTAGAAATGAGGGAACATAGGCTTGATATTTAGCAGATTTTCTGAGGCATTGTCTAAAGGGAAAAACCACAAACCAATTTGACATCTGTCCTGTTACTCAAGTCTTCATTCCCCCACATGTTACCTGATTGAAATAAAATTGCTAGTACTTTTGCCATGCAAACTTGTGACCATTGTTTTTTATTAACCTAATCATTTGGCATTTGTCTGTCTTACAGATAACAATTCAGATGATGAAATGGGAATACAGGGCTCTCAAGATCAATTGGTACTGGAAAATACCTCATCTGGTGAGTTTTTGGTAGAGATAATGCAAGTTATATCTGAGAAAGATGAGTGTAATTTAAGACCCTAAGCTGGTTAATTGAATGTCCATTTTTTGGATCCCAGTTGTGAGGTACCCTTCTCAATGCAAGTCTTTGTGCACTACATGCCAACATGCAGTCACTCCAACTTCGATAGTGTCAAGGACTTTCAAATCCCCGCTGGATTCCATCGCCTATATGAGTATTACCCAGCCAAGGGTTCCTGTTTGGAACCAACTGGAGTCCAAGATGGCCCCCACTTCTGCCCTGACTGACAATTCACATCTTAGCTAGGCTTTTGCAACATCATTGTGCTTGTTTTGTTGTGAATTTGTAATTTTGTGATTGAAGGCATACTTAAAAGAGTTGACAAATTCCAGTGTGCATCAGGTATATCTAGTCAAACTTTTTATGTCATACATACCGACAAGGAAGTGTTGTCAAAGAGAAGCCCTTGTTATAGCATTTTAGAAGAACGTATAATTACTCGTTAGTGGATGTGTATATATATTTATCATTTAAAAAGCACTAGAGGGAAGGAAGCAAGTTCACAGAAAATGTTTTTTATTCAATAAAGAGTTTAACCAGGTTACATAAACTTTGCGTTTTACTATTACCTCCTGCAGGTAAACGATTTTTCCGAAAGCAAAAGAAAAAAGTCCCTTGGACAGCTGAGGAAAAAAAGACCATCTTCAAGCATTTTCAAAAGAACATAAAGCAAGGAAAAAACCCTGGCAGAGATGCCTGCAGGTCTGCTGTTGAAAAATTTCCATGTCTCGCCAGAAGGACTCCTGACAACGTAAAAGACTATGTCCGGAACCAAATTGTAAGATTGGCAAAAGGAATTTAAGTGAGTTCCTGCTGCATATGGTCAATAAGATGAACATTATTTTTGCAGGCAAAAACAGGTATTGCATGTTAGGCAAGTGAAAAAGCTAACTGATTCAATATAAATCAGCCTTTTGTGTGAAACAATTCAATATTTTTGATTGCATATGTTTATTGGCCTTGCTTCCTTCTTAAGGTTACTGCTTAATCTTTTTCAGCTGAAGAGCTCAGTTTGTAAGGCAATATTCATGTCTTTCTTGCATTCTTAATCTGTTCCAAAAGAACATTAGGGAAGGCAGAGTCCCTGACAGATATCACTCCTGCTCTCCCTACAATACAAAGAATATGTTTAGAGGTAAGATGTAAGGTAAGATGGTAAGATTACAACGAAAGGAATATAGGGTTTCAAGCACATTAAAGGGAGAACAGTTTCCGACTGAAAACCCTGCTGTATCAGGTCCATAATGCAAAAAAAAAAGGAATGATTTTATCCAAATGACCTGTTTGTGTTAAATGTAAATGTGTTTCTGATAGAAATGTTTGTTTAGTGTGGTTATTAGGAAATGAGGTCAAAAAGAGATACAAATCTGTATCATAATTTTTAAGAATTTCTTTAGATTGAGGAGAGCTTTTACAGTATTTTGGGAAGAACATATAAGTGAGGAGATTTCCTGGTGGATAGGCCTACTACATCAGGTCAGTCAGATGTATTTTTACAAGCAAAGAACAGTGTGAGTTATGCAAAAGAAAAGTCAAAGGGTTTCATTTTAATGAATTTTTTGTGTTTAACAGTTCTTTACTTCCGATAGCAAATGTCTGTTAGTTCTTTTTAGGAACTGAGATTTTAGTCAGAAACCAAACTTCAAAATCAGTTTAGCTTAAGTGCTTCATTTATAAGAAAATTTAAAAACTTCTTTGAGAGGCTATTTAACAGTATATGTTGACAAGAACAAAGTTATTTTGAGAGTAAAGGACAGGCAATATCAGTTATCAAAAAAGAGACATGATCTTCTTAAAATTACCTTTTTGTGTTCAATATTTCTATGTTTTAAAGCAGGTGTTTGTTGAAACTACTTAGTAGATAGTGAGATCATCAAAAAGTTCCAAGGTTTAAACTCATTTACTCATAAACTCAATAAACTCAGCTAAAAAGCTTCATTTCTGGGTAATTTTGAAATCATACTTTGTTTGTATTTTGGTTGTGTTATCAAGTTAAACAAATGGCTTTCCCTTTTAATGTTACTATTGACAGTATTACAAGGCTTAGTTTCATCAAGGAGAATAAATAACAGAATTCATTTATGTTCCAATTCGTACAGCTAGTGATCTTTGAGAGTCAGAGGGTGGGTGAAAAAGATTTGAGATGTTAACCACGTGTAAAAAAAATCTGAAGAAGAAAATATTCCAGATGCCAAGTACCTGATAATTTCGGACATCGGAAATTATGTTGGTTCATATTTGCTGTACTAGTGCATGTGCTCCTTCTTGTTATATTCAGTGAAAGGTTAGCAACAGTGAAGATATTTTAGTTTTGATGCAACTAATACACCAATGCAAACATGATGGAAATCATGTTCCATTGTCAAGACCAAAGTACATATTTGCATTCTATTTTCTTATCTCTAATAGAGTAAAAAAGAAAATGGTGTCCACTGTCATTTTACTTCTGTACATTGATTCAGCCCATGTTGTGTTGTCAGTATTACTGTTATTATGTTACTAGTTGTAAGTTCAAACTTGCTTAAAATTTTTAGAAATAATTTGAACATTTGTTAACATTAATTTAACATGTTGTAATGTTTACTTGTTTTAATTAAATGGTGTTCATATAATGTCTGTCCCTTTTCATATTTGTATGCATTTCTGTTGAAGGACCTGAGAGAACATGCCGGATGATCAGGGCAATAAACTGTAGTTAAAAACTGAACTTTGTTGTTTGAGATAAACTAAAACTTCTATGAAAGCTTCACTTGGCTTGTCTACTGGAGAAGTGGGAATGAATACATGTAAAAAAAGTAATGAAAAGTAATAACTTTTCTAAAAATTTAAGCATGGCCAACTGTATTTTTCTTGATAATTCCCTTGTGAAATTTAAAATGCAGTCATTACAAGCTTACAAGGGGCAAGATGAAATAATATGAACAGTACTGGACTTAAACCAAGCAGGTTGGGTATTACAGCATTTGGAAGGTTTGGTTTTTGAGAATGTATAAAGTGGTCTCCAGAGGGATGATTCATAAAGATGGTACTGAACTTCGGTCCAATACCAACTTATGTAAACTTGTCTCCAGAAGGAAGGATGATTCATTAGGATGGTACTGATCTGCAGTCCAATACCAACTTATGTAAACTTGTCTCCAGAAGGAAGGATGATTCATAAGGATGGTACTGAATTGCAGTCCAATACCAACTTATGTAAACTAGTCTCCAGAAGGAAGGATGATTCATTAGGATGGTACTGAACTGCAGTCCAATACCAACTTATGTAAACTAGTCTCCAGAAGGAATGGTGATTCATAAGGATGGTACTGAACTGCAGTCCAATACCAACTTATGTAAACTAGTCTCCAGAAGGAATGGTGATTCATAAGGATGGTACTGAACTGCAGTCCAATACCAACTTATGTAAACTAGTCTCCAGAAGGAATGGTGATTCATAAGGATGGTACTGAACTGCAGTCCAATACCAACTTGTGTAATCAAGTCTCCAAAGGGTATGTTTGATAAGGATGATGGGAGTCTCACAAGTTGTCTCCACAGGGAAAGTCTCCATTAGGCCCACAACATGAGTATGTATGTATGTATGTATGTATGTATGTATGTATGTATGTATGTATGTATGTATGTATGTATGTATGTATGTATGTATGTATGTATGTATGTATGTATGTATGTATGTATGTATGTATGTATGTATGTATGTATGTATGTATGTATGTATGTATGTATGTATGTATGTATGTATGTATGTATGTATGTATGTATGTATGTATGTATGTATGTATGTATGTATGTATGTATGTATGTATGTATGTATGTATGTATGTATGTATGTATGTATGTATGTATGTATGTATGTATGTATGTATGTATGTATGTATGTATGTATGTATGTATGTATGTATGTATGTATGTATGTATGTATGTATGTATGTATGTATGTATGTATGTATGTATGTATGTATGTATGTATGTATGTATGTATGTATGTATGTATGTATGTATGTATGTATGTATGTATGTATGTATGTATGTATGTATGTATGTATGTATGTATGTATGTATGTATGTATGTATGTATGTATGTATGTATGTATGTATGTATGTATGTATGTATGTATGTATGTATGTATGTATGTATGTATGTATGTATGTATGTATGTATGTATGTATGTATGTATGTATGTATGTATGTATGTATGTATGTATGTATGTATGTATGTATGATCTTCCCGCAAGCAGGAACTCGCGAAAGAAGCCATGGAGGCTTGTAGACTCGCAAGCTGACCGAAGCCAATCTCTCGGCACACATCCATTTAACGTCCATGTCGGGAAGTTGTTATTGAACAACACCCTTGCCAGACGACACACATTGCTGTCGGCGGGGAATCGAACCGGGGATCTCATGACTGGGAGACGCCGGCGTTAACCACTAGGCTATACACTCCGCCTAACTTGTCACTTGTCATACCTGCACTTGTCATACCTGGTATTAGATTGGCGGTGGATCTGAACTATGACGTAGAGAGAGATGTCTTTAGGTGTCAGATAGCATTTTAAGACGCACTTGCACGTGCTGTGTTTCTCCAAGTTTACCTTATTATGCATTGGTTTACACCACCAATGAGACCTTTACGTAAAGGTGAATGATGTTATATTTAAAATGATAAACAGAAAGAGTAATGATTAAAAATTAGCCATTCGTTTTAATATTTGGTCACGTTGATCACTGTCTGAAATAAGGTGCTTGCGCATTATGCTAATAATATAAAGTTATACGAAATCCTTAATCTTTAATCCGCCATTGGAATTTCTAATAGTATGTTGAAGAATTTTTAAAAAATTTACAAGTAATTGTTAACGTACGTGGTTAATCATGCAAACTAATATGTCTTTCTAAGCATCGCTCGACGTTTTCGATACAAGGAAATTGGTTCGTATGTTGATTGTTCATTTCCTTTTGCATTGAGTGTATTTCGTTTTGTCAGACATTATAACGCTTTTTATGTGGGAATAACTGGACCCCATAACACGCTTACTAACAGGATACGCAGACGAAGTCAGTTTTACAAGAAATTGATATAATGCAACATGACCATAAACCCATGACAATCTTATATCTAGGAAAAATGGTTAACAACTTGTAAACCCAGCAAAAAATGTACCCTAATTTTACCGCGGTAAACTATGGTAAATGTGTGGCAAATAGGGTAAATGTGTGGTAAAATTGTGGTAAAATCAACTGCGGTACATTTACCGCAGTTTTACCATGGTATTACCGCGGTAAAAGTGCGGTACATTTACCGCGGTAAATTTACCGCAGTTTTACCATGATATTACCGCGGTATAAGTAGGGTAAAAGTGCGGTACATTTACCGCGGTAAATTTACCGCAGTTTTACCATGATACTACCGCGGTATAAGTAGGGTAAAAGTGCGGTACATTTACTACGGTAAATTTACCGCAGTTTTACCATGGCATTACCGCGGTAAAAGTGTGGTACATTTACTACGGTAAATTTACCACAATTTTACCATGGTATTACCGCGGTAAAAGTAGGGTAAAAGTGTGGTTCATTTACTGCGGTAAATTTACCGCAGTTTTACCATGATATAACCGCGGTATAAGTAGGGTAAAAGTGCGGTACATTTACCGCGGTAAATTTACCGCAGTTTTACCATGATACTACCGCGGTATAAGTAGGGTAAAAGTGCGGTACATTTACTACGGTAAATTTACCGCAGTTTTACCATGGCATTACCGCGGTAAAAGTGTGGTACTTTTACTACGGTAAATTAACCACAGTTTTACCATGGTATTACCGCGGTAAAAGTAGGGTAAAAGTGTGGTACATTTACTACGGTAAATTTACCATAGTTTTAACATGATATTACTGTAGTAAAAGTAGGGTAAGTTTATATGGTACATAAACTACATATGTGAAATTCCTACAATTGTGCCATGATTAACCACAGTAAAAATAGGGTAAAACTATACGGTGCAATTATACTATGGTAAATTTAACATAATTGTACCACAGTAGAACATATATGGGTCACACTATGAAACATGATGGTACATTTACAGCAATTTTTCCATGATTTTGTCCCATATTTTTGCAATAGTGATATGACAAACCTTTTGTTCTACTCATATCTTAATGTTGGCAATATAAATTACCTGTGGATATGAGTTGAATAAAGAAGAGAGACAAACTGCTATTCTTATATGTTATAGTATGCATCTCTTTTCCTAAAAAAAAACAAGCAGAGGATAGATACATAGAGAATTCCTTCATGGAATCCCTGATATATTTGAGAGGAGACAACAATTAATTCTTTTTTCATTATTAGGGAGAACCTAAAAGCCTTTAAAATGAAAAAAAGAACTATATAAACTAGCACACATAAGGCATAGGTTCTGTGCCTCAACACTGTGGCACACAACAATTGACCAATCAGTGTCCTCAGATTTGGGTATTCTCTGTCAGGTCCAATAAATGACTTGAAAAGTCTATGTAATTATGTTCAGAGTACTCTTTCCATTTAAAACAAGTCTTTGAGGACAATAAGAGATCAAAAGTCCAATCTGGACTACCAATCAAGTCAAAAGAAGAGAGTCAGGAATCATACCAGCTAGGGTAAATGAAATTCAACAAAGCTTTCTCATGTGTGAAACCTCCATGGATTTGATGAGTTAAAAACTGATGCATTCTACAACTGAGGACTTATATGTCAGGCATACAACCATTACAATAATGGTAACGGCATATAGCCAAATCATAATACAGTACACTGATGGGTGAAATTCAAAGGAATATATGGTGTACATGCTCAATGTGAGGTAAAACTGTCCTGCAATTAGTGTAAAATCATGGTAAACTGAGGTAAAACTAAGGTAAAAGCGTAGTAAATCTACGGTAAAATTGGGGTAAAACGTGGTAAGGGCGTGGTAAAAGTATGGTAAATTGAGGTAAAACGAAGGTAAAAGCGTGGTAAATCTACGGTAAAATTGGGGTAAAAGAACAGTAAACTGTGGTAAAAGCGTGGTAAATATACGGTAAAATTGGGGTAAAAGAACGGTAAAACTGTGGTAAATTTGGGGTAAAAGTGTAGTAAAAGCGCGGTAAAAGTATGGTAACACCGTGGTAAATTGCGGTAAAATTGGGGTAAAAGTGAGGTAAAACCATGGTAAATTTGTGGTAATTTACTGCGGTAAACCGCGGTTTACCGCGTCCATAGGGCCAAAACACCGCGGTAATGTACAACAAATTTACCGCGTTTTTACCCCGGTTTACCGGGGTAAAAGTGTGGTATGTTACCGCGGTAAATTTGAGGTAAATTTTTTCCTGGGAATACAAGTCAGAGGGATATTAATCCCTTTAAAATTAACGAAATTTGTTTCATCATTTATTGTAATTTCACCCATCTTTTCACTACAATTTTATGCATTTTCTCGATGAAGTTCTATATTCCATAACTGGTATCTCTGCAAAGGTCAACAAAGGGCAAACACTGCAAACCTTGTAAGCACAATAACTCAAAAAAGTGCAGCTTGAGCGAACTTCATACTTGGTATGTACACGAAGAAAAGATACGTATTGAAATTGATTCAGTTTGAAGGTCATTTCAGGTCAATATACACCTAGGTATGAACATTTAGAAACCACTAAAGTATCAAATACGAACAAGACATAAACTTACAGACTAACGTTATTATAAAAGTCAACGCTATTAGAAAAGAACATGTGTTCACGTGAACGTGCCAGAGAAACCCCTTGTTAAAAAAATGGTAGAGACATAATACCATCTCCCACGGCCATAAATTACGCTAGAAACAACATTTTGTAGAGATTGTAGTTTTATAATGAGACTTGCATTAAAACCGCAGTACAGAGAGCTGCACATACCAATGCTGTTAAGAATGAGTGAAATTATGAGAGTTTTCACAACATCACGAGGAAGAAAAGACATTAACCTTTGAAATATAACGTATTGTCCTGAACCAAGCGGAAATGGTGGTTTTAGCTGAATGATTGAGAGATAGGGTATTGGCAATGAGAGCATCAATGTTTCTAGCAACTGTTTTACAGCGAATGCAATGGGCGTCCACCACTACCCAACCGTCTCAGAATAGAGTTATAACCAAGTAACATAATTTCGTTTTCTATCAGGGTTTATTTTTGTCAGTGGCCATGCAAATATTATTGCAATAAATCTACGATTGGATATGGGTTTGAATTTTATCATTGTATAGAGCGGATTACCAGTAAGTTAATCTTTAATCTCGGAATTCATTAACTTGATATCATTGCCAGGCAAACTCTCAATAGTTAACTTAAAAGAAGTTAAACGTAGGAGCAAGTTCATGCCTGGACTCATGTATGGGTAACACAAGTTCACTTTTACTGCCAATAAAAGTATTGAATATGTTAACCAAAACACTTATGGTATATGAAAGACCCATATTTGCTGGTGCAGTAAGATTTTGCTAAATGCAGAAATAGATGTTTCTTTCTCTAACGAAAGACCGATATTGTCCCGATTATCCCCATGTTTTCTGCGTTTTACTACGCAGATTTTAGTCATCATTATCAAACCAAGGATCGTGAGTGACAGCTCTCACTCTTTTAGTTATTATGTGTGTATATATAATCTAGAATGAGTTTCAACTCTATCATAAAACAAAATATGTGCTTCAAAGTTAGCAGTGGTCATATCACCAAGAGAATTTCAATGTCACACTTAATTCTAAACGAGTACGTGGTAAATTTAATCCGTAGAGTTTTTATTGTGGCAAATCGCAAATGTTTAGGGTAATGATCAGTAGTGGATATTAATAACAATAAATCGGTTTGACACGTTTATAATACACAGAAAAACTGTTCTTCACAACGTTCTTCACGCCAATCGCCAGGTCGACTCAAACACATTTTCTCAAACGCTTCAATAGCCAATGAACAATCAAACGTCAACTATCCTTTGTTGTTTTACGATAAAAAATATTAAAGGGTGACACCTACATGAGACACACCAGCATAATCCGGCTCGCAAAATGAAAATTGGCCCACGAACTTGCACTAATCGGGGACTCTATAGGTCTTACGAATTTAACGGAGTTATCTGGATTCATATAATATTGCTTTCTCTACACCGTTTTTTTCTGTTGTCTTGTTTCGAAGGTCATGAAGGTCTTATTGTGTATCGCTTTGTTGCTGTCCCCTTTTGCCAGTTCCAGCACAAATGCACAAGGAATATCCCTAGATGTTGATGGCGATCATGTCTGCACAAGAACAGAAAGGTATTGTACATTTAGCTTCTCTGTTGTATTTTGCATTAAACATTTGTTATATGCATTATACAACATGTCGACAATCTACTACAAGTCGCCTAAAATCATCCTTTTACACTGAATTTTGCCATTTAACAACTCCTTAGACACTTTTAACGGGTCTATAAAGTGAAACAAATAGAACACCCGATTGGTGCCACTGTAAGAAGCTTTGAAAGACATAAACCTGTGAAAAGTAATCCTTTAATGGTAATGTATTTTCAGTCTACTGACAAACTATGCCAATAGCTATGTCTGCCGTTGTTTCAAGAGTACCCTGTTATATGTTATGTAAAATGAATTAAATTTTCCTAGCATAAGTAATAGTTAATTAATGGATGTAAACGTAACATTTATTATGCCGTTAATAACAGAGCTTATAATAAAAACGTTCATGTTCCTTCATTTTGTTTTCATTTTTCAAAGTTTGTACTTTGCACAGCTACCACAAATCGTTCCTATCGCCATACTGGGAAGATTATCAAATAATGCAACGCGGATTCTGTTGGAAAATCTTTCCGTTTCCCCCTTTTTGGTGCACGGAGTCAATGTAAGATAACATTCAGAATGAAATTAGCACTGCTAGGTGTTACTAGAAAGATAACCCTACTACCCTTTGGAAAAGATGTGTTCCTAACGTCACAAACATTGGTGTCAGTTGAAAATAGTAATCTGAGGAAGAGAAAATTCTTGAATAGGGTGATTGGGGTGGATCAGGCCCTCATGAATTGGTTAAAAGTGAAATATGAATGCCTTTCCCCCTTTTTCATGAATTCACAAGTGTGTGTTTGTGAGGTGTGTCTGTATATGATGCGAAGGGGGGGGGGGGGGTTCAGAAGGATTTGTTAACAACATCAGATAGGTATGAAGGTATTTCTCATAAGATGGGACGAACTTTGATCTTTATTTTCAGCTGAGGTAAATGTTGTTAATTCCAATATCAAGGTTAACAGTGCAAGAATGAGAATTGGTGTCCTAGTTTTGTAATTTGCTAATGGCTTTGTAAAACAGTGGCCCATACTTAGTGGTCAAATTACTCCACTATAGGTCATGCTTCCAGTTAATAAGTTTAAAAATTCTCTCCCGGAAGATCCCGGTTTATAAACGCAACCAGTTGTATACCAGAAGCTCTTTGCTGTCAAGCTACCTGAATCTTATACAATATAAGAATTATTTTTAATTTGGTAGCTGAATTGATTTGAGTTAACAGTGATCCTTTCTCCTATTAGTGTTTAATATTAGTTGCAGATAGCAAATAAAATAAATAACAGATCTTCATGCTATTTGACAATATCTTAAATTACATTTTTGTCGTTACCAGTACAAGGCATATAAAGAATTACAAACTAGAATTCAAAGACGAGGACAGACCTGTTCGGGGGTGCTGCGATGGCTATCTTTATGTAGAGCCAGTGAATTATTGTTATCGTAAGTATTCAAAATTGATTAAGCAATAATAAATGTAACATAATATAGGACGTATATATTGGCTTATATACAACCAAACTTCTAAATTAAATCTCTGTACCCAACCCATCCCCATCTCCATTCCTGTGTCATAAAATGTAGTTTTCCTTCCTCCTCACTTTGGTGAGAGAATGACATGTGTATTATAGTTGTATCTAAACGTTTGATCTTTAAAAGTGTCTACTTCAGACCATCTTTCGGTATAAGAAACCAATAAATAGTGGAAAGTGGTAAATTGAGATTATGGACTTGTAACAGTAATTTGAACTCTTCGCTTCCCTTGCAGTCGGTTAGTACCTACACTTAACACCCAATTTCCTCTAATAACTTCACCATCTTCAATAAACGAAGCAGACAATATTCATCTATCGTCCGAGTGAGTCACACAAGACAATAATAGTTTCCCCGATGGAGATAAGATACACCGTTATAACTTTAATTGCAAACATAACAAGTAACTATTAACTGCAACATAAAGGCCGACAAAAGTAATGCATTACATATTCATTACGCAATACACTTCACTGCAATTAAATCCATTTTGAAAATCGTAGCGTTCACAAGTTTTGGATAAGTAGGCAATATAAGAAGTCTAGTATAATATGTTTCTGTTAGAGATATTTGATATGTAATATCATATAGTTTCTGTACCTTTCAAGAAACATTTCTTTGCTCCATCGCGCTTTCATTCTTAAACATTCTAACCAATCATTTTTACAAACGCTTCAGGCAGAACCTGACGACCTACCCAGTCTGTTGTACAACATGTCGATACTGTTTCCATTTGGATTTGCTTTACCGCGCGTCAAGAGCCAGCAACATCTCTAACACCTCCTTAAATACATGATGTAATTTAACAGCGCCTTAAACGGATTTAAAATTAGTAAAAAAATGTCTGTACAAAAGCAAGCGGGCAAAACGTCATATTTACATTCACGGTATATTCATGAACCATTGGAGATAAAGATAATTAGTCTGCATATTTATTGAATGGATTCATATGAAGTATTTGAACTGCGATATATTTGGGATGAATGCTTCTGATATGCAGAAAATGATGATATAAGCGAGAAACTAAAAATTTAGAGTGACATCATTCTTTTGCATTAATCTTGTCTAACCCTTTCTAGCGTGTTCCACAAACAAATGGGGTACTAATTGTGCCAACGATTGCTTTTGCTTGAACGGGGCCACGTGTGATCCTACCGATGGTAGTTGTACGTGTGCAGCAGGATACACAGGTGAGAAAACCAAAAGACGTAATAAACACATTTGTCTGAGTGTATCCAGTCAGCCAATGGGTACAGTAATTTCTTTTCTGAGAATAGCAAAAATTATTGTTTTACAGACCTTTTCGTCAGCACTTTAATGAGTCTTGTGTCTATAATTCAACAAAAAATAGTCACCAATTTTGTATTTTATAATAGATGTACATCGTTAAAGTACCATAAACTGAATTCAACGTACAGGGTTCTTAGTTTCTGGAATCAAAGTCTTTTTTGTGTGAATATGCATTATCGGTAAACACATAAAGATATCATAATTATTTTTCTTCTCTCTGAATAAAACCCAGCTTTGAGTGCAACTACATCACTTTTTTCCAACTATTGACGTGTTGAGAGGGACAGTGGGGTTCATAACACAACTATTATGAAGTGGCTTAACAGATTATCTTTTTTCTATCAATGTAAAGAGTTTTCCTCTGTTTGTGTCTTTATAAAAGAAATCCGAGAAATTACCATTCATCTTTACGATTAGTAAATTATGTATTTTGACCAATTATTTGTAACCACATGTAGGATGGTTTCCATTGAAAATTTCACGAAAATCCATCACTACTTTACAAAGTCTATTTTGAATGATTAAATTCCAATTTCGTTCTATCATATCAAAATATTTTACTTGATTTATCAACACAGCCTATCCAATTGGTTAGAGGGCTTAAGAATTAGGGTCCTCAACAGCCTCTGCTTGAATACTTTTTCACCATTGTGCTCTATACTGAAAGATAAGATAGCACTCAAGAATCTCTACTTTTAGTGGCTTTTTTTTATTCGACTCAGGGTATAATTGTGGGTATACCTCTACTTGGCACAAATATGGGCAAGACTGTCAGTTTGATTGTCAGTGTGAGAATGGAGCTGCCTGCGATCCAGTTACTGGTGCTTGTAGTTGCACTGCTGGATACAGAGGTCCCCGGTAAGTAAATATTCTAAAACTACTTTCTCTGTGTGCAGAATATAACTATACCCGACAGTCCATTAGTTTGCAAGAATAGATGGAATTTTCATTAACATGAGCATATCCTTAACATAGCATGGTCAGAGAATTAAACTCACTTTTACTCAAATTCATCAATAGCAAATAATATGGACAAAAGTTTTGTTTAGAACCTACTTGGACAATTACTCAAAACTGGATATTGGCATTAACGATGAAATGATTGGATTTTTTGTTTTACAGATTTGTTGAACGTTGTCCAGAAAAGACGTATGGAAATGGTTGTAAGCAGACTTGGTTGTAAGAGACAAAATAATGCAACATGTGGTCACATAGAAGGCAGATGTTTTTGCTCACCTGGTTAGTTTTGTTTCATGTCATTTTGTCTTCAAGATAATCAAGGTATGATACATATTCATTTTGAAGTTTTAATTAGCTCTTTTCATGCGTACAGTTTGAGGACAAAAAGAATTAATCCAATGTTTCTGGTGACACTGACGTAGCTGATATATTTCGAAGGAAAAATTCTTTGTTAACTGTTCTAAAAATCTCATTTTTATATGCATTACCACCAAAACTTGTTTGTTTTATACACCAGAGTTGATGCCATGTTAGGCTCTTCAAACTGTCACTCCGTGGAACTGCAATTCATTTACCATAGTCACGTGATCATTGTCCATCACATATCATCGAGAAGGAATTACTAAAATACCTGTTTCCGTAGTTGTACTTGTTGGATCCCAATTCAGAATATGAAGTGAACAATCGTAATACCATATCACCAATATCAATCTGTTAAAGTTTCTGGTTCTGTCAAGTGTGTTGAGCAAATTGTCCTGCATAATCATCTGTTTTCAGGATGGCAGGGATTGCACTGTACAGAACCTTGTCCGGCCGACAGTTTCGGCCCTGGATGTAAAGAGACTTGCTCATGCGTAAATGCCCAGTCATGTAACAGATACACCGGAAGCTGCAAGTGCGACATTGGTTTTATTGGACAGACCTGCTCAGAACGCTGTTTGGTAAGACTTGTAATATTTGATGAGGGTATTGCTAAGCAAAGTGGAGGGAGAGAGGATAGGTGAAAACCCGGCAGTTGGAAGAGATATTTTAACTATTTTGGTTTAAAAGGCGTGCTCGTTAATGTTGGTCCCTTCACTGAGATATTTGAATTTGAACAACTTACATGGACATCAAATATTTCCATATAATTACGATGTAAATATTTCTCTTGATATAAAATACATCGTTTGACAATCTTGTAATGATCAATATTGATTTTTCATATGATGTTTAATTATTTATTAAAGCCTAAAGAGAAAGATATTAAATAGTAATTCACGAACAATCTGACCTAACTCGGGTTCTACTCTGTTCACTTCTAGTTCCTTAAAGCGGACTAAAACTGCCGATATTTATGAGATTTAAAATGCTCTTCAACACTCAAATCACATAACAATATATATCAAGTTTGACTACGCATCTTTCTATTCCACAGAATGATCCAAAAGTAAGAATTGAGAAGTTTACTAATTTTCCATTTGTGTATATCAATGAAGTAGTAATGTTTAGGGCGCAAATCACTTGCATTAAAATATATAGGGTGCCTCTGTTTGATCAATTGCCATCTAAAAAATTGGTGGAAGGCTTGGAGGTATTAGTAATCAAACTCGAAATGATATTGTGAGTAGCACTCCTTTTTGAATCCAATAAATCATCATAATGATGTAGAATATACGTCCATAATTTTTTCAGAATGGTACGTTTGGACGAAACTGTAATCTGACATGTGATTACTGTGTAGAGGCAACTGGGTGTACTAATGTGGAGGGCAAATGTCAATGTAAACCTAATTTCGATGGCGTGCTTTGTAACAGTCCTTGTGAAAATGGATTTTGGGGAGACACCTGCAAGGATCGATGTTCGTGTGAGAATGAGGGATCTTGTCATCCTACAACAGGAAAGTGTATTTGTCCTCCTGGTTTTACTGGCGTTCATTTTGAAAACTGTAAGTAGTTTTCACTAAGTTTGATGCTAAATGATTTTATTCTCATGACAAGAATTAAATCATGATAATTTTCTTTGGATGACAGCTAAGAAGATCTGTAGTACCAGTAACACAGAATTGTTAGATTTAAGCTTCTGCACTGAAGAACGTTGTAACAAACTGACGATGTGACTATGTATTGGTAGGATGTCCAACCACCTCTTTGTTCTAATCGGGTGGATTAATTCATAAATGTTTGTTAAGGAAGTACCACAGTATGTCTAGCCGTCTCAGGTCTTCTGTTCAACATTATAAATCTAACTTGCAATTAAAAGAGACACAAACGCAACTATCATCTGAGGCACATATGACAACAATCTTTGTGAAGAACAAATCTCTCCGCGAAACAGCTAAAGAAAAATATTGTTCTGTTTGGGAGATATCGTATTGTAAAAGTTGTGTCTGGGATCTACATGTGTTATGTTCTAGTGCCGTTAGGTTCTGAAACCTTTTCCCTTTCTCGTTGTTTATCATTTCATGTTTTCACCTGAGAATGTAAACAGGTTGACACTGCCACCAGCCATCATTATCTCATGTTAAGAGGTGCAATATTTTAGATTTAGCATGTGCAACCCATCTCCAATACTGGGAAGCATAAAAATATTTAAGCACTGTGACTCGATGATGTCATATCTAGAACTATCAGACTTAGTCCTTTAAGTCAGTAATGTTAAATCTGTGATATCTCCGATGTGGAAAAGATTTTCCTTAACTTTTAATGGAAATTGATCATGACAGTTATCTTCATCACATAGAGCAATGATGATGGTTAGATTTCGGTTTCATTTAATGATGCCAGTTGGATTAATGAGATTTCCAACTTATGCGATTGTCATATCATCGTTATAGAAGTAAAGCCAAGACATACAAAATTGTTAATTTTGTCATAAATTCCACTAAATATTTTCAATTTCTTTTTCATTATTTAACTCAACCTAGGCCAATGTTTTGCTATGTGGTTGATATTTGAAGTATCATATATCTTTCTACCTTTCTTAAGAATTGCTATGGTTAAAATGAAAATTACTCGAAAAAAGGCCAAATTACAATGATCGTAACATGTTCAACAGATTTTTTCTACTTGTCCACTTTTTGATTAGATTGCCCCAGTGGGACTTTCGGATACAATTGTCAATACCAGTGCCCCAGCACTTGCCTCTCCATCAATAAAACTTGTCATCCAGAAACAAGCAGTTGTATTTGTCAAGCTGGCAAGACTGGAGTTAGCTGTGACGAAGGTGAGTTATATCCTGTTTTCCTTCCGAGTGAGAAGTAATTATCCAACCAATTTATTGGAAAATTTTGTTTCATGTAGAACTTTTCTTCTATGTCAGAGTATATTGTCCATTTAACTAAAAACTGTTTCCTTTAATGATGTAAAGTTATTCGTATGTGCGTCAGTGTCAAATTTTGCTTGTAAAGGATTAACACAAATATAACAAAAGCTTAGGGTAAGAAATTAAAATGAACCAAACAATTAAAAGAAAGGAAAGACAAGATCAATACTTATGTTTGGCTGACGAAAGAGGAACACTTTGCCTTTATTTCTCGTGTATCGTTTCGAGGAACCAACATTTGAAGTTACCGAAACTTGAAGCAACAGGTTTGATGTCATAGATGCACACTGACAATTGTTACTTCATGTTTTTTAACATCAAATTTCGTGTTGAAAATCGAGATGCATTTACATCTGAAACTTTTCAACCATTGCGGTATTGATAAGTTCACATCCCTTAAAGCAAAGTTGGAATCCGAGGTCAAAACGATAAAGTAATATAATAATAGAAACCACAACCTTTTGCAGTCTCAGTGCAATTATGACATCTCACCTGTTTACGTTAAATTCACTTTATGGTGCAAACTGTGACAATGTAAACTATATATACATATCTTGAACGTACAATGTCAAAATTTTACCAGGAGGCTTAGTATATGTTCTTCTTTCATTAGTCAAAAAGAAGTATTCCTCTACGTTATCCATTTAATTACTCACAAATTCCCTTTATTTGAGCTAAATAAGAATATTATCAAGTTGATACGGGTTGCCTAGAGCTCGGCAGTGTTTGCCTAGCCGAATTCAGTGTGATGCCATCATTTATTTTTACACATTAACTTTTAGTATTTGATTTATTCGATGTACCGTTTTGTAATAATCGACTATTTTTATCCAGCTGTCTACATGATATAAAAGTGTGTCCTTAATTATTTGACTATATATTCTAAATGATCAGTCCATGTGCACAACTTTGGCAATCATTTTAGTGCTCTCTGGTTTCGGTTATGTAACTTGATTTTGAAAATAACTTGATATTGCTCTTTCATTTAATAGAATAGCCCACGGGAAAGTTTGGTCTGGTTGTTCTGAAAACTGTCTTTGCCAGAACAGCAGTAATTGCGAGAAATTTGTTTCAATATTAATTTACAGTCTTAAATGATTATAATAATTTTGTCTCATAGTTATGAAACAGTCAAGAAGCAGAATCAAACTACAAAAAAGAATTGTTAGTGCATTAGTAAATTTAGTTTTGTAATCTATGAAAATGTTGGTTAATGGTTGACAAGGATATCATCACAAAGCTAATGTTTCAAAATTGAGCTGCATCACTATTTAGTTAGTGCAGATGATCTGTATAGAAGTTGGCTGTCTCACTTTGGCTGTTTTAGCACTCCAAACAAATTAAGATGCGTCAATGTTATATTATATTGTGTTTCTTCAAGAAATGAGGCATATGATCACTACTTGTAACACTAATGGTGGAGTGGTTTAATATTATTATTATTATATTAGTGGTGTAATATTAGTATCATCATCGTACATGAGTTATCATGGTATAGTAGTGATTATGATCGAAATGAAGCCAATTTGGTAGGAAAATGGGACCAGTAGAAATTTACTGTCTCACCATGGTTGTTTTAGTGATTTAATTAAATTAGGATGCGTCAGTGTTCTGTTATACTTGTTTTTTCAAGTAGTGAGGCATATGATATATCTATGGAGCTAGTTTGAGATTCGCTAATGAAAACTGAAGTAAAACTCCCGATGATTTAATAATTGGTAATCTGTAATGACTGAATCAGGTTCGTCTTGTTTGTTTTTAAGATTGTACCAACGACACATACGGATACAATTGTCAGTACCAGTGTCCCAGCGATTGCATCGCAAACAACGGAACTTGTGATCTTGATACAGGTGTCTGCATTTGTCCGGCAGGCAGGACAGGAGTAAATTGCAATGAAGGTTAGTCATATCTTGTTTTCTTCCAAAGTGAAAATAATTATCTGACCATTTACAACAGTAATTTGCATCTCAGTGGACCTCTGTGCAAAGACCAAATTTGTATATGCACTTGTCTGAAAGATTTATTGAAAATTTGACTGATTTTTCTAAACATTATTAAAGATATTTGAAATGTAACATCATATAGTTTTGTTTACCTATCAAGAAACATTTCTCTACTCTATCGCGCTTTTATTCTTAAACATTCTTGCCAATCATTTTAAAACACTTCAGACAGACCATGCGGACCTACCCAGTCTGCTGTACAACTTGTCGATACCGATACCATTTAGATTTGCATTAAAGCGCGTCAAAAGAAGTCAGCAAAATCACTAACACATCCCTACATACATGAAGTAACTTAACAGTGCCTTATACGGGATGTAAAATTAGAAATAGATGTCTTTACAAAAACATGTGGGAACATCGTTCATCATCGGAGAGAAAGATATAATAATCCGCATATTAAATGGATGGATTCACATGAAATATTTGAATTGCGATATATTTGGGATGTTTGGTTCTATATTTAAAAAAATATTGAATAAGCGAGAAACTACATTTAAAGTGACATTATCATTTCTTAAGTAAGTGATACTGACATGTGAATGTTGGTAATAGCATATGTTTGCATTAATTTTGTTTAACCCTTTTTAGTGTGTTCCATGAACAAATGGGGTTATAATTGTACCAACGACTGCATATGCTTGAATGAGGCCACGTGTGATCCTTCTGATGGTAGTTGCAATTGTGCAGCAGGATACACAGGTGAGAAAAATAAACCTAAAGATAATAAATAGAAGAAATCAAAGACGTGATAAATAAAGTTGTCTTAGTGAATCAAGTCAGCCATTGGGTACAGTAATTTTTGTACTAAGGATATAGCAAAAATTCTAGTTATTTTTACAGACCATTTCATCAGCACTTTAAAGTGTCTTGTGTCTATATGTGAACAAAACATAGTCACCAATATTGTATTTTCAAATAGTTGTACATCGTTAAAGTACCATCAACTGATATAACGTACAGCGTTGCGATTTCTAGAATCAAAGTCTTGATTGTGTGAATATGCATTATCGACAGACACGGAATAAATAATAATGATTTTTCATCTCTTTCAATGAAACCCAGCCTTGAGTGCAACTGCATAACGTCTTTTAACTATGGAAGCGTTGAGAAGGACAGTGGGGTCATAATACAATTAATTTGAAGTGACTTATTAGATTATATATTTTTTGATCAATTTAAAGAGTTTTTTCTCTGTTTGTGTCTTTATAAAAGAAATTTGAGAAATCACCATTCATCATCAAGATTAAGAAATTTATGTATTTTGATCTAGTGATGTTGCTTTATAATTTATATCCACAGTAGGATGGTTTTCAATTAAAAAAAAATGAACAAATCTGATGTTAGGAATATCTAATCATTACATAACCAACTTGAAAAAAGTCCATTTTGACTGATTACATTCTTTCGTTCTATCATTAAAATATTAAACAAATAGGTATAGCTTCTGAGAATAGAAATGAAATAGTTAAAATCATAAGTCGTGATTTCTCAAAACAGCCTATCAAGTTAGTTGGGGCCCAAAACAGCCTCTGTATGAATACCATTTTACCATTGTGCAATATACTACACAACAATTTAATATTAGCTTAACTTGCACTCAAGAATCTTTATTTTTAGTGAGTGTTTTTCTTTGCATTTGACTCAGGGTCTGATTGTGGGGATACCTGTAATTGGAACAAATATGGGCCTGACTGCCAGTTTGATTGTCAGTGTGAGAATGCAGCTGCCTGCGATCCAGTTACCGGTGCCTGCAATTGCACTGCTGGGTTCAGAGGTCCCCTGTAAGTAAACATTCTAAAACTAAATTCTCAGTATCCCAATGTCTTCAGGATATAATTTTACCCGACAATTCATTATTTTGCAATAAAAGTCGGAATCTTCATTAACCTGCGCACTTCCCTAAGATAGCATCGTTATAGAATTATACTCATTTCAAATTTACAAATAACAAGTATATGGACGAAAGTCTTGTTCAGAAGCTGCTTGAACAATTACACAATACTGAAAATTGGTAATCACGTTGAAATTACTGGATTCGTTGTTTCACAGTTGTGTTGAACGTTGTCCAGAAGGGACGTATGGGTACGGTTGCAACCAGACTTGTCAGTGTCAACATAATGCAACTTGTGATTACATCGATGGCAGATGTTTCTGCTCGCCTGGTTAGTTTCCTTCTTTTCATTTTGTCTTCAAGACAATCAACATATTATACATATTCAAGTTTGAAGTTTTAATTAGCCAATTTAAAGCGTACAGCTTGAGGGCAGAAAGAATTAATCCTATGTTTCTTGTAACAATGATGTGGTTGATATATTTCGAAGGAAATATTCTTTGTTTACTGTTCTAAAACCATGAAATGTTCTTCAAACTGTGCCTACATTGAACGGCAATTCATTTACCATAGTCACGCGATCATTGTCGATAATGTATATTCGAGAAGAAATTACTAAAAGATGCCTGTTTGTGTAGCAGTATTTGTTGGATTCCACTTCAGAATATGAAGTGAAAATACCCTATAATCAATGTAACTCTGTTAAAGTTCCTGGTTCTGTCAATTTAGTTGATACCAAACTGTCCTGCATATTCTTCTGGTTTCAGGATGGCAGGGATTTCACTGTACAGAACCTTGTCCAGCCGACAGTTTCGGCCCGGGATGTAATGAGACGTGCTCATGCGTAAATGCTCAGTCATGTGACCGATACACCGGAAGCTGCAAGTGCGACATTGGTTATATTGGACAGACCTGCTCAGAACGCTGTGTGGTAAGGCTTGTAATCTTGATGAGGGATGGCAAGTGGAGGGGAAAGAGGTTAGGTATATAACCGGCATCTTTTGGGCCAGTTGTACATGGAACAGATGTTTGGTATAAAAGGTGGGTTCGTTTATATTGGTTCCTCCACTGAGATATTTTAATTTGAACAACTTAAATAAACATGAAATATTACTTAAAAATATTACGAAATGATATTGTGAGTAGTACTCCTTTTGAATCCAATCAATCATTATAATGATGTACAATATACGTCCATAATTTTTCAGAATGGTACGTTTGGACGAAACTGTAATCTGACTTGTGATTACTGTGTAGAGGCAACTGGGTGCACTATCGTGGAGGGCGAATGTCAGTGTAAACCTAATTTCTATGGCGTGCTTTGTAACAGTCCTTGTGAGAATGGATTTTGGGGAGACACCTGCAAGGAGCGATGTTCGTGTGACAATGAGGGATCTTGTCATCCTACAACAGGAGAGTGTATTTGTCCTCCTGGTTTTACTGGCGCACATTGTCAAAACTGTAAGTAGACAAGAATCATAATATTTTTCTTTGGATGACAACAAAGAACGTCTGTAGTAACACTAAAACCGAATAGTAACATTGAAGCTTCTGCACTGAGGAACATTGTAACAAACTGACCTCGTGACAAGGTATTGGTAGTATGTCCAACCACCTCTTTGTTCTAATCGGGTGGTATAATTCATTAATGTTTTTAAAGGAAGTAACTTTGTCATAAGTTCTTTAAAAATTTTTAATTTATTTTCCAATACTTAACCCATCTAATCTAGGCTAATACGGTGTAATAGATATTTAAAGTATGATAAATTTTTCCACATTTTTGTAAGAATTGCTATATTTAAAACAGAAAACACACATTTTTGCTTGAGAAAGTGCTAAGTTACAATGATCGTGACATAAACTATTTAAAATATTTTTGTCTAATACAAAATTTATGTTTGGCTGACGAAAAAGGAACACGTTGCATTCAACTCCCGTGTATCGTTTTTCGATAAGCCACATTTGAAGTTACCAAAAAGAAACCTGAAGCAAGCAAGTGTGATGTCATAGATGCACACTGAAAAAGTTGTTCATGTTTTTGTACATCAAGTATCTTCTTGAAATTCGGGATGCAATAACATATGAATACACTACACCTATTGGGCTATTAATAACTCCACATCCCCTAAAGCAAAGTTGAAACCCTGTTGAATTTGAATTATTCGATGTGCCGTTTTGTAATATCTACTATTTGTATGCAGCTGTCTACTTTATATAAAAAATGTAACCTGAATTTATTTTAAAAAGTCCATGTGAAAAACATCGGAATCGCTTTAGTGCTCTCTGTTTTTTGGTTATGTGACTTGCTCTTTGGTTTTGTTTGTTCTGAAATCTGTCTTTGCTAGAACAATGCAAAATGTTTTGGGAATATAAGAAATGTAGAAGTTTGCCGTCTCACTATGACTGCTTTAGTACTTTAATTAAATCACGATGCTTCAGTGTTCTGTTATATTGTATTTCTCTAAGTAGTGAGGCATATGATTCATTTCTGTAGTTAGTTTGAGATTTGCTAATAAAAACAGAAATATAACTCTCGATTATTTTAATATTGGTAAGCTGTAATGACTGCATCAGGTTCAAGAGGTTTTCTCGTCTTGCTTTTTTAAGATTGTACTAACTACACATACGGATACAAATGTCAGTACCAGTGTCCCAGCGATTGCATCTCAAACAACCAAACTTGTGATCCGGTAACAGGTGTTTGTATTTGCCCGGCCGGCAGGACAGGAGAAAATTGTAATGAAGGTTAGTCATTCTTGTGTTCTTCCAAATTGAAGGTAATTATCTGACCACTCTGACTAATATATGCACATTCCTGACCTTGTAAATGAGGCCCAGATTTTGGGATATGCCTCACGTAACATGCTGACATCCATTCCTATAAACGCCATTTATGATTTTACATAAGTCACTGATAAGGACCACAGCCACTCACTTGCAAGGAAAACGAAAGAGGTAGATATTAGATGATGATTGTGGTAAAGCAACATCTACACCAGAAGTTGCAGCCCGCGTCGCAGCCAAGTCGTCGAGACAAACCAGTGATGTGATTCACTACCTTATCAGGTCTCTCCGGATCAACAAATCAGATTCCTACCTACACAAACAGTCATGACTCCTTACTCAAAACATTATGATTCCGATCAGGCATAAACAAAATCTTTAACATTACTAGCTGGTCCTCGGAAACGGAAATCCATCAGCAGAAAGAAAGGTAACACTAAAAAGTGACCGACACACCAGTAAGAAACGAAATCGCAGAAGCAGAGAAAATTGAAAGAAGCAAGCAAATGCTATTCTTGCATTTGCTAAGAAATATTTAAAATCGCACACACCCAATCTAACCAAACAGAAGCAATTGGCTACTGAAAACAGGTCGTGCACCGAATTCGGCCGCTTAATAACGGAACTACTAAATGGTGATTCCGACTCCCGGAACAGGAAGTAGATCAGGATATTGTTGAGGGTCAAAGTCCTCGGAACGTCTAGAATAATCCATTATATTCACCGATTTCATGTTCGTGGTGTTGATGATTTTGTTCTGAAGTTTGTCTTTGTCAATATTACGCATAATTAACGCTGAATTCAGTACGTTTGGTTTGAGCTCAGATGGTGAGGATCTGTTGTCACGTGATAGAAAAGCAAAGAATTTGCCAATGTCCACACTTGATGGGACACCCCACTCAGTTAATATTACCTTGTCGTCTTAAGAAGTGGAACCCTCAGCAGATCGACTAGATTTGAAATCTCTTACTTAATGAATTGGTCCAAACTTTTGTATGTGTGTTTTTGTGATTCCCCCTTAATTTCTCCCAAACTTTTAGAATTTAGTAAATTAGTTCTCCTCTGTTAGCATGCGTCATCATGCTTCAAATTAAATCAATATCACAAGAAAGGAGGACATGTTTTTCGATCATAGACCATCTAGATAGCTTCGTTCGAAATCTCTCGATATTTTATATGAACCTCGATCAAAACTCAAATCAGCAGGCGATCGTGCCTTTTCTGTGTTTTCACCTCGTCTATGGAACAACACGGATATCACAATCAGACAGTCCACTTCTGTAAAGTCATTTAAAGTTAAGTTAAAAACCTCTATTTTTAAAGAAGTCTATGGGTAAAATTACATTATTATTTCCATTATTATTATAAGTCTAGGTCTTCTATTACAATTCTGTAAAGCGCATTTGAGCATCCCCCCATACCTAGAATTTAGAAAAACTGAATTATATATCAAAGAAATTATGCAACTGCCTTTGGAAAAGTGTATAATCTTTACTAAATCACTGCTTCACCAGTTGATTCACAATGTCGATATAATTTTTTTGGACATGAAGAAATGTATCTTTTTTCTATATACTTTTGAGGATGTCCAGTGAAAATATATGACTTTCTGTGTAAAATCGTCTGACAAAATCAAGGTTTCTTACTCAATGATGAGTGATGAAAAAGTAGAGCTATTCCATAACTACCAGTATTCGCAATTGAGTTCTGTTTGAATAACAATCAAGCTGTAAAATATTTTAATTTTTCCTGTAAACTATTTAATTTCCAATTGTCTCGAACGTTATAGTAAACTCATCTAGCTCTTTGGGAGAGTCGAGGTAAGACGGTATTTCCATTACAATGTTTTATACATATGTAATGATATTGAAGTACGTTTCCCAACTCATCTTGCAAAATTTTATTTCCACTTCACTACAACATTTTTACCGACTTGGATACGTAGAGAAATATGGACCTCAACTCAATTGCCCTGGCTTTCTGTTTCATACTTTAACGTATGGGCTTGTTAATGTGGTATATTATGTTTCTTTTCAAGGGGACACGAAAGATAGTGGTGATATTTCCTGGATGCCCTTTATGGCAGTTCTGTTTTCTGCTGGTATGATGTTGCTGGTAGTATGTATTGTGATTTACGTTAAAAGGCGAAATTATGCTGGATATTCACCTTTGTAATGAAAGGTAAGTTCTCAGCTGTCTGACGTACTGTCCATACTGTATCGCTTTTGTAAGTAGTTGAACAATGCTTTAAGATTCAAAATTGCAGCTCCCTGAGTATATCATAACAATGGGTATGAACTTATCTTCTTGTGTAGCGCTACTCCAAATTGTCTAGGGCCAAGTGGCTTTAGCCTCCATGAGCCCTAACCATCCTTTCGTCAGGCCTGAGTAGATTACGTGACATTGTAAATCATGGTTTGATAATACCAATGCAGGGGTTATCTTGTATCTTCAAATTATTAAAATAACACAACAAAAGCCATTTCCGCTGTAGAATATGAGCGTTTCTGTATTACATGATTATCCTAGTCAAACTTGCCGTTGTTGCAAACCACATTTTTACTCGTAAATAATTATGTATTTTCTGCTTTGGTAGGTACATCAAACGTCAATAGGCTGCACCATCTAGTCTTATCATAATGACCTCTGTAGATTCCTTGGCACTAATCGATGAAGCCATCATCAGTCAATGCCTCCAGAGTGACTCGATATGCTACCGATGCTGTCTACATCCAAGGGAAAAAATTTGTTTCTAACATACCGCTGTCATTTCTATATATATATATATATATATATACATATATATATACATACATATATATATATATATATATATATATATATATTATGAAACCTATGGGTGGAAAAGTGAATTTTTAATCCTCTTCTATTGTTAACGATCTAGTATGTTTTTATTTTTCTCAAGTGACGTGCATTCATAAAAAGCATGTGATGGATAAATGACATATTGCATAGACAAATCGGGTTATCCAGATTTGAACTGTTTTTGCCTGTCATTTGCATGCAGTCTGGAAGGTAAAATATATCAAGGTATAAAATGCTTAATAAATGTAGGGGTAAACCATTACACATGGGTTTATAACAGGGAATCATGTTCTCATAAGAAATATAAAAGTATGGATTGTTTTATTTAGACATTCAAATATTGTATAAGAGTAATTTCATATTGCATAAAAAATGCAGTTTTAAATCCTCGATGTGAATAAAGTATCCTTAGTAACTTTGTTTATGTTATTGCTATCTACACTGTAATTATCAAGTAACGTGAAGAGTATTTTAACCACCCCTTAACTAATATAAGCACCAGTCATATAACGAAACCGGACCGCAATAAAATTTCAAATGTGAAAAAGGCACTACGTAACCATGAGCGCTATTAACAAGCAACTAAGCAATGTCACAACCCATACCAAAACTGCTTTCGAACAAGATATGGCACCGCTACTTATATAAGTAGCAGTTCCATGCATAGTTGTATGCAACCTACACTAGGTCTAAACTGGTGGGATCATACTAAACAAATGACAAGCGAATGAACCACTGTCAGCACCAGACATTATAAAATGGAGGGGCGGGTAGGGTTGGAGTGCAAATGCACCTGTTGAAAGTGCACATCACACGAACATTTAAGCTGGTGAATATGTCCCTCCCCACGCCCACGCATAATATGTGATCCTAATTTTCATTTATAATATTTGAAGTTTTGCATGAAATTAAAAATTGTGCCTAGCTGTAATATTTTATGACCAGGGTTGCACAATGATGGTATGGATACGAGCGAGCGACCAAGGAATGGCAGTGGGAGTGAAATTATATGTGATCCTCTATTTTTTTTCATTAAAAGATAGTACCGTAGTACAGAGTGTATTTTAGACTCATGAAAGACGAACACACTCTAAACATCCTGATGAATATTGCATCCAACTTCAGGATGGCGTTCCCGAGATACTAATGATAATTGAAATTGTCACAGGTCGTACCTACGGTAAGCTGGACGCAAACCTGTGATGTTATAGTTGCACACTTGCAGCGAAAATGTTTTGGTTTACTTAATTGTTACAGGTTGTATCTACTGCTATGTATCCATGGCAACTGTTGTGATGCAATCAGTCTACTTACCTTCGTATGTCATGCATAATTTATTGGTCTCTTATCTATCGTTGGTATCTGCTTTGCATGTGCCGTTTAAATTGTAAGAGGGCATATAGGGAAAGGTGGTGGTTAGAAGCGGACACAATACGGAATCAAATAAACGGAGAGTAACCCTCAGTTCGACTTCAGATATTTTCCGTGTATACTTCTTGTACATCCCGTCACGCGTAACATTATGTTCACGTTATTATTTTAAACTTGGACTGGATGGGTTCGAAATTTAAATAAAGGATGTGACGGTAACATTATAATGACGATGGTAGTGTTGTCATACTGAGATTCATCGCAGTTGAATAGTTTAATTAAACTTTAAAAAACTAGAACAATGTTTTACTGTGCGCTTCTATGACCTAGATCCTCGTTGCTTCAAAACGTTGCTGCAAAACGTTTCAAATAGGAGTCGAATGCAAATATCTCCAATCATCTGTCATACGTGAGTTTTCCTCTGGACTGTCCGTGTGTGTCTTCTGTGATCTGTTTACAATACAATACATCTGATGATATGTATAATACTGAAGTTTTCCATAGGGATTGTTTAATCCCGTTCGATAATGATCATACCCTAATTTGTAGAACTTTTTAACCTCCCGAAGGTTAATCCACACTTTAATTGACGAAAGCCACCAGAATCCCCAAAGTGACCAAACATTCGACTATGCTTATCTATTTCCTAGACATTTTGTCTAGAAACATCAACTGTTGATTTTGAAATATCCGAATTTCTCCATTTTTGAGTTTGATTTCTTGTCAAAATTTTGAGCCTTGCTGTCAAGATATAAAATGATTCAAAAAGTATGTTCTTTGTAATTATTACCTTTTGGGGGAAAATTTCACCTAAACTGTAGAGATGTAGGTGTTTTGAATGACTTTTGTTGCCAAAATTCGGGACAGAATTTGAAAATTAGACTCATATCAATATCAGTACCTTTTACAAATTTCGGGGTTTCAGAGGATATGACACTGCATCTGTATGCGATGACAACTTAAACTTTCAACATCTGCACCCACGCTACTCCTTCCACAACGCACATCGTCAGGTATACTTCCTGTGAGTCCTGGTGGTCTATGGAGATAGGACTGTACGATCCCACGTGTTCTCTTGTAGTTATTTCATTGTATGCACATGATAGGAACACTCGCAATGGGAATGCTTTGAAATTGAACTTGATCTTTACGATATGGCTTTAGTTCAGTTTTAGAGTTTAAGCTGCATGACATGATCGAAACATGATTCATACGCAAACGAGGTAATCTACTACTTTTGAAATGCTATTATCGCTGTATGTGTACCGTTTACGGGGTTTCACACAGTTTGACTAGTCGGATTAGAGAAAATAGATTCTGTCATTCAGTGGTAATTTATTTACTTATTATTTATTTACTGATATTATAACCGTCAGCATTTCATTTCCTCTTTGGTTAACATTCGAGATGTTTATAGCAATTCAATTTACTAGTATCAATTTCGTTTAAGTTTACTTGAAATGTATATGTCAGAACTGATTTAGTATTGACATATGTAAACATAAACACAGCAAAAATTAAATGCTTAATTTAACACTAACACATCTGCAGTCCTGCATGTATGAAGATTTTGTGGAACATGCACTTTATGCAATTTATACGAATGAAATAACTACAATAATATCTCATATTGTTTATAACATGAACTAATTGAAAGAATTAAAATGAAGGGCAAATATACATAAATGGCACTCTCAAATCTCAAAACCGCCCGGGCAGATGCATTCCCGACTATATCTCAGCACAAGTAGAGCATTCGGAGGAACACTCATCGCCATAGTGTACCAGGTGGACATGCTGACAATTATTTAATAAAACCATCAAATATTTTTGCATCATATGTCTTGCTGAACATTTGATCCTTTATTGTAACCTTTCTACCAAGTTAAAATTGGGTAATTCTTTATTTCAAATCTCAAGATGGTAAACACATCCCATGACTATATGAGTAATTAGCTTGACTAGCTAAGTTTCGTTTCAAATAATGAAGTACACATCACAACTTAATCTATTTGGCTTTGACTGAAACATGTATAAGCGAGGAATGCCGAGGAATGAATAAAATGGACTCATTTGAACCAAGCTCTCTCATTGTCATTCACTCTTAACTCCATGAGGTATTTCAGTTCGATCAGTTGTGGTAGTATCGGAAGTAGCCCTTGGTAGGGTTGATAAATCGTTGAATCTATTATCAAAGCACTATCATCCACTCCACATCATTGTGCACAATAAGCTGACCTCCTAACAACAATACCCAATAAGAATGGAGTTTCTATTATATGTTATTTTATCCACTTAACTAGAAATTCTGCATTTCTACTGCTAATACTGTTATTGAGTACAATAGAATTGTTTGAATTTCTTGTGTCGTAGTATTTACTCTAAATCACACTCAAACTCAGAATGATAAAGATAACCACATAAGTTGACCAATGTCTATCACATTTGTGTATCGATCTTTAGTTAGTTGTCTTCAAAGTACGATGTAATGTGACCGTACTGCTTCGATATAACTCGAAAGTAATGTAACATTAACTTGTTAACGTAAGTTAATGGCAGTTTCACATTAGCGTAATCCACGCTAATTGGTTCACGTATGCAGCACTACTCTTCACAGCAAACACTTGAGAACGTATCTTGAAATATTTCAAAATATTAATCAACCAATAACCAATCGAGCAGCACCACTCAGGAGGATATGGCCATTTTTGCCCGAGTTCAGCCCGTTAACCTCAAATACGCGCGAGTAATGCAAGTGCAATAGCAGAGCCATGATTTTAAAGCCAATGATAATTTAATATTAATGAGATCAACTCACCCTCATCGCAATACTTGCCCCTTGTACATTGTCTGCATCACAATATCCTGTCACAGAGTCGCAAATGCCCTTGTTCTGACAGAGACAGGTTTCAGAACAGCCCGCACCGAACTTCCTTGTCGGACACTCTTTTTGAAAGGGGAAACAATTCAGTGAGAGAGAGAAAGCCGTTTCATCTAAATTTATATATTATTCAAACAAAATCAAATTATGGTATACGACCGATTTTCTTATAGACTGACTGTGTAGTAAACTTAGTCAAATAGTATTGTAAATGTAGATGCTATCATTGCAGCTAAACAAACTGATTAACAGAAAGGACACTTTAAATTGGCTGCAATTCATAACATTTATAGTCACATGTCTATGAAATGTAGCCTCAGAAAAATGTATTGAATATGTAGTTATTATCTAGCTATCAGGCTTCCACATATACATCTATACGTTATTCCTCCTCGATGTATTTTTTATGAATACCGGGTGTTCCATGCACCATTAGGAAAGACATAGTACAAATGCGGGAATGAAAATATAAACCTAGTATGACAACACGAAATAATAGCAGAACAGGAATGAGAAGGACAAACGTAGTAACCTATAAATGATATTTAACAGCTTAAATCAGAAGTGAAATCCCAAATGTAAAAAAGAATGATAGCAAATGAAATTATCTATGTGCTCAGTTGACATCATATTGACAGATTTTGAAATCGTAAATAACAAAAAAGAAAAGTAAAAGCCGTCAACAAAATTGGGTAGAATAAACTAGGAAGGATGACCAAACGAGTAATTAAGGAACAGTAGAAAATGTATGACTGCAGGACAATTTTAATGAGATCATATTGTTTTATTGAATGGTTCCAGATCATCTCATATTATTTTTTGACAATATTGTTGTTCCCATTCTTATGTTTATCCTTACCTCTTTTAGGTTTGACTGCTACGATTGATTTAATAAATTGAATTCTCTTACAAAGGCTCTTTTGTGGACACGAAGTTTGCTAGCAGGTATTTTTTAAATTTTATTTTCAGTTGAATTATTGTTAGAAATGATTTTGATTTATTGGAATACCAGGAATAATAAACAGGCCTTCCTTTTACGGCTCCTAAAATGGTGACTGGCGAAACCATACTTTCTACTGAAATAACTGGTGCAATACCCGGAAACTAGAAGCTCATATACGTCGAACGCGAAACTGCGTGGAACATTGTCTTGGGTATATTTCAAGCCTTCGGTTAGTGCATACCCACAGAAGTAAATTAAGTTGTTCTAATAAGAGTCAAAAGGTAAACAGTTCCGTGAAGTTTACCTAGGATCAGACGAGCGTATGATATCATATTGTTATAGTGAAACCAGATAAATGTAACGTCATATTGATATATATCGCCACGATATAAACATCATTACCCATAAATAACATCTCATAAGATCATATGATGTTTACTTCTTTCCACAGGAGTTGGCAATCATCAAAAGGCAGTAACTTGCACCGATGATTGCAATCACAATCAGACAATGAAATAGTTATACTTTTATACTGTATACTTACGTGCACTCTTAAACATGAGAGAAGCACTACACGGAAGGCACTGCAGTATGTTTGCAAAAGTAGCGTTGTATTTTTTTGGATGGTATGTCAACTCTAACTGTAAATTCGAAATTACGACATCAGCGGATTACATATAAATAACTCTAGCCAAAAGAAAAAATATATATAGTTGATACGTGTTTGCTACTGTAAATACCGTATTTCCCCCATAAAACAGATAGTTGCAGAATACTATTTAATCCCGTGTTTTTAGTTTTTAAAGAAAGTCATTTGAAAATCAAAGAAGGAGAACTAATATTCATATATTAATTTATTGATGGCTGTAAAGTCAGAGGCTGCACTACTGGTGTAACTACATGATGATTATGATCCTCAGCCTAAATTCTTCTGTGATGTAGAAAGTGAGACTACGCGTAGCACCACGGGTTTACTTAGCCAAGGTAAAGGTGAACTAACAAACATACAGTCCATAAAAGTATACTAAAAGTAGAATGCGAAATCAACATGTGACATCCACATTCCCCCATGCCTGTTTTTGTACAAGTATATTACACTGAAGTTAATCGCACATGTCATTTGTTAGTTGAAATTACTATGGAGCCATCCAAACTGTTGTAAAGAGCCTGAACACAAAGTCAGTGCCATTTAGTACTTTATGTCCAATTTATGTCCTTTATTTTCCAATTGATAAACAAAGGAAACCTGTAATCAAAGGTAGCACAATAGCATTTAAGCTATTTTTATAACTATATAACGGTCTAAGCAGCCTGAGTTGACTTAGAAGGTACTGCAGATAATGGACACTCATGCATGATTTGACGATGTCATTGCCAGAGTGACCTTCCTGTTGCTTGTCCGTCAGGCTTATTGAGTGTGACACAATCGGATGTTACCGTATACCTGAGTTTTCTGCATTGCTTGCTAAGGAGAATTTGCCAAACTGATTGTTGCCACATATACGTCAACATTGAAGGTCTTAACGTGAATGAGTTATTTTCGTACAATCGGGATTTACGTATTGCGCAATGTGTATTGCGACAAACGCCCGTGCGCATAGGTCTGTCTAACAACAGATACAGTAATGGGCCGAATTCACACCTAAATGGATAATCATCAATTCACATGAATGCCTCTTCATTCGTTTTATGGCTTATCACAGAACGTGTTATACTTTGCACCTAATATTGCGCAAAAGCTTCGATGGGATAGGAGGTGATATTTGGCCCTATTGGTCTCTTTACGGTTGCATTACACTTGGAACTAGCCCTGAGAGAATCGTTCTGGTTGATTGAGAATTCCTCATAATTTGTTTTGTCAAGCTATTATGCTTAAGGTAAGTAATTCTTACAAGATTTCTTAGTTCTTAATATAAAAGTGCTGTATTATCTAAAAGGAGTTGTCTGCAGTACTGCTATTATAAATTTCAACCTAAAATCAATCTTTCAGGAAGTCACATTGTAGAAGTGTTTGTTTGATTTTCGATGCTGGTGATTTAAAACATTATTGGCTGAAAGAGTTAATTGAAAGGAACCTTTTTTTCTAAAAGATGACATTGAGTTCATCAAGTATCATCTAGTGCGTGAATAACTCATATGAAAGATCAATTTTTAAGATGCACAAAATTAGCTTCATATTTTACTGTAATTTCCTCCATCTTTTCACTACAATTTTTGAAGTTCTATATTTAGTTAAGGAAATTGTCCATAGTCTCGGTGGTGTACGTCTTATTAACGTTAACACGAAACTCCAGAAAGTGAAACTTGTTTGATCTTCATAACTGGTATCTCTGCAAAGGTCAACAGAGGGCAAACACTGCAAACCTTGTAAGCACGATAACTCAAATAGTGCAGCTTGGGCAAACTCCATACTTGGTATGTACACGAACAAACGATACGTATTGAAAGTGATTCAGTTTGAAGGTCATTTAAGGTTAATGTATAGGTGAAAGCAGGGAGTTGTTTTAACTCCCTAGTAAAAGTATGAAAACCTAACAACCACGAAATTTTCAAAAGCAAAAATATCAATTCCCTAGCGCTCTTCCTTATGCAGCGGTGTAAAGTCACAACAGTTACTTCCCACACCTCCCGTGGACTTACTGTTAGGCCATGTTTTTCTTCACCGATAACAGTTCTTTCCTCATTTCATTACACTTTGTTTAAAACATCTTTAGAAAGGTGGAATAAATCTCTTCATATCTCAGTTGTTTTCTAGTTTCTATTTAGCACGGCACAATCGGACTTTGGGGGTTAAAATGTAGAGCTACGTAACTTTTGAAAACCAAAAGTCACATGTAAAATCATGGGGTAAAACACACATGGCAACCTGTAGCGCCGTCCGGCTTTTGAAACTCCATTATTGAAAGTTCAATTGTGTCTCTACACTGTTAAAAATAATGGGCAAAATTTACCCAACTTTTTAACCAACGTTGGGCATGTATTCAGCAACCTCAAAAGTTGGGCAAAAATTGACCAACCCGAATAGGTATAATAAATTCTCAACAGTTGGGAGGGGAATTACCCAACTGTTCAGGTTAGCCATTTCCCCAACTGTTGGGTGGGTCATTCATTTTGTTGGGCAAATCATTTAACCAACGTATGGGTTAAGGCACCAGTAATGGATCCATCTGTTGGGCAGTTCATTTAGCCACCTGTTGGGTGTATACTAAATTTGTCCCAATTGTTGGACAATTCATGGATTTTGTTGGGCATTTGCAACAACCAAATGTTGGGTTAATCCTGAACCACTTCCAACTGTTGGGGGTTTCTTAGATCGTGTTGGGCAATAATGGAAAAGAACTGTTGGAATTCTAAAAACTCTAAGACATCACATCCTTTGAAATAAAGAAAGATACTGTATTTTGTAATACTTGGAACACCTTTATTCACTGACCTTGAAGAAGACATGTATAACTATCATGGGTGAATAAACTTATTGTTGAATGAACTGAACTTGAACAAGACATATAACTATAATGGTTGAAGAAACTTATTGATTGAACAGTATAATTTGATATAAGAAGTCTTAAATTCAAGTATTCTTGAAACAAGGGTATGAACTGAAATAAATTAATTAATGAAGCCATATGTTTCATTTATGTAGGGTTCACGCACATTACTTGGAAACTCATTTTGATCTGAAACCAACCTTCCCTAAGTGACATTAACATTTCTAGCCTCAATTTTCTTAAGAATCCCACAGGATAAATTTTATGGAAAAAAATGCCAATGGCTTTGTGATTCCTTGCCATGAGAACTAAAATCCCCCTTGTACATCATACACCAACTTTGCATTAATATTTTAACCTTTTACCTTAAGTTTAACCCCAAAAGTTTCAGTAATGTGGATCAAAAGCACATATACACCCTCCATTTCTGGAGTACCCATGTATGAAAGTGTACTGGTTAAAATAAATATTTAACCAATGCAAGGGTGGATCAAAATGGGCTGCAATCAAGGGGTGTAAAGCTCCATACTATAGTTAAACAGGAAGCAAAACAGGTTGTCAGCAATGTTCTTGTACCTAAATGCTAACTGCCTTCAGCCCACTACTGCCCTTGCTGTCTTTTCTTGTTTAGGAAATGGAAATTTGCTGTGGTCAGACTCACTCCCTCTCTAGATCTATGTTAGGACCTATGTTTTCTGACCATAGCTAATCACTTATTACCTTTGGAGTCTTTTAAACTCATCATTAATTAATTAATAATTATGTGGAACCATGTACAAAGTTGAATTTACAAAATTTAGAGCAATTTCTTTTGCACTTGAACAATTGTCTTCCACAATCTAATGATATTGGCAAAACATTTTCCACAAAATGATTACTACATAACTAGCCATCTTTAAATTGTTGAATAGGAAAAGCTCTCTTTTTTAGATGAACATGAATGGAACACTTTTAAACTTTCGTTCTAATGAATAATGGTATTAAAGGAGATATGAGGGCTGGCAAAAAAATGTCTTTGAAAATGTTCTTCATGATAATTAAAACAAAGATCCACAAATTTTGATATATTGCTATGCTAATTTCTGTGTTTCTGTGCTGTGAAGCAAGCTATACAATGTTCATATGATTTAAAAACTGATAACATTCTTTAGGGCCATTCCACGTGACGTAAGTCACAAATCAGAGCGAAATTTTACACTTGTTTTCAATACCATGTTCAGTACAAGTCTGTAGTTAAGCTAGAAGCCTATAGTTACTGAACTTTGAAAACCCAAAATAAATTCTGTCACCACTGCGAAACATTAATGCTTTCCCATTGCAAATTGTATCGCCCTCAACATTTGTCACGTAAGTCATGCAGAGAAATGAAGAATTTTAAACTTTTTGGAGGAAATCAATAAATCCTGTGAAGCTTTGAGAGAAATCTGCTAAGGTGCCTACTATATCTGAAAATGACACATTGAGGAATAACTTCAAGGTAAAATTGAATTGATATGCATTTTATACTGATATTCTAATGTAAATTAGTCACGTAAGGCACACTGTTCAGTTTCCTTTCAGTTTCCAAATATACAAGGTAACACAGGCTAAGGAAATGTTTGCAAGTTCATAACATTGAGATGGGGGAGGGGGAAGGGTCTATTCTACATATGTAAAAATGTAAAAATAGTGGATAGAAAGAGCACAAGTATGTCAGTTCATTGTACACTAGCTCATCACACAGTAGTTGCTGGAAGAATTTTAATTGGTGGTTCAAATCAAGAGTAAGTTTCAAAAACACATTTGCAGTCACATTGTGCATGAAGCTCTGCCTTTCATGGGTGCCCTTAATAATGTTGTCATTTTGAATACAATAACAGAGTAAGTTCAAATCTAGATGTTCAGTTGTACATAAAAAGTCCTATGGACTAGTTCTGTGAAATATCTTAACTTAAGTGCTACAGTAGCTAAATAGTTCCTTAATTAGCCGTAAAATCACTGCATTACTGCCCATTTCAGCACGTTCATTACACAAATGTAACCTTCATATACTTGTATCATCCACTTTTTTTCCCAATTCCATGATAAATGCATGCTTCAAAAATGAATTTCTAGACACCTTGTAATTTGTGTCGAAGTTTGAAACAGCGGTATTAGGGCTTTGGATATGTATCCCATTATGATTCCTCGAGGAAAAAAGGCTCCGAGCCAGGTGATAAACTGTTTAAGGACTGGCAGCATTCTTCATGAAAGCTCTGAAAGACCGGATGGAGAAGGAAAGATTCTTCATTCCTGATTGCTTATATATGCAACTTTCAATGAAATCCCAGACATTTCGGCAGTGGTGCTGGTACTGCAAGTTGAATATGTAATGTGCTTTATAGCAGATGTCGACTCCTTCAGAGAGTGTCTGCACGCTCACTGCGTGCCTCTCCAAGATAATAAACACTTGTGATGGTGTCAGCTTGAAGTCTGAGTAAAACCCAAGGATGAAAGGCTGAGATCTTCATTCACTGCTTATTCCCTGTAAGTATGAAGGCAAATGGGTGTGCTCCTGTGAAACCAATAGAAGCAATGAAAAGTAGCTTTTAGTATTCCATGTTCAAATTTATTTATTTCTGGTGTGTTCTATATTACAGCCAAAACCATTTACTTTATGCATATCACAAATATGTTATTGAACTTGTAGTATAAATTAAAAATGGAAACGTTCCCTTTTGATATGTCTAACCAGTAGGATGATACCAGCACACCACTGATTCATATGTAGAATTAGTTTGGAGAGACTTGACTGACTTAAGATCATGCAAGTGAACAAGGAGATCGTCGTAGGGCATTAGTTGGCACCTCCTTCCCATTCGAAATATAAATGTAGATCACAATGGGTACATGCTAGTTTTGAACTCAGGGATTTTGCACAATCCAATGCCCAACAATAGCAATACTACACCTAATACTACTAATACTACTACTACCACCAACGACAACGACAAGAAGAACAAGAACAAAAAAAGAAAGAACAACAACAACAATAACAGTAATGATGAAAATACAGATTAAAGGGTTTTACAGATCAGTGGAGCCAGTCACAATTCTCCAACAATCATGGAGAGTAAGTTGCTGCAGTCTTTGTAATCCACACAGGGTTTTGCTCAGGTTCCTCACAAGTTCACATTTTCACCTGAGTGGAGTGAGGCCATCAAGATAAGACTGCCTTGCCTAAGGACACAATGTAGCCGGGATTTGAACCACTGATTCTTGGATTACGAGATTCAAACCCTAGCTGATTACAAGCAAAGTCAGCAGCTGACATGAATAATGCATTTAGACATACCCTTTTTAATTCAATAAATGATGAAGCATGATCTGTTGCCGCTGATCGTCCTCCAGTTTTGGCCTTGCTTCTGGTCCCAAAAATAAGTGGTAACATGAGCAATGACAGGTTGTCCTTCTCCTCTGCAAGTGAAACCAAAATGCTAAATTTAGCAAAGCATAAAAACCTCAAAATCAATGGTTGTTGTAATATAATAGTCTATCAGGAAGTAAATACCAAATTCAATAGTCATCAGGTTAGAAACAATAGGGTAGGTAAGTAGCTGGGAGACACCCCCCTGCCCCCCCCCCCCATTCAAAGAAAGATAGTGATCCTGTATTCAATACGGGAAATATACAGAACATACTTAACATCATCAACCTGGTTGTTCCTGAGGTTATATGGTTAAAGGTCATTGTTTGACCTCTGCTGACTTAATTTATTGTCCTTTGATCTACAGTTTCTATATTATCTACAATAAACACTAAGAAATTACCGTAATATGCTGAAGCTACTGTAGCTTGCCACTGTAGCATAATAAAAACGATACACATTGTAAACATAAGCCCAAGATTTCAACCACGGATCACCATAGGCTTATCATAAGGATAGAAAAGGTTATTGGAAGTTCGAACTCCACACTTAAACTCGAGTAGGCCTATAATACGTACGTCGGTATACAGGTATCCTTTTGTCACTGTGATAGGCTACACTACTGTATAGGCTATATACGCTAACGTTAGTATTACTTCTAGGCCTAGCATAGGAGTACAAAATGTTGATGAAAATTGTGTGAAAGAATCGTCCCAGTTTATTCCGATTACTTCAATCCCTTTACTGAAATGATTACCTTTCATAGACTGAATTATGTCGGGAACAAACAACCCCCAGCTCTTGAGTAGATCTTCCATTTCGACTTTTGAGGCTGTCAACTCGACGGAATATGTATGTAACCCTTCGTCGTGCACGCGCGCTCAAGCAAACTTTGCATGCAAAGTTGCCCAACGTTGGTAAACGTCGCCAAGGTAAAGCCGAATGCTTGCCCAGCGTATGGTATAAAGAACCGAAATTTCGCCCAACATACGATTACGATGACAGAAAAGACCAACATGTGGACAAATATGAGCACGGAGTTTACCAACTCGATGGGTAAACAAACTAATCTGCGATTCGATCATTTTTATATATAAATTGGTCACTATTTGACCAACACAGTTGAAAGGGTACTTGCCCAACATTTTTTTACCCAGTGTTTTAACAGTGTATAACAGTGGCTTTCCTCTTTGTCTAAATTGAATATGCATTACACATGAGTGGCAGATTATGTACATATACAAATTATTGTGATTGGTTTAAGTTTTCAATCGGACCTAGAGGTAACAAATGAGAGTCATCGTTAGAAAATATCGACCTTCTTGCCCAACCTCGAGAGACGCTATTGTAGACGCCCGCGTTGTCGCGCTAGTATAGGGTACTGTAACTACGCACGGTTTAATCGTTTGTGTGTAATTTTACTGAATTTTGTTGCTATACCGTTTAGAACTCACATTCAGTTTAAAAGCACATTAATTGGTAGTTTAACCTACCCAAAATTCCCATAAACATTGAGCATGCAATAGTTTGCGTCACAGCAATATAAAGAAACCCCCGCAACAGAATGGATCAGTCCAATCTTCCTTACTGTGTTGATCCACAGCGCTCACGTTTGGGAGCGATGAGTCACACTTTATCCTTCAAAGAGCTTATATTGCAGTACTTTTTAGTGTCGTTTTGGGGGGTGAAGGAATTGAATTGTTAACAACTTGTAAACACAAGTCAGAGGGATAATAATCCCTTTAAATTTACGAAAATTGCTTCATCTTTTATTGTAATTTCAATCGTCTTTTCTCTACAATTTTATTAATTTTCTCGATAAAGTTCTATATTCTATAATTGGTAACTCTGCAAACGTTAACAGAGGGCAAACACTACAAACCTTGTAAGTACGATAACTCAAAAAGTGCAGCTTGGGCAAACTTCATACTTGGTATGTACACGAACAAACGATACGTATTATGATTCAGTGTGAAGGTAATTTAAGGTTAATGTATAGGTGAAAGCAGGGAGTTGTTATAACTCCCTAGTGAAAGTTTGAAAACCTAACAACCACGAAAGTTTCAAAAGCAAAGCTTGGATGACCTTCATTCTTGGTACGTACATAAACCTCATTGTTTTTTGTGGAAGTCAAATGTCCTTTCAGATCAACGCATGAATCTAATTTGGAAAGATAGTAAATACTAAAGCTCATAAAGTATAGCATCAAAGAACATCGTAATAAATATTTAAGTACGCATGAGTGCAAGATTATTGATGATCGGATTTGAAGTCAATAAAAGTTAGCACTTACAAACTTGATCCAACCTTAATTCTTTGTCCCTATGTCGGCCCACTGTGCTTGAAGAAGAATATTCTAATGCGAACCAGTATAAAGGTTCGTTGCTGTACTCCACTGAGGTGCGCTTATAGGCCTAGAAAACACTGAAGACCAAACATTAGACCTCTCAAACCCCCAAAGGGTAGATTTAGGGTAATATACCTTTACACCAAATAACAATAGTGGTTCTGAAGACAATGTGCCACATGCTTGACTAAATATAGTTGCCATTTAACCTAATGCACGAGACGTTATGTTACTATTCGTCGCTTGACTGTCAGTCAATATTGGTTATATTATTCAGTTTTGCAAATCAAAGGTTTCCACGAACTGAACTGTCAACTACTGAGCACTTTGTTAACCTGCGAGGAAGCAGAATAAAAATGTGTTCACAGAGGGTTTATGCTACCCTCTAGACCTACGCATACAACGATCATCATTTAGGCATTTGAGCACAAGTGTTGTATTTTATACAGCAGTATCGATTTACCATCCCGTCTTACCCGGCCAGACATAAAAACAGTTTTTGGCCATTGGATAGATAGAGAGAGATAATAAGGCTATTGTATCGCCCACCTTCTGCCTATGCCGAGATGACTTACACATGCCCAAGTGGGATGGTGAGAAACAGACAAATACAAACAAGACATCAACTTACAGACTTTCGTTATTATACAAGTCAACGCTGTTAGAAAAGAACATGCCTTTCACGTGAACGTGCCAGAGAAACCCCTTAAAAATGATAGAGACATAATACCATCTTCCACGGCCATAAATAACGCTAGCAACACAATTTTGTAGAGATTGTAGTTTGTAATGAGACTTGCATTAAAACCACAGTACAGAGAGCTGTACATACCAATGCTGTTAAGAACGAGTTAAATTATGATAGTTTTCACAACATCACGAGGAAGAAAAGACTTTTACCTTTGAAATATAACGTATTGTCCTGAACCAAGCGGAAATGGTGGTTTCAACCGGTTGACTGAGAGAGAGAGGGTATTGGCAATGAGAGCATCGATGTTTCTAGCAACTGTTCTAAAGCGAATGCAATGGCCGTCCACCAATCCCCACCGGTCTCAGAATAGAATTATTACCAAATAACATAATTTCGTTTTTTATCAGGGTTTATATTTTTCATTGGCCATGCAAATATTATTGCAATAAATATACGATTGGATATGGGTTTGTATTTTATCATTGTGTAGAGATGATTACCAGTAAATTAATCTTTAATCTCGGAATTCATTAACTTGATATCATTGCCAGGCAAATCTTAGTAGTTAACTTAAAAGAAGTTAAACGTAGGAGCAAGTTCATGCCTGGACTCATGTATGGGTAACACAAGTTCACTTTTACTGCCAAAAAAGTATTGAATATGTTTTCCAAACACTGAGGAGTATCTATGAAAGACCCAATTTTGCTGGTGCAGTAAGATTTTGCTTAAAGCAGAAATAGATGTTTCTTTCTTTAACGAAAGACCGATATTGTCCCGATTATTCCCATGTTTCCTGCGTTTCACTTCGCAGATTTTTGTCATCATTATCAAACCAAGGACCTTGAGTGACAGCTCTCACTCTTTTAGTTATTATGGGTGTATATATTATCTAAATTGAGTTTCAACTCTATCACAAAACATAATATATCCTTCAAAGTTAGCAGTGGTCATATCACCGAGAGAATTTCAATGTCACACTTAATTCTAAACGAGAACGTGGTAAATTTTATCCGTGGAATTTTACTGTAGCAAATCGCAAATGTTTAGGGTAATGATCAGTAGTGGATATTAATAACAATAAATCGGTTTGACACGTTTATAATACACAGAAAAACTGTTATACACACCTTTCTTCACGCCAATCGCCAGGTCGACTCAAACACATTGCCTCAAACGCTTCAATAGCCAATGAACAATGAAACGTCAAATGAACTTTGTTGTTTTACGATAAAATATTGAAAGGGTGAAACCCTACATGAGATCCACCAGCTTAATCCGGCTCGCAAAATGAAAATTGGCCCACGAACTTGTACTAATCGGGGACTCTATAGGTCTTACGAATTTAACGGGGTTATGTGGATGCATATAATATTGCTTTCTCTACACTGTTTTTGTTGTTGTCTTGCTTCGAAGGTCATGAAGGTGTTATTGTGTATCGCTTTGCTGCTGGCCCCTTTTGCCAGTTCCAGCACAAATGCACAAGGAATATCCCTAGATGTTGATGGCGATCATGTCTGCACAAGAACAGAAAGGTATTTTGTACATATAGCTTCACGGTTGTATTTTGCATTAAAGGTTTGGTATATGACGTTATACAACATGTCTGCAATCTACTACAAGTCGCCTAAAATCATCCTTTAATATTGAACTTTGCCATCTAACAACTCCTTAGACACTTTTAACGGGTCTATAAAGTGAAACAAATAGAAAACCCGATTGGTGCCACTGTAATAAGGTTTGTAACACAATGTTTCCTGAAAGACATAAATCTGTGACAAATAAATCCTTTAATGGCAATGTATTTTCAGTCTACTGAAAAACTATGCTCATGGATATGTCTGCCGTTGTTTCAAGAGTACCCTGTTCTATGTAATTTATAATGAATTAAATTTTCCTAGCATAAGTCATAGTTGATTAACGGATGTAAACGTAACATGAATATTCTTCTTCTTTTTCTTTGACAACATTCAATCGATTAATTGATTATAATTTATTATGCAGTTAATAACAGAGCTTATTATAAAAACGTTAATTTTCCTTCATTTTGTTTTCATTTTTCAATGTTTGTACTTTGCGCAGCTACTACAGATCGTTCCTATCGCCATACTCGGATTATTATCAAATAACGGTTTATAAACGCAACCAGTTGTATACCAGAAGCTCTTTACTGGCCAATATTTACATGCTGTCAAGCTACCTGAATCTTATTCAATATAAGATTTTTTTTTTCAATTTGATTGCTACATTTATTTGAGTTAAAAAGTGATCTTTTCTCCTATTAATGTTTCAGATTAGTTGCAAATAGCAAATAAAGTAAATAACAGATCTTCATGCTATTTGACAATATCTAAAATTACAATTTTTTTCGTTACCAGTATAAAGTATATAACACAACACAGACAAGAATTCAAAGACGAGTACAGATCTGTACGGGAGTGCTGCGATGGGTATCTGTATGTAGAGCCAGAAAATATTTGTTATCGTAAGTATTCAATTTTTAATAAGCGATGATAAATGTAACACAATTTAGGGCTTATATACAACCAAACTTGTTAATGATGTCTCTGCACCCAACCCATCCCCATCTCCTTTCCTGTGTCATAAAATGTCGTTTCCTTTCTCCTCTCTTTGGTGGAAGAATGACATGTGTATTATAGTTGTATCGAAACGTTTGATCTTTAAAAGTGTCTACTTCAGACCATCTTTCGGTATAAGAAACCACTAAATAGTGTAAAAGTGGTAAATTGAGATTATGGACTTGTAACAGTAATTTGAACTCTACGCTTCCCTTGCAGTCGGTTAGTACCTACACATTGCAATATCCAATTTCCTCTAATAACTTCACCATCTTCAATAAACGAAGCAGACAATACTTGTTCATATGTCGTCCGAGTGAATCACGGTACAAAATAATAATTGCCCCGATGGAGATAAGATACAAACTGAATACACCGTTATAACTTTTAATGCAAACATAACAAGTTACTATGAACTGCGACATAAAGGCCGACAAAGGTAATGCATTACACATTACGCTATACATTCCACTGCAATTAAATGCGCTCGTATCCTTATTGAAAATCGTAGCGTTCGAGTAAGTTTTGAATAAGTAGGCAATATAAGAAGTCTAGTATAATATGTTTCTGTTAGAGATATTTGATATGTAATATCATATATTTTTGTGTACCTTTCAAGAATCATTTCTCTGCTCCATCGCGCTTTCATTCTTAAACATGCTAACCAATCATTTTTACAAACGCTTCAGGCTGTGGACCTACCCAGTCTGTTGTACAACATGTGATACTATTGGGATGAATGCTTCTGATATGCAGAAAATGATGGCATAAGCGACAAACTCAATTTAAAGTGACATCATTTCTAGAATAAGTGATGCTGACATCTGAATGTTGATAGTGAAATCTGTTTGCATACATTTTGTGTAACCCTTTCTAGCGTGTTCCATAAACAAATGTGGTTCTAATTGTGCCAACGACTGCTGTTGCCTGAACGGAGCCACGTGTGATTCTACGGATGGTAGTTGTACGTGTGCAACAGGATACACAGGTAAGAAAACCAAAAGACGTAATAAATACGTTTGAGTGTATCAAGTCAGCCAATGGGTACAGTACTTTCTTTGCTAAAGATATAGCAAAAAATATTGTTATAACAGATCTTCTCGTCAGCATTTTTGTGAGTCTTGTGTCTATAATTCAACCAAATGTAGTCACCAATATTGTATTTTACAATATATGTACATCGTTTAAGTACCATAAACTGAATTCAACGTACAGGGTCGTAGTTTCTGGAATCAAAGTCTTGCTTGTGTGAATATGCATTATCGGTAAACACATAAAGATATCATAATGATTTTTCATCTCTCTGAATGAAACCCAGCCTTGAGTGCAACTACATCACTTTTTTCAACTACTGAAGTGTTGAGAGGGACAGTGGGGTTCATAATACAAATATTATGAAGTGGCTTAACAGATTAAATTTTTTTCTATCAATGTAAAGAGTTTTCCTCTGTTTGTGTCTTTATAAAAGAAATCCATTCATCTTTACGATTAGTAAATTATGTATTTTGACCAATTGATATTGCTTAATTATTTATAACCACATGTAGGATTGGTTTCCATTGAAAATGGAAGAAAACTGTTGTCATGAAAATCCAATCACCACATTACAAACTTGAAAAAGTCTATTTTGAATGATTAAATTCCAACTTCTTTCTATCATATCAAAATATTTTACCAACACAGCTTATCCAATTGGTTGGAGGGCTTAAGAATTAGGGCCCTCAACAGCCTCTGCTTGAATACTATTTCACCATTGTGCTCTATAATAAAAGATAAGATAGCACTCAAGAAACTGTACTTTTAGTGACTTTTTTTTTTTATTCGACTCAGGGTATAATTGTGGGTATACCTGTACTTGGCACAAATATGGGCAAGACTGTCAGTTTGATTGTCAGTGTGAGAATGGAGCTGCCTGCGATCCAGTTACCGGTGCCTGTAGTTGCACTGCTGGATACAGAGGTCCCCGGTAAGTAAATATTCTAAAACTACTTTCTCTGTGTGCAGAATATAACTATACCCGACAGTCTATTATTTTGCAATAATAGATGGAATTTTCATTAACATGAGCATATCCTTAACATAGCATGGTCAGAGAATTAAACTCACTTTTACTTAAATTCATCAATAGCAAGTAATATGGACGGAAGTCTTGTTTAGAACCTGCTTGGACAATTACTCAAAACTGGAAATTGGTAATAACGATGAAATGATTGGATTTTTTGTTTTACAGATGTGTTGAACGTTGTCCAGAAAAGACGTATGGAAATGGTTGTAAGCAGACTTGTCAGTGTCAAAACAATGAAACCTGTAATCACATCGATGGCAGATGTGTTTGCTCACCTGGTTAGTTTTCCTTCATGTCATTTTGTCTTCAAGATAATCAAAGTATGATACATATTCATTTTTTCATGCGTACAGTGTGAGGACAGAAAGAATTAATCCTATGTTTCTCGTAACACTGACGTAGCTGATATATTTCGAAGGAAAAAATCTTTGTTAGCTGTTCTAAAAATCTCTTTTTTATATGCATTACCACCAAAACTTGTTTGTTTTACACACCAGAGTTGATGCCATGTTAGGCTCTTCAAACTGTCACTCCGTTGAACTGCAATTCATTAACCATAGTCACGTGATCATTGTCCATCACATATCATCGAGAAGAAATTACGAAAATACCTGTTTGCGTAGTTGTATTTGTTGGATTCCACTTCAGAATATGAAGTGAACAATCGTAATACCATATCACCAATGAAAATCTGTTAAAGTTTCTGGTTCTGTCAAGTGTGTTGAGCAAATTGTCCTGTATATTCATCTGTTTTCAGGATGGCAGGGATTGTTCTGTACAGAACTTTGTCCAGCCGATCATTTCGGCCCGGGATGTAAAGAGACGTGCTCATGTGTAAATGCCCAGTCATGTGACCAATACACCGGAAGCTGCAAGTGCGACATTGGATATATTGGACAGACCTGCTCAGAACGCTGTTTGGTAAGACTTGTAATCTTTGTTGAGGTATTGCAAGGCAAAGTGGAGGGAGAGGATAGGTGAACAACCGGCATGTTTCGGGCCAGTTGTACATGGAATATATGTTTGCTTGAACTATTTTGGTATAAAAGGCGTGCTCGTTAATGTTGGTCCCTTCACTGAGACATTTTAATTTGAACAACTTGGACATGAAATATTTCTATAAAATTACGATGTAGATATTTCTCTTGATATAAAATACATCGTTTGACAATCTTGTAATGAGCTATATTGATTTGTCTTATGATGTTTAAATATTTATTAAAGCCTAATGAGAAAGATATTCATTATTAATTTACAAACAATCTGATCTAACTCGAGTTCTACTCTATTTACTTCTAGGTGCTTAAAGAGGAATAAAATTGTAGAATTTTATGAAATGTATAATGCTCTTCAATACTAAAATCACATAACAATATACATCAAGTTTGACTTGGTATCTTTCCCTTCCACAGCATGATCAAAATAGTAAAAGTTTTGAAGTTTACTCATTTTCCCGTTGCATATGAAAATGAAGTATTAATGTTGAGGGGACGAATCACGTTCATTTAAAACATATAGGAGATTGTCTCTGTTTGATCAATTGCCATCTTAAAAAATGGCTGAAGGTTCGGGGAGATTGGTAATCAAAGTAGAAATGATATTGTGAGTAGCACTCCTTTTGAATCCAATCAATCATGCTAATGATGTACAATATACGTCCATAATTTTTCAGAATGGTACGTTTGGACGAAACTGTAATCTGACATGTGATTACTGTGTAGAGACAACTGGGTGCACTATCGTGGAGGGCAAATGTCAGTGTAAACCTAATTTCTATGGCGTGCTTTGTAACAGTCCTTGTGAGAATGGATTTTGGGGAGACACCTGCAAGGAGCGATGTTCATGTGAGAATGAGGGATCTTGTCATCCTACAACAGGAGAGTGTATTTGTCCTCCTGGGTTTACTGGCGCACATTGTGAAAAAGGTAAGTAGACAAGACTTAAATCATTATATTTTTCTTCCGATGACAACAAAGAATGTCTGAAGTATCACTAACACAGAATAATAACATTGAAGCTTCTGCACTGAAGAACATTGTAACAAACTGACCTCGTGACTAGGTATTGACAGTATGTTCAACCACCTCTTTGTTCTAATCGAGTTTAATTCATAAATGTTTTTTAAGGAAGTAACTTTGTCATATGTTCCTTAAAATGTTTTCAGTTATTTTTTTCATTACTTAACCCAACTTATATAGGCCAATACAGTGTAATAGATATTTAAAGTATGATATATTTTCCCACCTTTTTGTAAGAATTGCTATATTTAAAAAAAAATATTTTTGCTTGAGAAAGTGCTAAATTACAATGATCGTGACAAATATTTTTGTCTACTACAAAATTTATGTTTGGCTGACGAAAAAAAAAACACGTTGCATTCAATTCCCGTGTATCGTTTTTTGATAAACCCACATTTGAAGTTACCAAAGAGAAACTTGAAGCAAGCAATTGTGATGTCATAGATGCAAACTGAAAAAGTTGTTTTATGTTTTGGTACGTCAAGTTTCTTCTTGAAATTCGGGATGCAAGAACATATGAATACACTACACCTATTGGGCTATTAATAACTCCACATCCCCTAAAGCAGAGTTGGAACCCTGTTGAATTTGAATTATTCGATGTGCCGTTTTGTAATATCAAATATTTGTGTGCAGCTGTCTACTTTATAAAAAAAAATGTAACCTGAATTTATTCTAAAATGTAGGTGTATGTAAAAAAAACATTGGCAATCGCTTTAGTGCCCTCTGTTTTTGGTTATGTGACTTGCTCGTTGGTCTAGTTTGTTCTGAAAACTGTCTTTGCCAGAACAATGCAAAATGTTTTTGGAATATAAGAAATGGGGAAGTTTGTCGTCTCACTATGACTGCTTTAGTACTTTAATTAAATTACGATGCCTCAGTGTTCTGTTATATTGTATTTCTTCAAGTAGTGAGGCATATATGATACATTTCTGTAGCTAGTTTGAGATTTGCTAATAAAAACAGAAATATAACTCCCGATGATTTTGATATTGGTAAGCTGAAATGAATGCATCATGTTCAAGAGGTTTTCTCGTCTTGATTTTTTTTAAGATTGTACCAACTACACATACGGATACAAATGTCAGTACCAGTGTTCCAGCGATTGCATTTCAAACAAACAAACTTGTGATCCGGAAACAGGTGTTTGTATTTGCCCGGCCGGCAGGACAGGAGAAAATTGTAATGAAGGTAAGTCATACTTGTGTTCTTCAAAAGTGAAGGTAATTATCTGACCAATTTACAACAGTAATTTGAACCTCTTAGCAAAGACCAATTTTATATATGCATATACCTGACCTTGTAAATGAGGTCCAATTTTTGGGATATGCCTCACGTAACATCCTAGCCATCCATTCCTATAAACGCCGTTTATGCTTTTGCATTAGTCACTGATAAGGACCACAACCACTCACTTCAAGGAAAACGAAAGGGGTTCTGATAGATATTAAGATGATGATTGTGGTAAAGCAACACCAGAAGTTGCAGCCCGCGCACGTCAAGTCGTCGAGACAAACCAGTGATGTGATTCACTACCTTATCAGGTCTCCCCGGATCACCAAATCAGATTCCTACCTAGACAAACAGTCATGACTCCTCACTCAAAAGATGATGATTCCGATCAGGCAGAAAAACATTTCTAACATAACTAGCTGGGCCTCAGAAACGGAAATCTATCAGAAGAAGGAAAGGTAACACTGAAATGTGACCGACACACCAGTAGGAAACGAAATCGCAGAAGCAGAGAAAATTGAATAAGCAAACAAATGCTATTCTTGCATTTGCTAAGAAACATTTATACTCGCACAAACCCAAACTAACCAAACAGAATCATCAATTGGCTACTGAAAACAGGTCGTGCACCGAATTCGGCCGCTTAATAATGGAACTACTAAATGGTGATTCCGACTCTGGGAACAGGAAGTAGATCAGGATATTGTTGAGGGTCAAAGTCCCCGGAACGTCGAAAATAATTAATTACATTCGCCGATTTCATGTTCGTGGTGATGATGATTTTGTTCTGAAGTTTGTCGTTGTCAATATTACGCAGAATTATGGCTGAATGCGGTACGTTTGGTGTGAGCTCAGATGGTGAGGATCTGTAGTCACGTGATAGAAAAGCAAATAATTTGCCAACGTCCACCCTTGTTTTTCCAAACTTTTATATGCGTTACAAACTTTTAGGAATTAGTATATTAGTTATCCTGTGTTAGTATGCGTAATTATTCTTTAAATTATGTAAATATCTACAAGAAAGGGGGACATGCTTGTTGATCATAGACCTTCTAGACAGCTTTGTTCCAAATCTCTCGATCTTTTACATGAACCTCGATCAAATTCAAACCAGCAGGCGATCGTGCCTTTTCTGTTTTTGCACCTCGTCTATGGAGCAACACAGATATCACAATCAGACAGTCCACTTCTGTAGAGTCATTTTAAAGTCTAGTTAAGTTAAAAACCTCTATGTTTAAAGAAGTCTACGGGTAAACTGTTATGATTATTTTCATTATTAGTATTGGTCTAGGCCTACTAATACATTTTTGTAAAGCGCATTTAAGCATTTTCCCCCCATACTTAGAATTTAGCAACACTGAACTATATATCAAAGACATTATGCAACTGCCTTTGGAAAAGTGTATAATCTTTACTAAATCACTGCTTTACCAGTTGTTTCATGAATCAAATCCAAGGTTTGCTTACATAATGATTAGTGATGATTTGTAAAGAAAAAATAGAGCATAACTGCCAGCATTCGCAATTGAGTTATGTTTGAATAAAAATGCAAGCTGTGAAATATTTTAACTTTTCCTGTAAAATATATAATTCTCCACTGTCCCGAGCGTTATAGTCAACTCTTCTCGCTCTTTGGGAGAGTTGAGGCAATTCTTTTTCCATTACAATGTTTCATGCATATGCAATGATATTGAATTACGTTTCCTAACTCATCTTGCAAACTGTTATTTCCTTTTCACTCCAAAATGTTTACCAGCTTGAAACGTAGAGAAAGTCTCCTGGCTTTCCCTTTCAGACTTTAACGTTTGGGTTTGTTAATGTAGTATATTATGTTTCTTTTCAAGGGGACACGAAAGATAGTGGTGATATTTCCTGGACGACCTTTATACCAGTTCTCCTTTCTGCCGGCATGATCTTGCTGGTAATATGTATTATGATATGCATTTACGTCAAAATGCAAAAGAAGTATGCCAGATATGATACTTTTTAATGTAAGGTAAGTTCTCAGCTGTCGGACGTACTGTCCATACTGTATCCCTTTTGTAAGTGGTTGCTTTAAGATTCACAATTGCAGCTCCCTGAATATATCATAACAATGAGCATGAGCTAATCTTCTTGTGAAGCGCTTCTCCAATTTTCCAGGACCAAGTGGCTCTAGCCACCATGAGCCGTACCCATCCTCTCGTCAGGCCTGAGTGGATTACGTGACATTGTTAGTCATGTTTTGATAATACCAGTGCAGGAGTCATCGTTTATCTTTAAATGATTGAATTAGTCACATTTCGTTGGTAATGTAGTCCACTGATAAAGAAATGATAACGTGAGAAGAAGAAATGTCATCAGAACGTTAGAAAATAACACAACAAAAGCCATTTCCGCTGTAGAATATGAGCGTTTCTGCATTAGATGATTTTCTTAATCAAACTTGCCGTTGTTGCAAAGCACAGTTTTACTCGTAAATAATTATGTATTTTCTGCTTTGTTAGGTACATCAAACGTCAATAGACTGCACCATCTAGTCCTATCATAATGACCTCTGTAGAGCCTCCAGAGTGACTCGATATGCTACTGTTGCTGTCTACATCCAGGGGAAAAATTGTTTCTAACATTCCGCTGCTATTTTTAAATATATATATTATGATAGTCGTGGGTGTACAAGTGAATGTTTTAATCCTCTTCTATGGTTAACGATCAAGTATGTTTTTATTTCTCTCAAGTGACGTGCATTCATAAAAGAGCATGTGATGGATAAATGACATATTGCATGGAAAAAACTGGGTTATCCAGATTTGAAGTGTTTCGCGTGTCATTTGCATGCAGTCTGAAAGGTAAAAGATATCAAGATATAAAATGTTTAATAAATGTAGGGTTAAACCATTACACATGGGTTTATAACAGAGAATCATGTTCTGATCAGAAATATAAAAGTATGGATTGTTTCATTCAGATATTCAAATATTTTATAAGAGCATTTCCATATTGCATAACAAAAATGCAGTTTTAAATCCTCGATGTTAATAAAGTATCCTTAGTAACTTTGTTTATGTCATTGCTATCTACACTGTAATTATCAAGTAACGTGAAGAGTTTTTTAACCACCCCTTAACTAATATAAGCACCAGTCATATAACGAAACCGGACCGCAATAAAATTTCAAATGTGAAAACGTCACTACGTAACCATGAGCGCTATTAACAAGCAACTAAGCAATCTCACAAAACTGCTTCCGAACATGATAGGCACCACTACTCGTATAAGTAGCAGTTCCATGCATAGTTGTATGCAACCAACACTAGGTCTAAACTGTTGGGATCATACTAAACAAATGACAAGCGAATGAACCACTGTCAGCACCAGAAATTATCAAATGGAGGGGCGGGGTAGGGGTAGTGTGCAAATGCACCTGTTGAAAATGCACATGACACGAACATTTAAGCTGGTGAATATGTCCCTCCCGACGCCCACGCATAATCGGTGACCCAAATTTTGATTCATGAATATTTGAAGTTGAAATTTTTGCATGAAATTAAAAATTGTGACAAAACTGTAGTATCATATGACGAGGGTTGCACATTTATTTATTTGTTTGCCACAAAAGTACAAAGTGGAGGAAGTACATTGATAGTATGGATTCGAGCGAGCGCAAAGGAATGGCCATGGGAGTGAAATTATATAAGATAATGATATGACTAATGATAATTGAAATTGTCACAGATCGTACCTATAGTGAACTGGACGCAAACCTCTGTGATGTTGTAGTTGCACACTTGCAGCGAAAATGTTTTGGTTTACTTTACTGTTACAGGTTGTATCTACTGCGATGTATCCATGGCAACTCTTGTCATGCAATCAGTCCACTTGCCTTGTTTTTTATGCATACTTTAACGGTCTGTTCCCTCTCGTTGGTATATTCTTTGCATGTGCCGTTTAAATTGTAAGATATGAGGGCATATAGGGAAAGGTGGTGGTTAAAAGCGGACACAATGCGGAATCAAATAAACGGAGAGTAACCCTCAGTTTGACTTCAGTCATTTTTCCGTGTATACTTCTTGTACATCCCGTTACGCGTAACATGATATCCACGTTATTGTTTTAAACTTGGACTGGATGGGTTCCAAATTTAAATAAGGGATGTGAAGGTAACACTATAATGACGATGGTAGTGTTGTCATACTGAGATTCATAGCAGTTTTAAACTTTAAAAAACTAGAACAATGTTTTACTGTGCGCTTCTATGACCTAGAACCACGTTGCTTCAAAACGTTGCTGCAAAACGTTTCAAATAGGAGTCGAATGCAAATTTTTCCAATCATCTGTCATACGTGAGTTTTCCTCTGGACTGTCCGTGTGTGTCTTCTGTGATCTGTTTACAATACAATACATCTGATGATATGTATAATACTGAAGTTTTCCATAGGGATTGTTTAATCCCGTTCGATAATGATCATACCCTAATTTGTAGAACTTTTTAACCTCCCGAAGGTTAATCCACACTTTAATTGACGAAAGCCAGCAGAATCCCCAAAATGACCAAACATTCGACTATGCTTATCTATTTCCTAGACATTTTGTCTAGAAACATCAACTGTTGATCTTGAAATATCCGAATGTCTCAATTTTTTTAGTTTGTGTTCTTGTCAAAATTTTGAGCCTTGCTGTCAAGATATAAAATGATTCAAAAAGTATGTTCTTTGTAATTATTACCTGTTGGGGGGAAATTTCACCTAAACTGTAGATATGCAGGTGTTTTTAATGACTTTTGTTGTCAAATTTCGGGACAGAATTCGAAAATTAGACTCATATCTGTACGTCGTACATATTTCGGGGTTCTATAGGATACGACACTACACTCGATATGCGATGCCAACTTCACCTTTCGACATCTGCACCCACGCTACTCCTCCCACAAGACACATCACCAGGTATACCTTCTGTAAATCCTGGTGGTCTATGGAGATGTGACTGTACGATCCCATATGTTCTCTTGTAGTTATTTCATTGCATGCACATGATAGGAACACTCGCAATGGGAATGCTTTGAAATTGAACTTGATTCTTACGATATGGCTTAAGTTCAGTTTTAGAGTTTAAGCTGCATGACATGATCGGAACATGATACTTACGCAAACGAGGTAATCTACTACTTTTGAAATGCTATCATCGCTGTATGTGTACCGTTTACGGGGTTTCACACAGTTTGACTAGTCGGATTAGAGAAAATAGAATCTGTCATTCAGTGGTAATTTATTTACTTGAACCTGATTTAATATTATAAGCGTCAGCTTTTCATTTCCTCTTTGGTTAACATTCGAGATGTTTATAGCAATTCAAATAATTTCAATTTATGAGTATCAATTTCGTTTAAGTTTACTTCAGATGTATATGTCAGAACTGATTTAGTATAAACATATGTAAAAATAAACAAAGCAAAAATTAAATGCTTAATTTAACACTAACACATCTGCAGTCCTGCATGTATGAAGATTTTGTGGAGCATGCACTGTATGAAATGTATACAAATGAAATAACTACAATATTATCTCATATTGTTTATAACATGAAGTAACTTGAAAGCATTTAATGGAAGGGCAAAGATACATAAATGGCACTCTCAAATCTCACAACCGCCCGGGAAGATGCATTCCCCATTATATATCAGCACAAGTAGCGCATTCGGAGGCACACTTATCGCCATAGTAACCAGGTGGACATGCTGAAAAGGGGCACTAAAATATCAAGCAATTACAAATCATGACATTGTAAAGAAGTAATTATTTAATAAAACCATCAAATATTTTTGCATCATATGTCTTGCTGAACATTTGATCCTTTATTTTAACCTTTCTACCAAGTTACAATTGGATAATTCTTTATTTCAAATCTAAAAATGGCAAACACATCCCAGGACTATATGAGTAATCAGCTTGACTAGCTAAGATTCGTTTCATATAATGAAATACACACCACAACTTAATCTATTTGGCTTTGACTGAAACATTTGTAAGCGAGGAATGCTGAGGAATGAATTAAATTGACTCATTTGAATCAAGCTCTCTCATTATCATTCACTCTAAACTCCATGAGGTATTTCAGTTCGATCAGTTGTGGTATTATTGGTAGTAGCACTTGGTAGGGTTGATAAACTGTTAGATCTATTATCTAAGCAGTATCATCCACTCCACATCATTGTGCACAATGAGCTGACCACCTAACAACTATACCCCATAAGAATGCAGTTTCTATTATATGTTTCTTCATCCACTTAACTAGAAATTCTGCATTTCTACTGCTAATACTGTTATTGAGTACAATAGAATTGTTTGAAGTTCTTGTGTCGTAGTATTTAATCTAAATCACACTCAAACTCAGAATAATAAAGATAACCACATAAGTTGAACAATGTTTATCACATTTGTGTATCGATCTTTAGTTAGTTGTCTTCAAAGTACGATGTAAGGTGACCGTACTGCTTCGAGCTAACACGAAAGTAATGTAAAGTTAACTTGTTAACGTAGCTTAATGGCAGTTTCACATTAGCGTAATATACGCTAATTGGTTCACGTATACAGCACTACTCTTCACAGCAAACACTTGAGAACGTATCTTGAAATATTTCAAAATATTAATCAACCAATAACCAATCGAGCAGCACCACTCAGGAGGATATGCCCACTTTTGCCCGCGTTACAGCCCGTTAACCACAAATACGCGCGAGTAACGCAAGTGCAATAGCAGAGCTATGACTTTAAAGCCAATGATAATTTCATATTAAAGAGATCAACTCACTCTCATCGCAATACCTACCCCTTGTACATTGTCTGCATTCACAATATCCTGTCACAGAGTCGCAAATGCCCTTGTTCTAACAGAGACAGGTTTCAGGAAGGATGACCAAACGAGTAAGGAACAGTAGAAAATGTATGACTGCAGGACAATTTTAATGAGATCATAGTGTTTTATTGAATGGATTCAGATCATTTCATATTATTTTTTGACAATATTGTTGTTCCCATTCTTATATTTAACCTTACCTCTTTGAGGTTTGACTGCTACGATTGATTTAATACATTGAATTCTTTTACAAAGGCTCTTTTGTGGACACGAAATTTGCTAGAAGGTTTTATTATTATTTTATTTTCAGTTGAATTATTGTTAGAAAAGATTTTGATTTATTGGAATACCAGGAATAATAAACAGGCCTTCCTTTTACGGCTACTAAAATGGTGACTGGTGAAACCATACTCTCTACTGCAATACCTGGTGCAATACCCGGAAACTAGAAGCTAATATACGTCGAACGCGAAACTGCGTGGAACATTGTCTTGGGTATATTTCAAGCCTTCGGTTAGTGCATACCCACAGAAGTGAATTAAATTGTTCTTACAAGAGTCGAAAGGTAAACAGTTCCGTGAAGTTTACCTAGGATCAGACGAGCGTATGCCATCATATTGTTATAGTGAAACCAGATAAATGTAACGTCATATTGATATATATCGCCACGATATAAACATCATTACCCATACATAACATCTCATAAGATCATATGATGTTTACTTCTTTCCACAGGAGTTGGCAATCATCAAAAGGCAGTAACTTGCACCAATGATTGCAATCACAATCAGACAAGTAAATAGTTATACTTTTATACTGTATACTTACGTGCAATCTTAAAACACCAGAGAGGCACTGCACGTAATGCACTGTAGCATGTTTGTAATAGTAGCGTTGTATTTTTTGGACGGTTATCAACTCTAACTGTAAATTAAAAATTACGACATCCATCAGCACAAGGGCGTAGGAACCGGGGGGGCTGGGGGGGCGCCAGCCCCCCCAGTGAAAAATGTGGAGGGGCGGAAGTATCATTCCGCCCCCCGCTCCGCAAGTCAGAAAACCCCTTTTTCATTTCCAAATGAGAAAAAAAAATCTCATTTGGAGCACCAAATTGCATCTAAGGCCAGGTGAAAATACAAAATTAAGTTTACAAAATGGAGTGGGTGTTGAAGTGTGCTATATTGCACCAAATTGCATCTGAGGCCACCTGGAAATGCAAAAAATTCCAAAGGGGAGGGGGACACCCCCTCCCCTTAGACCCCTCCCCCAGGCCGGCCATCAGTCTTCAGCCCCCCCCCCACTCAAAAGTACCTTCCTACGCCACTGCATCAGCACATAACATATGAATAACTCTAGCCAAAAGAACATATATATAGTTGAAATGTTTTTTGCTACTGTAAGAACCGTATTTCCCCCAGTAAACAAATAGATGCAGAATACTATTTAATCCCGTGTTTTGAGTTTTTCAAGAAAGCCATTTGAAAATCAAAGAAGGAGAACTAATCGTATTCATATATTAATTTATTGATGGCTGTAAAGTCAGAGGCTGCACTACTGGTGTAACTACATGTTGGTTATGATCCGCAGCCTAAGTTTTTCTGTGATGTAGAATTGAGAGTACGCGTAGCACCTCGGGTTCACTTAGCCAAGGTTAAGGTGAATTAAAAAACATCCAGATACCTAAACTGGTCCATAAAAGTATACGAAAAGTAAAATGCACAATCAACATGTGACATCCACATTCCCCGTGCCTATTTTTGTACAAGTATATTACACTGAAGTACATCGCACATGTCATTTGTTAGTTGAAATTACTATGTGACATTAAGTACTTTATGTCCAATTTATGTCCTTTATTTTCCAATTGATAAACAAAGGAAACCTGTAATCAAAGGTAGCACAATAGCATTTAAGCTATTTGTTAAACTACATAACGGTCTAAGCAGCCTGAATTGACTTTGAAGGTACTGCAGAAAATGAACACTTATGCATGATTTGATGTTGTCAGTGCCACAGTGACCTTCCTGTTGATTGTCCGTCAGGCTGCATCACGTCTTATTGAGTGTGACACAATCGGATGTATACCTGAAGGCATCTGAAGGCATAACTTTTAGACCTTTCTAAATGAAACCACCCATAATATTAACAAGTTTTCTACATTGCTTGCTAAGTAGAATTTGCAAAAACTAATTGTTGCCACATATACGTCAACATTGAAGTTCTTAACGTGAATGAGTTACTTTCGTCCAATCGGGATTTACGTATTGCACACTGTGTATTGCGACAAACGACCATAAACATAACTGTCTGTCTAACAAAGCAAACAGTAATGGGCCGAATTCACACCTTACTTCTTTGTCCCTATGTAAGTCCAATGTGCTTGAAGAAGAATATTTTAATGTGAACCAGTGCAAAGTTTCGTTGCTGTACTCCACGCTATTAGAAAAGAACATGTGTTTCACGTGAACTTCCAATCTATCAACGCCGGTGAAACCCCTTAAAAATGTAGAGACATAAAACCATCTTCCACGGACACGGTCATACACATTGTCAAACTGATTGTTGTCACATAGATGTCTTAATTAAATTGACTATGTGTATCAAAATAACGTTTAATAAAACTTGGTCCAGAATGTGCAACAGTTAAACTCCTCAATATAGCTTTCTCTTCAGTTGTTGTAAACTACGTATTTCAACCTCGCATTTACTTTCAATAGATCCCCTCCCTTCACTAGGTTACCGGCAACTCCCTCCTGGTATTTGCAGTAATGCCAATGCAGTTCAAGAAAAGTTCAGTTAAATATTTCTGTGTTTGCCTTTTCTTTGTAAATGCTGACTCATTTCAACTACTACTCAACATAACCAGTTGTATACGTTGCCAGAGACCTAAAGTAAGGCATATTAGTAGTGTATGGTGGTCAACATATTGGTGAAAAAAAACTTGCTTAAAATGAGAAGCTTGTTGTAAATTCAGTTAAACACGAAGTGAAAAAATCATTAGGAATAGCTACTGGTGCACTTTTATGAACAATGTATATGTGCATCAAACAGTTTATTTAGTGATCCTAACCCCCCTTTACGCAAGTGGAACGTCTTCACGTGGATGAGTTATTTCGTAATCGGGGAATAACGTATTGCACAATGTGTATTGTGACAAACGGCCCAAAACGTTTTCATAAACATATGTCGGTCTAACAAAAGATACAGTAAAGGGACGAAATTACATCTATAATCATCTATGGACATGAGTGCCTCTTCATTGTCTTTATGCGTTATTCATATCTAACGTATTATACTTGCACTATCTTTGGAACTAACTGTGAGAGAAAAAGAGAGAATCGTTCAGGTTGAGTGAGAGTTCCTCATAATTTGTTTTGTCAAGCTTTTATGCTAAATGTAAGTAATTATTACAATATTTCTTAGCTTCTAAGATAAGAGTGGCGTATTATTTAAAAGAAGTTACCTCCGGAATGCTATTAGACATTTCAACTTAAAGTCAATCCTTCAGGAAGTCACATTGTAGCAGTGTTTGTTTAATTTTCAATGCTGGTGCTTTTGCTTAAGTGTATTGCAATATCTGATGCAATACCCGGAAACTAGAAGCTCATATACGTTGAACTCGAAACCGCGTGGAACATAGTCTTGGGTTTACTTCAAGCCTTCTATTTAGTTTATTTACTTTAACCTTACATATGACGGTTATTACATACTCACAGAAATGAATTACGTTGTTTTAATAAGAGTCGAAAGGTAGTTTCGTGAACTTTATGAGTGCCTCTTCATTGGTTTTACGCATTATTTAAATAACGCATTATACTTTGGACCTCATATTGCGCAAAAGCTTCGGTGGAATAGGAGAGGATATTTTGCCTAATTGGTCACTTAACGGTTGCGCTACCTTTGGAACTAACTCTGAGGTAAAAGAGAGGGAATCTTTGAGTGAGGGTCCCTCATTATTTGTTTTGTCAAACTGTTATGCTCAATGTAAGTAATTTTACAAGACTTTTTGCTTCTATGATAAGGGTTCTGTGTTATTTAAAAGAAGTTGCCTTCAGTACTGCTATTAGACATTTCATCTTAAAGTCAATTTTTCAAAAAGTCAAATTGTTGCAGTGTTGTTTAATTTCCGATGCTGGTGATATTCATAAAGGTATGATTAAAAGAGTAAATTGAAAGGAACCTTTTCTATAAGATGATATTAAATGCATCAAGTATCATCTAGTGTGTGAATAAATCCTATGTAAGATCAATTTCTAAAATAAGTAACAATTACGATGGCATTCTATTGTAAAGCTACCAATAACGGCACCAGACGTTGACATTATCGTAGTCATATCAGGTGCTAGATTTGCAGTGAATCTGAACTATGACGCAGAGAAAGATGTCTTTAGGCGTCAGATAACATTTTAACACACACTTGCATTTGCTTAGTTTCTTTAAGTTTACCTAATTATGCATTGGTTTACACCACCAATTAGACCTTTGGGTTAAATGTGATTGATGTTATATTAAAAATAATCAACGGAATAAGAGATTTTTAAACAATAGCCATTCTTTTTAATATTTGGTACCGTTGATCATTGTCTGACAAAAAGGTGCATACGCATTATGCTTTTAATATACAGTTATGCAAACATCAATCTTTCATCCGCTTTGGGATTTTTTATAGTATTTTCACGAAATTTGTAAGTAATTGTGAACGTACGTGGTTATTCATCCACATCAATATGACTTTCTAAGTATCGCTCAACATTCTCGATACAAGGAAGTTTGTCGTAATCGGATTCTTCATGTTCGTTTCTGTTGAGTGGATGCATTTCGTTTATATGACGTTTACACAACATGCCTGAGCAAAGGTGGTCCCTATAATGCTTTTGATATGGGAATAACTAGGCTGGACCCTACAACACACGTACTTACAGGATAAGCAGACCAAGTAAATTCTACAATATATCGATATTGTAACGCCCCTGTACCCCGGCCGAGCGGTAGCGTGGGTAATCAGGCAGCTGGAGGCCACCTGATGTCAGGGCAGGGGAAAGGGGGGGGGACGAAGATTAATGCTAGCATTAGTCTTCGGGCATTAGTCAGGGGCGTTACAGAAATTGGTGTCAGAAGTGGGATCATTTTGCCACCCCACCCCCTTTTTCATGTTTGCTGGCAGGGCTTTGGAGCCCCATGGTAATTGTGAGTTATTTTTGTGACAATTTAATATCATATCAAGTTTCTTTACCTTTAACTAAGCCTGGATTCTGGAAGGAGGCGAGATGGTGCTCTTCAATCCGTCTAGAAGTGATAGAGGCTTATCCCGGCCTTGATATGCGAGTACATGACGAGTTTTTTGGGGTGCTTTACGTGACAGGGATGGTAGGATTGTTGTTCGAAGGGGTAGACTCAAGACAATAGAAAATGCTCTACAAATTGCCCTTGAGGTGGAGGCTATTGACCAGGCAGAGGGGGTGATGAAACCCCAGCTTTCTGCCTATACTATTTCGGCATCGTCGGATACGGTTGGCGGAATTACTGAAAGATTGGATAGGCTGGAAGTACAATTGGGAAAATTTTTTGAGGACAATGCTAGGTTAAATCAATTTGTTCAGCAAGGTCCACCAGCGCCACCCCCTTTGACTGGGTCTGGTCCTGGTCCCATGCAGTGTTGGAGGTGTGGGCAGTTAGGTCACATTAGCCGGTACTGCCCCTCTATGCCAAGTAGACAGGGATCGGGAAACTAGAGTCAGTCGGGGATGAGGGGTGCCCCTCGACTAAGCGAATTGAAGCCCTGCAACGTTATGGAAATGGGGAGAAGGGCAAGTCAGGGGGAGCTTTGTGTGCAAATATATGTGTCTCTAATACTGAGATTCCTTTTTTTTAGTAGAAACTGGCGCTGGTACTACCATTATCAGCGTTCAGACATGGGAGCGTATATGCTCTGCAGGTAATTTGGCTCCACTTACATAGACGGGAGCCAGTTTTGCCGGTGTTGATGGTAGGCCACTGCAAGTAAAAGGTAAATGTAACTTAACCTTAAAATTTCACACCCTGAAGATTCCAGTGCAAGTCCTAGTTGCCAGTATCACTGCCCCTGGTTTACTTGGAATTGACTTTTTAAGAGAGACATGAATGTTTGATACAATTGGGAGGTGAACCCCTATTGTTTGTTGGTAGGATCCGCTTAGCTGTTCCCCTTTGTGAGACTCCTCTGGATCAGCCAATTAGGGTACAACTGGTTGACACAGTCTTTATCCCTTTAGAGAGCAAGATTATGGTGTCAGGGGTGTTAGAATTGAAATATGGAGTGCCCCTGGGGAAGCTGAAAAGGGCCTCTTCTACTGGAAACTAGACCCGGAGTGCCTGAAAGCCGACACGTTATGGTTGGACGTGCTTTAGTTGATACTTCTAGAAGGACTGTCCCTATTAGACTATTTAATGGTACTTCGAATCCTGTAACATTGTACAAAGGTACCCATGTAGGCATAGTTTCCCCCATGTCCAACGTCGTGGAGGTAGAGGAGGTAGAAAACCATTATACCATTAAGTGGGTTACCGGCCGAGATGGAAGATTTGCTCCATCGAAGTGGGGAGGGTTTACCCGTTTGTAAGCGTGTTCTTTTGAGGCAGTTTTTGCAGGATAACCGTAGTGTGTTCTCTTGCGAAGGTGAACCCTTGGGGAGGACTGGGTTGGTTAAGCATTGCATTGATACGGGTGATGCAACCCCAATCCGACAGCTCCCTTGGAGACTGCCCTTTCATAAACGGGTAGAAGCACAGGCCGAAGGGAATGAGATGTTGACGCAAGGCGTCATTTCTCCTTCTAAGAGTGCGTGGTCCTCCCCAGTACTAGTGAAAAGGAAAGATGGCTCTTTGTGGTTTTGTATAGACTATCGTAGGTTAAATGACGTTACTCATAAAGACGCCTTTCCATTGCCTAGGATAGATGATAGCTTAGATGCAATGTTAGGGGCTAAGTGGTTTTCTAACCTTGATCTTAAAAGTGGATACTGGCAAGTCGAAATGGACCGTAGAGACAGGGAGAAGACCGCCTTCTCCATGAGTAGTGGTCTTTATGAGTTTAATGTGTTACCTTTTGAATTGTGCAACGCTCCCGCTACTTTTCAGAGGTTAATGGAGCAGGTACTACGTGGGTTGCATTGGCAAATATGTCTAATATATATAGACGATATCATAATATATGCCCCCACGATAGAGGAGCATTTAGTACGCCTAGGAGAAGTTTTCGACCGATTAAGGGGGACCTGGTGGAAATTCCAGTTGAACTTTTGAACTGGGTTCAACTGGAATTTTCTATACGGAAATTGGCCCAAATTTGAAGTAGGTTGAAATGGGTGAACTGGGGTTCCCAACTGGTTCAACTATGTTTTACTGGGTCCAACTGGTTCAACTATGTTTTACTGGGTCCAACTGGTTCAAGTTCAACTATATTTTACTGGGTCCAACTGGTTCAACTATGTTTTACTGGGTCCAACTGGTTCAACTATGTTTTACTGGGTTAACTATGTTTTACTGGGTTCAACTATGTTTTACTGGGTCAACTATGTTTTACTGGGTTCAACTGGGTAAACTATGTTTTACTGCTTATATTTTTAAATAGTTTGAACTGGGATTCTCAACTGGTGTTATCTACACTTATATAACACCAAACTATAAGAAGTTTTCATTTTTTAACAGTAGATCTATACTGTATGGAAGGGTGTTAGCCACTGAAAATAAATGTTTGTTCTTGATCAGAGAACTGTGGGTTTGGTGTGATGACCTAACACATAGCAAGACACATAAAAAATGGAGAAATCAACTGGATTGGATCAAAAGAAATTATAATTATGAATAGCAAACAATGTACAACTAATCTGGGCCCAGTCAAAGAATTAAATGAAACAACTTACAGTCCTGAGGTGTGCACCCAAAATATAACGAAATACACTTAATTTAAAAGTCTGTTCTGGTGAGTTGGCCTACTGGTGACATCAAGTATTCTAGGACCTCAGATCTTCCACGATATCAGATATTCTACGACATCAGTATAGTTGAACCCAATAAATGGTATGATGAATGTCCGATCCCAACAAAAAGTATCCTTTAATTTACATGAAATAGTGTTCCAGGGTATCCTTTCAGTAAAATAATGTCAATATCCTTTGTAGTAAAATAATGTCCTTTATAAGTGATGGTGTCCTGAAATATCCTTTATTGTAAAATAATATCCTTTATAGTAAATAGTATCCTTTATAATAAATGGTGTCCCAGACTGTCAGTTGAATATCACAACTTCCATAAAATATTAAGGTCTACAGTAACTTGAACTATGTAAATTAAGGTTTAAAACAAGCTATCCAGCCATTAAACTATCTTTCTCTTCTTTTACAACTGCCTTGCTCAGATACTCATAGCCAACTGCCAACTCCCTATACCCTCACAAAACTCCTTTGTTCCTAAAATATATACACACAGACCCCATTTCCTGTGAGGGCTAATTTCCAGGAAGAACAAGATAGTTGCCTAGCAACCCAGAAGAGAGAGTTGTTAATCAACCCTTTTGATGCCACAAGACAGCATACAAATATACTGTACAAATGTATAGCCCTCTGTACAGTGAGCACACTAATAAACAAGTAAAATTATGGTACAAAACAAAACTTTATGTAAGAGCTGACCTTCTTACACTGTACAAATGAAGCCTCACTTGAAATTAGATTGATAGTTTAATCATATGTTCATAATGTTCAGTGTAGGGCATCCTCACATTCGTAGCATATATACGTGTATGCTGTACACTTCACTAGGCTAATGACTTTTGCAAAGTATGTTATTATGCCAATATGACACTTCATATTTGAAACAACAATCCAGGCAATTGCGTAAATTTTGAAAATTGCTATTATGTTTGCTAGTTGACGATAACTTTCCTAAAATCATGCGGCTAAATATAGGTGTTAACTTGAGTATAACTAGGTTAGGCCCCTATAGGCTAGGCAACTATAACGTTAGGATATGTCTAACGTTAGTACTAATTGTACCATGTGGTATACCTAGTAGAGAACCGGTATGTTAGGCCTAGCCTATACTATAGTCCTACAGTAGGCCTAGGTCACTTAATATAAAGTTTCTGTTCAATTCCCTATAAGCTAGGCAACTATAGCGTTAGGATATGTCTAACGTTAGTAATTGAACCATGTGGTATACCTAGTAGGGAACCGGTTTGTTAGGCCTAGCCCAGCGACGTAGCCAGGAATTTGAAAGGGGGGGGGAGCACTTTTTGCTATTGATATGGATTTTCAAAGTTGTAGGCACGACTATCTGAGCGGAGCGCCACCATCGGTTGGCGCGGAGCGTACAAGAAAATTGTTGGTTTTACAAACCCCCCAGATGGCCGGAAACGGCCCTTCCCTAGTGTTCATTCTGGTTCCCTGGTCTCTTGCTAACTTGAGACACCTCATTCAATATCACTTTTAAACCCAAAAAACAAACGAGTTAAAATAGTACGTAATTCAATAATACATAATGTATTAAAATTAGCAAGTTACACAAGAGCGGCGGAAGCACTTTTAATCTGGGGGGGGGGGCACCGACGTCAAAGGGCACTTTGCAGAAATTCGATTGGACTGATGCAGCCTGATATTTAGTACCCTTTATAAATCTTATTGTATTATCTTATTTGCGTATGCACATCACTCCATCAACGCCCCCCCCCCCCCTCCCCGTCTTAGTAGTCTTACTTTTCAACTTCTGATACTTGTAGATACAAAGATAGGCCAGAAATGTCTTTGATACAACCATAGCCAGTATTTGTCTTTGATACAACTGTAGCTAGTAAATGTTTATCGAAAAGGCTGTTTTGGAACTTGGAACGCCGATCGTGACAACAACAGGCAACAAAGTGCTGCAGCTCTATACATATAAAGTCTGTTAATCAACGATAGGCTTATTTGACTGTGGAATGTTCTCAACTGAAATTTTATCTGCGTAAACGGGTTCTGAAGTAGATGTTAAAAAACTGACAAGATCGTATCCTAGTCTTTTTCGGCGGGTAGAGTATTGAATGAAACGGCACGCGATATGAATGACAGCCTAGATGACAGAAGAATAGGTCACCTAATTTAGCTATAATCTTGCTACGTTCATTTCAATAGTTTTTCCTGTCTAGACTCTTAAACTCGTCCAGCAAGCTTATGGATTTGAATTATGGGTGTTTTAATAAAAAAGATAACTTGGCCCAAAAAAGTGTAGGCCCGGGCCTACAGTGCCACATACTGGCTACGCCCCTGATAGTTCTAAATTACGATTAGATCTCTTACTGAAATATCGCTGACCTAATAAGGTGATCAGGAGTACAAGTTTTATGTAGAAAAAGGGCACATTTTTAACCTGAGGAAAAGTGGGGGGTGGGCACTTGCCCCCTGTGCCCCCCAGTTCCGCCGCCCTTGAAGGTACAGAGTAGTCTTACTTTTCAACTTCTGATACTTGTAGATACAAAGATAGTCCAGAAATGTCTTAGATACAACTGTAGCTAGTAAATGTTTAAGTTAGCCTAATAAGAGACGGCGAGAGCTATCCGACGATTGCCATCTGATGCAAATTTCTCAAGTGTTTTCTCAACTGAAATATTATCTGCGTAAACGGGTTCTTAACTACATGTTAAAAAACTGACAAGATCGGATCCTATAGTCTTTTTCGGCGGGTAGAGTGTTGAATGAAACTATCGTGCTACATACTGGCTACGCCCTGATCACATGATATCAGTATCAGCAGATTGTGTTTCCTGTTTAAATTCTTTTAAATGTTCTTTTACATAATATATCAGAAAGACAAACATAGTGCTCTTTTACAAGTTTTCCAGTAGGTTGATTCCTGTTTATTGTCCAATGTCTGGACTTTAATACATTTGACGAACTTAGCTGATGGACAATATAAACTTTCATATTTTGTAATACAGCCAGATATGCAGTGGCCTAAAAACAAATATCTTTATCGCAGTGTATTAGCAGTGTAATAATTAGTTGAATCAGTAGGCGTGAATGTTACTATGATTACAATCGAGTTAACGGAGCTGACGAGTATTCAAGATCAAAAGAGCACTGACAAAATACCATGCTAAAAAACGACAGTTTAAAAAAAAAATCGACATTGAAAGGGGGGGAAGCGGTCGCTCCCCCTGCTCCCCCCTGGCTACGTCCCTGGCCTAGCCTATACTATAGTCCTAGGTCACTTTATATAAAGTATCTGTTCAATTCAAATATTTATAATAAAGAGCACGTTTACAATCAATTATAATGTTACAAGTATATGTCAATAATATAAAGATACTGCAAGATCACAAAGGAGGGAACTTAGCCGCGGTAATAATTTAAAATTGTTGGCAAAATCTGTTACAAATGCGATTATTCTTCGAAGCTTCTGTTGGCGTATGTGGTTTGCGGATTCGGAATTAATAAATTTAGCGCTAACGCAAGGGACAAATGTCAAAGTTCAAATTTAGTCGGATCATACTAGTTTGCACTAGGAAGGCATTTTGCCTACCAAATTGTTCAAATCGACGAACAAAGTATAACATAATTTTTTTCAAATTTATTATATAGTAAATATTTCATATTTTTAATCATTGCGGTACAAAAATGTAATCTTTTAATCATAACTGTGATAAATATGACAAAGATTTATTTTACACCCCTCATAAGTTGGCTAATTTAGCATTTTCAAAATATTACGATACGGTTACTGTTTACGAACTTACATTATAATACTCTTGATAATTACGCGTAAAATAAAAGCAGTCAACATAGTCCAAACCCAGTTAGGCCAGTGTGAAACCTAGTTCAACCCCAAACAGGGCAAGTTCACCAGTAAACATAGTTCAAACCCAGTTGGGCTTGTGCAAACCAGTGAAACCTAGTTAAACCCCAGCTGGGTCAGTTCACCAGCCAATAGTCCAAACCCAGTTGGGCCAGTGCAAAACCAGTTGAAACCTAGTTCAACCCCAACAGGGCAAGTTCACCAGTCAACATAGTTCAAACCCAGTTGGGCTAGTGCAAAAACCAGTGAAACCCAGTTGAAACCCAAGTGGATCAGTTCAAACATAGTTCAACCCAGTTGGGCTGAACTAACCCAGTTGAACATTGTGTAAACCCAGTTGAACCTAGCTCATGTTCAGCATAGCCCAGTTGGAACCCAGTAAGACCCAGTTAAACACAGTTAAAAACCACTCCAGTTAAACACAGTTAAAAACCAATTAAACATAGTAGGCCCTAGTAGAACCTAGTTGATTTTTTTAACTGGGTTCTACTGGAATTTCTACCGGGCGGGGGGGGGGGGGGCAAGTTTGAAGCTTAAGCCTTCCAAGTGTGAGTTGCTCAAAAAGGAAGTCAAGTATTAGGTCACATTGTCTCTGATCACGGGATGGGTACCGATCCCACTAAGATTGAAGCAATCACGGATTGGCCCTCTCCCACAACCCTGAAGCAACTTAGAGGATTTCTGGGACTGTGTTCCTATTACAGGAAATTTATTAGGAACTTTGCAGAAATTGCCAGTCCCCTACATGCGTTAACAAAGAAAGGCGAAAGGTTTCTGTGGTCTGAGGAGTGTGAAGAACGATTTCAGACTCTGAAATCTAAACTGACGACAGCTCCTGCATTAGCCTACCCAAATTTTAGTCAGATGTTTATTCTTGATACCGATGCTAGCAATACTGCAATAGGAGCTGTGTTGTCTCAGACCATTAGGGGTGAAGAACATCCTGTGGCCTATGCCAGTCGTACGCTTGGCAGTAGTGAAAAGCAGTATTCCGTAACACGTAGAGAGCTTCTTGCTGTTTTAACGTTTATTAAGAATTTCCGCCCCTACCTTTATGGCAGGAAATTTTTGTTACGCACGGATCATGGCTTCCTCCGTTCGTTGGTTGTATAACTTTAATACCCCCGAGGGTCAGGTAGCTAGGTGGCTGGAAGTGCTGGGCACCTACAATTTTCAGATAGAAACTATGCCTGGCAGAGTGCATGCCAGTGCAGACGCTTTGTCGAGAAGTGATCCCCCCATGGTGCATTCGGGAGCATTGCCTGCCGACCCTCCGATAGAGCCCCTAGGATAATGCAACATAGTTACGGCGGACTCTAATTGGGTTGAGAGCTGTACGTTGGGTGTCTAATACCGGTGCCCATGATAGGGATGTAATTGTGATGCCTCTGGTCCTGAGAGAAGATGTATTGTATTGAGTTACATAATTCTCCCACCGGGGGTCACGACAAAAACGGTATTATGATGCACGCATCGCCAAGGTGGCATCTTCGTATTCGGTCCAAGACAAAGTACGGGTAGCAGTACATGCAAAAAAGAAATGCCGATCTCCCAAACTACAGTTGAGATGGAATGGACCGTTTGTCATCACACATAAACTTTCAGACTGTTTGTATCGTACAAGACACATCGATTCAAAAAAACTGAAAGTAGTTCATGTGGACCGGTTAAAGAAATATGTGACTCCCAATGAACTTAATCAAATGACGTTTTCACCGGAGCGCACTACGGTAGAACCTGCAACAGAAATTGCCCTCGACGAGCATATAACTGATATGGGCCATGAGGAAGTTCTTGAAGAGGAGTTGGAGGATGTCGTTGAGACTGAGGGGGAGCAGCCCCCACAATTGTTAAAGCGGATGCGTCGCCCACCAGTATTGGAATAATCTGTAGGAAGGTACTGTTTTTGAAACTGAAACGTTAATTTTGAGAAAGCCATACCTCTGTGGAGGTCGGAAAGTGATTCAGTGATCGTTATGGAAAGGAAAACTTTTTTTTGAGATGAACGGAAATGATCTCTTGGAGAATACCAATTGTGGTTGTGATAGATTGTAGATATAACGAACTCTAGAATTGTAAGTTCGGGGCCTCAGGTCGCCTAGGAGGCCGGGGTCCCTTACACATGTATACATAGAGAAGGAGCGAATATGTGTGGTGAAGTATAGAATTTGTGTAAGTTGGTCTACCGCGTCATTTGTTTTATATTACTGGGTAGTGTGTTTGGACATCGAGGGCGAGTCCTTTCGAGAGAGATGGGGGTGGTGTTACGCCCTGGGTTGTTCGAGATGCGTGTACCCCGTATTTCGAACACGCCCAGGCCTGCTAAGAATATGTTTCCCCGAGTTTTGTTTGAATAATTTACCATGCGATATGTTGTCCATTCACTCACCATTCCATTTACTTTTGTATTATTATGCAGGTCTCTTTCGCTCTCCCCGTCGTCTGCCATCACCAGCATTCCAGGCATTCGCTCTTTTATTACACGAGTTGTTCTGCTTAGCGTTTATCTATTTTACTATCGCTTGCTCTCTATACCTTGTTTAATTAAGACGGTGTTGTTTTTCTTATGTATTTTGTGTTGTGGAAACTTAATTTATTTCGTTGAGGTTCGGGCAGAGAACTGGAGACCAGCGATGAGCAGCACGGCTATTACAGTATAGTATTATTTTAAAGGCAAGGTTGACTTATTTTAGAGAGCGGGTCCGGGCGTGAGGGCTGACTACGGGGCGCCATTTCTATATTGTAATTTGTAACTAATAACTTCCCGTCCTGGTTGGCTTCGTTGCATTTGTAGACACCGGAGGTAGGGTCAAATTAGGGCTCTCCCCGGAGGTATTGCAGAAGTTAATCGGGGCGGGACCACATTAGGCAGTATTAGCTCAGTCTGCCGTTGGCGCCCCGTGTCGGGTATTCACTCTCGTGATTCTTAAGAGCCGTGCTGCCCATGCCCTGGTACGTAGTTTATTTGTTATTTTGTTAAATTGAATCTCTGCTCGTATTTTGCTTTTATTTGTGTACGGCAGAAAGACTGCCTCATTTTTGTTAAGTGTATGTTTAAAGTTAAGCTATTAAATTGGGGAATGAGACCCAGTTCTCTTAAACTATATTCTTCTGTCCTTTTTGTGTATTGGTTCAAGCCCTGCTAGTATTAGTCTTCGCCTCCCCCTTTCCCCTGCCCTGACATCAGGTGGCCTCCAGCTGCCTGATTACCCACGCTACCGCTCGGCCGGGGTACAGGGCTTTACAATATTATGCAACATGATCACATCCTGTAACAATCTGATATCTAAGAACAATGGTTAACAACTTATAATACAGCTTGTAAACACAACTTGTAAACAAAGCTCAAAGGGATCATTATCCATTTAAGATGCACGAATAACAGTTAACTTAAAAGAAGTTAAAGGTAGGAACAAATTTATGCTTGGACTAATGTATGGGTAACACAAGTTCACTTTTACTGCCAATTAAAAGTATTGGTTAGTGTAACCAAACGCTAAGGAGTATCGATGCAAGACTCAAATTTGCTGGTGCAGGAAGATTTTGCTTAATGCAGCAATATATGCTTCTTTCTTTAATGATAGAACGATATTTTTTCTGAGTTCCTTTTACAGATTTTTGTCATCATTATCAAACCAAGGACTCTAAGCAACATCTCTCACTCTTTTTGTTATTAAGGTGTATATTAATCTAAATGAGTTTCAATTATGTATCATAAAACATAACAGATGCTTCGAAGTCAGCAGTGGGCATATTACCGTGAGAAATTGAATGTCACAGTTAATTACTAATTGGTCGATATCTCAATCATTCTAAACGCGAACGTGGTGAACTTAACCCGTGGGATTTACTGCAGCAATATCACTAGTGGATAATACTAACAATTAATCGGTTTGACACGTGGATAGTACACAGAAATAAAGTTGTTCACACCGTTGACGCGATAAACACCAATCCCTCAATTCGACTCAATCACACCACTCAAGACGCCTCAATAGCAATGAACAATCAAACGCCAAATGACCTTTGGTGTTTTACGTTAACTGTTAACATATTACAATGGTGATACCCTACATGACATCAACCAGCTTAATCCGGCTCGCAAAATGAAAACGGCCCACGAACTTGCACTAACTGGGAACGCTACAGCTCTTGCGATTTTACGGGGTTATGTGAATGCCTTAAAATGTTTTCTTTATACTATTTTTTTTTCTGTTGTCTTGCTCCAAAGGTCATGAAGACCTTATTGTGTATCGCATTGCTGCAGGCTTTTTTTGCCAGTTCCAGCACAAATGCACAAGGAATATCCCTAGATGTTGATGGTGATCATGTCTGCACAAGAACAGAAAGGTATTGTACATATAGCTTCACGGTTGTAGTTTGCATGTTTGGTATGTGACAACATGTTTACAATCTACTAGAAGTCGCCTTAAACCATCCTTTAATATTGAACTTTGATATCTATAACAACTCCTTAGACACTATTAACGAGACTATAGTCTATAAAGTGAAACAAATAGAATACTCAATTGGTGCCACTGTTATAAGGTTTGTAACCTAATGTTTCCTGAAAGACATGAATCTGATACATGTAAACCTTTAATATGCAACGAAGTTTCATTCTACTGAAAAAAATGTGCTCAACTATATGTCTGCCGGTGTTTAAAGAATACCGTGTTCTATGTAATGTTAAATGAATTAAAATTCCGAGCACAAGTCATAGTTAATTAAGGGATGTAAACGTAACATGAATATTCTTCTTTCTTCTTTTCCTTTGACAACATACAATCGATTAATTGATTATAATTTATTATTCAGTTAAAAACAGAGCATATTATAAAAACGTTCATTTTCCTTAATTTTGTTTTCATTTTTCAATGTTTGTACTTTGCACAGCTACCGCAGATCGTTCCTATCGCCATACTCGGATTATTATCAAACAATTACACACAAATTATGTTTGAACCTCTTTCATTGGCCCCCTTTCTGGTGCACGAAGTCAAAGTAAGGAAACATTAAGAATAAAATTAGCACTGCTAGGTGTTACTAGAAAGATAACCCTACTACCCTTTGGGAAAGATGTGTTCTGAACGTCACAAACATTGGTGTCAGTTAACTATAGTATTCTGAGGAAGAGAAAATTCGTGAATAGGGTGATTGGGGAGGACCAGGCCCTCATGAATTGGTTAAAAAGTGAAATCTGAAGGCCTTTTCCCTTTTCTCATGTGTTTGTGAGGTGTGTCTGTATATGATGCGGGGGGGGGGGTTGGGTTGGGGGGGAGGTGTCCAAAAGGATAGGTTAACAACATCCGATAGTTAGGAGGTAACTCTCATAAGATGGTGCGAACGGTCATCTTTATTTTCAGAGTGTGTAAATGTTTTTAATTCCAATATCAAGATTAATAGTGCAAGAATGAGAATTTGTGTCCTAGTTTTGTAATTTGCTATTGGCTTTGTAAAAAAAAAAATGCACATACTTAGTGGTCATATGACTTCACTACAGGCCACATGCTTGGCATGCTTCCAGTTAATAAATTAAAAATTCTCTCCCCGGAAGATCCCGGCTTATAAACGCAACTAGTTGTATACCAGAAGCCCTTTGCTGACCAATATTTAAATGCTGTCAAGCTACCTGAATCTTCTTCAATATAGGATTTTTTTTTTCAATTTGATAGCTTAATTGATATGAGTTAACAGTGATCTTCACTCCTATTAGTGTTTAAGATTAGTTGCAAATAGCAAATAAAATAAAAAACAAATCTTCATGCTATTTGACAATATCTAAAGTTACAATTTTTGTCGTTACCAGAACAAAGCATATAACAAAATACAGACAAGAATTCAAAGACGAGTACAGATCTGTACGGGAGTGCTGTGATGGTTATCTGTATGAAGAGCCAGATAATTATTGTTATCGTAAGTATTCAACATTTATTAAGCGATAATATATGTAACACAATTTAGGGCTTATATACAACCAAACTTCTTAATGAGATCTCTGCACCCAACCCATCCCCATCTCCTTCACTGTGTCATAAAATGTCGTTTTCCTTCCTCCTCTCTTTGGTGGAAGAATGACATGTGTATTATAGTTGTATCTAAATGTTTAGTCTTTAAAATTGTCTACTTCAGACCATCTTTCGGTATAAGAAACCACTTAAAAGGGGTAAAAGTGGTAAATTGAGATTATGGACTTGTAACAGTAATTTGAACTCTACGCTTCCCTTGCTGTCGGTTAGTACCTACACACAACATCCAATTTCCTCTAATAACTTCACCATCTCCAATAAACGAAGCAGACAATACTTATCTATCATCCGAATGAGTCACGCAACACAATAATAATTTCCCTGATGGAGATAAGATAGTAATTGCAAACAAAACAAGTAACTATTAACTGCGACATAAAGGCCGACAAGAGTATGCATTACATATTCATTACGCAATACATTCCACTCCAATTAAATCCATTTTGAAAATCGTAGCGTTCACAAATTTTGAATAAGTAGGTGATATAAGAAGTCTAGTATTTTATTTTTCTGTTAAAGATATTTGTTACGTTATATCATATAGTTTTGTGTACCTTTCAAGAAACATTTCTCTGCTCCATTGCGCTTTCATTCTTAAACATTCTAACCAATCATATTTACAAACACTTCCGGCAGACCCTGCGGAACTACCCAGTCTGCTGTACAACTTGTCGATACTGTTACCATTAAGATTTGCTTTACTGCGCGTCAAAAAAGAGTCAGCAACATCTCTAACACCTCCCTGTGTACATGGAATAACTTAACAGTGCCTTAACGGGATATAAAGTTAGTAATAAATGTATTTACAACAGCATGCGGGAAAATCTTCAAAGTTATATTCACGGTATCTTCACAAACCATTGGAGAGAAAGATATATGAATCCACACATTAAATTGATGGATTCTCACGAAATATTTGAATTATATTTTGGGATGATTACTTCTGATATGCAGAAATGATGGAATAAGCGAGAAAGAAACTTTAAATTAACATATCTGGAATACGTGATACTAACATCTCAATATAGTGACATCTGTTTGCGTTTTGTTTAACCCTTTCTAGCGTGTTCCATGAACAAATGGGGTCATAATTGTAACAACGACTGCTTTTGCTTGAACGGTGCTACGTGTGATCCTTTCGATGGTAATTGTTCTTGTGCAACAGGATATACAGGTGAGAAAACCAAAGACGAAATAAAAAGTTTTGTCTAAGTAAATCAAGTCAGTCGATGGGTACAGTACTTTCTTTGCTAAGTATATAACAACAATTATTGTTATTACGGACCTTTTCGTCAGCATTCTTACTTGTCTTGTGTCTATATTTTACAAAAAAAATATTCACCAATATTATACTTTCCACTAGATGAACATCGTTAAAGTATCTTCAACTGAATTCAACGTACAGCTTTTTAATTTATTGTATGAATAAACAATATCGGTAAACCGGAATAATTAATAATGATTTTTTTTCATCTCCCTCAACGAAACCCAGCCTTGAGTGCAATATCATGTCTTTCAACTATTGAAGTGTTGAGAGTAACAGTGGGTCCATAATACACCCATTTTAAAGTGGCGTAACAGATTATATTGTTTCTATCAATATAAAAAGTTTTGCTCTGTTTATGTCAGTATCAAAGACATTTGAGAAATCACCCTTAATTTTTCTCGATGTAATCAATTATTTATTTTGATAAGTAATGTTGATAGATAATTTACAACCACAGCAGGATTTGTTTCCACTGAAAATGGAAGAAAACTATTGTTACGGATATAATTATTCACTATAATACAAACTAGACAAAAGTTCATTTGACTGATTAAGTTCCAATTGATTCTACCCTCTACAGCCTCTGAATGAATACTAATTCATCATTGTACTCTATACAACAAAATAATTTTGATAAGATGGCACTCAAGAATCTTCATTTTTAGTGAGTTTCTTTCTTTGCATTCGACTCAGGGTCGGATTGTGGGGATAGCTGTACGTGGAACAAATATGGGCCTGGCTGCCTGTTTGATTGTCAGTGTGAGAATGGAGCTGCCTGCGATCCAGTTACTGGTGCCTGTAATTGCACTGCTGGATTCAGAGGTCCCCTGTAAGTAAATATTCTAAAACTCTTCTCTCAGTACCCCTATGTTTGAAGAATAAAAAATATACCCGACAATCCATTATTATTATATAATAGATGGAATCGTCATTAATATGCCATTATCCCTAACATAGCATGGTCAGAGAATTATACTCCCTTCCAAATTCTTCTTTAGAACCTGCTTGGACAATTACTCAAAACTGGAAATTGGTAATGACGTTGAAATTTCTGAATTCGTTGTTTCACAGTTGTGTTGAACGTTGTCCAGAAGGGACGTATGGATACGGTTGTAACCGGACTTGTCAGTGTCAACATAATGCAACTTGTGATCACATCGATGGCATATGTGTCTGCTCGCCTGGTTAGTTTGCCTTTATATCATTGTGTCTTCAAGATAATCAACGTATTATACATATTCATGTTTGAAGGTGTCATTAGCCCTTTTTATGCGTACAGTTTGAGGACAGAAATAATGAATCCTATGTTTTTCGTAAAACTGACGCAGCTGATATATTTCGAGGGAAACATTCTTTGTTAACTGTTCTTACGGTTCATGTTTATATACATTACCACCCAAAAACTTGTTTATACAGGCGCGTATCCAGGATTTTCTAACCCGGGGGGCGCGAATTACTATCTAAGCGGAGCGCCACCATCGGTTGGCGCGCAGCGTACAAGAAAATTTCTGGTTTTGATATACCCCCCCCCCCAGATCACCGGAAACGGCACTTCTCGGGCTTGAAATGACCAACCAGATGTACACTTTTGGCCTGAGAACCAAGTATTTCCTAATAGTTTTTTTTCCATCCATAACCTTTTTGAAGATTGTCAACCCGGCACACGTCATGTTCGACCTGATCGCATGTCCTGTGGGTCTTTGCTTTTGTAGGTGATTCTACGTCGCGGCCCACAATACCCGTTAGCCCCACTTTTCAAGGTTTTAAGCCCCAAATTTGTTCAGAATTTGAAAATTCACATTTCTCGTGAATAAACTGACTTCAAAACATACCCATAATGTTGTACACAATTTCATCTATGGACAACCAATATAGAAAAACTACCTTCAACCCCTAACAGATCGGTCAAAATTGCACGAGTAGAGGGAAGTGTGATGCAGAATGTTGGTCAGAAATTTTCGAAAATTCAGACACAGTTAATTTATTGTTGTACAAATATTGAACCTCTTATAACGGCTATTATAAAACTTGGTTGAAGGAAATGAAAAAATAGCAGATATTTCCGAAACCGAACACTACACACATAGGCGTAGGAGCCGCGGCGGCAGTGGCGGAGCTAGGGGTATTGGTCAGGAGGGGCGAGAATGGTCTGTAGGGGCGCTTTCGACACTATCTAAGCGGAGCGCCACCACTGGTTGGCGCGTAGCGCACAGACAAACTTTGAGTAAAGATACTCCCTAGATCGCCGGAAATGACCCTTTCAGGGCCTGGCTAATTTGCAGATAAACGAAGAATAGGGTGTCATCGCCAAATTACACCAACAAAATGTGACAAATGTCAATAAGTAGATGAGAGCGCAATAAGAAAGTCAATAATCTAGAATAAGTAAAAAGTGGTAAAGAGCTGAAAATGGCGCCAGCAGTCCATTTGAGTCCGTCAGGGGGCGCATCCGCCCCCTGACCGTATGGACGCTCCGCCACTGCGCAGCGGGGGTGCAGCCCCTAATTCGCCATTACTAATGTAAAAGAAACTTTTGACATAATTGGACCTCCATGCTTTTTATACATCTACATGAGACATGTCGTTGTTTACATTAGCATCCCGCGGTATACTGCGCAATTTTAACGGACCGTTCGGTACATGATGGCATGCGATGTAATAACCGATGCTTGCTTATATGATATTGACATTGACACGTTGAACGCGAAAATTTTTGGTTATTTTTTCAGGCAAGTCGGACAGTTTTGAGGATTTTCATCCTGGAACGCCATTTTCATGCTCACTGATATGATGTGATATCTGCTGTTTGTGTTACAAATTCGAACAGGCGCGTAGCGAGGAATTTGCCAAGGGAGAGGAGAAGCCTGTAGGCAAATTATCTAAGCGTAGCGCCACTACAGGTTGGCGCGAAGCGTACAAGAAAATTTTGGCCGAAAATGCCTCCCAGATCGCTGGAAATGGCACTATCCAGGACCATTTGTTAGCGCGAAGCGTACAAGCAAATTTGGCCGAAAATGTCTCCCAGATCGCTGGAAATGACACTTCCCAGGCCTTTAAGCACTTTCTATTTTGAAATTACTTAGCGATATCATTTAAAAAAATGCTGAATGGGGGGGGGGGCGGTCGTCCCCATCCCAAAATGCGTCATGTTCCCCGACGACACGGTCGAGTTCGAGGCCAGCCACAGTTGGTTTCATAGCACAATTCTACACACGCGTTATGATAGACCATATATAGTATATATATAGATCATTAGTGAGAGAGGAAAATGGAAACGTCAAAAAAATGGAGTTGTCGGTGTAAGGGGTAGGGTGAGGCACACTTTTACGAAATCATTGATCCGTCACTGGCTACCCTTCAGCGCTGTAATGATGTCACTGTTCCTCTTTCTCTTCCCGGTGTCTTCATGTTTTTCTTTTACTCCCTCCTTTTCTCCTTCTTCTCTCTTTCTTCTTTTTCTTTTCCCTTCCTTCCTCTCCTCCTCCTCTTTCCCCCCTCTTTTTTCCTTTTTTCTTCTCTTTTTTTTCTCTCCTCTTTTTCTTACCCGGGGGGCGCGCGCCCCCAACGCCCCCCCTGGATACGCACCTGTTATACACCAGAGTTGAAACCACGTTAAGCTCTTCAAACTGTCCCTCCGTCGAACTGCAATTCATTTACAATAGTCACGTGATTATTGTCCATCACATATAATCGAGAAGAAATTATTAAAATTGACCTGTTTGCGTAGTTGTATTTGTTGGTTTACACTTCAGAATATGAAGTAAAAATACCATATAATCAATGTAAATCTATTCAAGTTCCTGGTTCTGTTAAGTGTGTTGATACCAAACTGTCCTGCATATTCTTCTGGTTTCAGGATGGCAGGGATTTCACTGTACAGAATCTTGTCCAGCCGACAGTTTCGGCCCGGGTTGTAATGAGACGTGCTCATGCGTAAATGCCCAGTCATGTGATCGAATCACCGGAAGCTGCAAATGCGACATTGGGTATATTGGACATACCTGCTCAGAACCTTGTGTGGTAAGGCTTGTAATCTTTGTTGAGGGATTGCAAGGCAAAGTGGACGGAGAGCGGTTAGGTTAATAACCAGCATGTTTTTGGACAGTTGTACACGGAATAGATGTTTTGGTACAAAGGTGTGTTCGTATCTTGGTTCCTTCACTGAAATATTTAGATTTGAAAAATACATAAACATCAAGATTTCCTTACAAGTACGATTAAATATTTCTGTTGATATTAAATACATAATTTGACAATCGTGTAATGAGCAATGTTTATTTATGCCCTATGTTGTGCTTATATTTATTAAGGCCTAATGGGAAAGATATAAAGTTCTAATTTACAAACAATCTGATGTTACTCAGGTTTTACTCTGTTTACTTCAAGTTGCTTAAAGAGGAATAAAACTGTAGATTTGTCTCTTTTTTGCTGTTCAATACTAAAATCACATTACAATATATCTCGAGTTTGACTAGGCATATTCCCATTCAATAGAATATCAAAAAAGTAAACTTATGAAGTATACTAATTTTCCCTTTGCATATGACAATAAAGTAGTTATGTTTAGGGAACGAATCACCTTCATTAAAGAAATATTGGAGATTGTCTCTGTTTGATCATTTGCCATCTTAAAAACTTGGCGGATTGTTTGGAGAGAAGGATAATCAAACTCGAAATGACATTGTGAGTAGCACTACTTTTTGAATCCAATAAATCTTTATAATGATGAAGAATATACGTCCATAATTTTTCAGAATGGTACGTTTGGAAGAAACTGTGGTCTAACTTGTGATTACTGTGTAGAGGCAACAGGGTGCACTATCGTGGAGGGCAAATGTCAGTGTAAGCCTAATTTCGTTGGCGTGCTTTGTAACAGTCCTTGTGAAAATGGATTTTGGGGAGACACCTGCAAGGATCGATGTTCGTGTGAGAATGAGGGCTCTTGTCATTCTACAACAGGAAAGTGTATTTGTCCTCCTGGTTTTACTGGCGTTCATTGTGAAAACTGTAAGTAGTTTACACTAAATTTCATGTTAAATGATTTTCTTCTGATGACAAGAATTAAATCATGATATTTTTCTTTGGATGACAGCTAAGACTGTCTGTAGTACCAGTAACACAGAATTGTTAGATTTAAGCTTCTGCACTGAAGAACATTGTAACAAACTGACGATATGACTATGTATTGGTAGGATGTCCAACCACCTCTTTGTTCTAATCGGTGGAATAATTCATAAATGTTTGCTAAGGAAATACCACAGTGTATCTCGCTTGCGTCTTCTGTTAAACATTAAAAATCTAACTTGCAATTAAAAGAGACACAAACGCAATTATCATCTGAGGCACGTATGACAACAATCTTTGTGAAGAACAACTGTCTCTTCAAAACAGCTAAAGAAAAATATTGTTTTGTATGGGAGATATCGTATTGTAAAAGTTGTGTCTGGGACCTAAATATGTGATGCCCTAGTGCCATTAGGTTCTGAAACATTTTAATTTTCTCTTTGTCTATCCCAACATATTGTCACCTTAGAATGTTAACAGTGTAGACACTAGCACCAGCTTTCATTATGTCATGTTAAGAGGTGCAATATTTTTAGATTCAGCATTTGCAAAACTCATCTCCACTACTGGGAAACATAAAAATATTCAAGCACATGTGACTCGATGATGTCATATTTAGAACTATCAGACTTAGTCCTTTAAGTCAAGAAATGGTAAACCTGTGATATCTCTGATGTGGAATAAGACTTTCCATAGCTTTTAATGGAAATTGATCATGACAGTTATCTCCATCAAATACACCAAGGATGATGGTTGGATTTCGGTTTCCTTTAATGATGCAAGTTGGATTAATGAGATTTCCAACTTTGATTGTTCATATCATCGTAACAGAAGTAAAGCCAAGACATACAAAATTGTTAACTTTGTCATAAGTTCCACTAATTTTTTTTTCAATTTCTTTTTCACCATTTAACTCAACCTAGGCCAATGTTTTACAATGTGATTGATATTTAAAGTATCATATATCTTTCTACCTTTGTTAAGAATTGCTATGGTTAAAATGAAAATTACTTGAAAAAAGGCTAAATTACAATGATCGTAACATGTTCAACAGATTTTTTCTACTTGTCCACTTTTTGATTAGATTGCCCCGGTGGGACTTACGGATACAACTGCCAGTACCAGTGCCCCAGCGATTGCCTCTCCACCGATAAAACTTGTCATCCTGAAACAGGCAGTTGTATTTGTCAAGCTGGTAAGACTGGAGTTATCTGTGACGAAGGTGAGTTATCTCCTGTTTTCCTTCTTAGTGAGAAGTAATTATCTGACTATTTATTGGAAAATTTTGTTTCATTTAGAACTTTTTTCTATGTCATAGTATTTTTTTCATTCACTAAAACTGTTTCTTTTATAATGTAAAGTTATTCGTATGTGAGTCAGTGTCAAATTTTGCTTGCAAAGGATTAACCTTAATATAGCAAAAGCTTAGGGTAAGAAATGAATCAGAACCTGACATTTAATAAAAATGAAAGACAAGAGCAATACTAATGTATAGCTGACGAAAGAGGAACGCATTTGCATTCAATTCCCGTGTATGGTTTTCGATAAACCAACATTTGAAGTTACCAAAAGGAAACTTGAAGCAGCAGGTGTGATGTCATAGATGCACACTGAAAAAGTTATTTTATGTTTTTGTTCATTAAATTTCGACTTGAAAATCGGGATGCATTTACATCTGAAAACACTACATTTATTACGGTATTTTTAAGTTCACATCCCTTAAAGCTAAGTTTGAGTCCAAGGTCAAAACGATAAAGTGATAAAATAATAGAAAACACAACTGTTTGTAGTCGTAGTGCAATTATGACATCTCACCTGTTTACTTTACATGCAGTTTATGGTGCAAACTGTGACAATGTAAGCTATCCATATCTTAAATATACAATGTAAAAATTTTACCAGGATGCTAAGTATGTGTTCTTCTTTCATTAGCCAAAAATAAGTATTCCTCTACGTTATCCATTTAATTACTCACTAATTCCCTATCTTTTAGGTAAATAATAATAATAATATGATCAAGTTGATATGGGTTGCCTAGAGCTCGGCAGTGTTTGCCCAGCCTAATCCAGTGTGATGTCATCATTTACTTTTATATTTACACATTAAAGAGGTTATGAAATGGAAAAAAATATTTATCATCGTATTCTGTACACTCGTAGCGTTCCAATGATACCCAATTTGTGTCAAACGAAGCTTGCATCCTCGAGGAAGAAACGATCGAAAATTCGAGGGTAATAAATACTTTCTAAAAGTTTTTGTATTTACGGTAATACATTCTTAAACGTCTGAGAACACACAACATAACACTGTTGCAGTGCTCCGTAATAATTTAGATTTGGTGTTTGGAATTTTCTTTTTACGTAAATTTATCTCGTAACTTTTAATATGCCAAGCCGATATGTGGTCTCAGGCTGCTCCACCACAAGTAAAGACGGATTTCCACTGCAAGCTTTTCCAAAAGATAACAGAAATCGAAGAATTTGAACACGTCTCGTTCAACACACTATACATACACAACGTTACGAGTGCCCGTAGGCCTATACTGTTGCCAAATTACTTGTTATGACCATAGCCTAGGCCTCCTTGATGCAGCAAATGACGATTTTTTGGGGGTTACCTAATAGTTTGCACAAAACTTAAAGCCACTCAATTGGTTTTAGAACAATCAATACTAGATCTGCAAGTTTTCTTTTGTGGTAAAACTGGCGTTGTGTTGTGATTTAACGTAACAGTTGGATGATACAATTACACGGGCTAGTCCGTTATACAACGTCTATTAGTTAGGTCTAGACCCCATGTTACCACTACTAGTACTATGGTTGCACTTGCACTGTACAGAATGTCACATTTTCCTTGCACTGTAAGACACAAAATTCTAGAAGCTTCGCTACGAATCTAAGTAGCAGGATCATCGACATTCGAGATAATTTAAATCATATGATGGTCTTAATAGAGGTGGTTTTGTTTATGCTCAACCGACCAGTTTCGGTTCAGGGTTGTCCAACCGTTCTGCTCGGGGACTTCGATCGGCAGCGACGCGTCTCGGCCAACGGGATCGTTTTACAATTCTTCTGCAAGGGGCTCAATTGATAGGGAAAAACACCGATAATATCTTCATCACCCTCGAAACTATTTCCTCCTCTTCTTCCCCAAGAAAATAATTTTCATCAAAGCTTACGAATGTCCTGAGAGGTGAAGTCCTATTTCCTCGGAATCGAAGATTCGGGAGAAGACATTTTCAATTGATGAGAAGAGTGTTGTGGTTAAATGTAGTAAACTGTATAACGCAGTATTGGTATAACAGCGGGGAGTCGGCTTTGGCTGAAATGGTTCCTTTGATGACGTCAGATGAATTGCGGTGGGCAGCTTTGCTTTTTTTTTACGAGTAGCAGCTCGAGAGGTCTCTAGGGAATACTTTGACAGCGAATTTCTGGCGTTTGAAGCCGTATTTACGGAAAGTTGTGCATGGGTGGTGTTGCAGTAATGTAGATAAACCATTCCAAGACATGAACATTTTCCATTTCATAACCTCTTTAAATTTTGAGTATTTGAGTTATTCGATGTACCGTTTTGTAATAATCGACTATTTGTATCCAGCTGTCTACATGATATAAAATGTGCCCTGAATTATTTTACTATATATAATAAACAGTCAGTCCATGTGCAACACTTTGGCGATCATTTTAGTGCTCTCTGGTTTTGGTTATGTATGATTTTTAAAATAACTTGATATTGCCCTTTCATTCAATAGAATAGCCCACGGGAAACTTTGGTCTGATTGTTCTGTAAACTGTCTTAGCTAGAACAGCAGTACTTGCGAGAAATTGGTTTCAATTTTAATTGGCATTCTTAAATTATTATAATAATTTTGTCTCAAAGTTATGAAACAGTCAAGAAGCAGAATCAAACTACAAAAAAAGAATTATTTAGTGCATTAGTATAATTTAGTTTTTTAATCTGTAAATCTGTTGGTTAATGGTTGACAAGGAAATCATCACAAAGCTAATGTTTCCAAATTGAGCTGCATCACTATTAAGTTACTGCCGATGATCTGTATAGAAGTTAGCTGTCTCACTATGGCTGTTTTAGCACTCCAATCAAATTAAGATGCATCAATGTTTTATTTTATTGCTCTTCTTCAAGAAATGAGGCCTATGATCACTCCTTGTAACACTATGGTGGAGTGGTTTAATATTAGTATTATATTAGTGGTGTAATATTAGTATCATCATCGTACATGAGTTATCATGGTGTAGTATTTATTATGATCGAAATGAAGCCAACTTGGAAGGAAAATAGGATTTGCAGAAATTAACTGTCTCACTATGGTTGTTTTAGTGATTTAATTAAATTTAGATGCGTCAGAGTTCTGTTATACTGTATTTCTTCAAGTAGTGAGGCATATGGTATATCTCTGTAGCGAGTTTGAGATTCGATTATGGAAACTGAAATAAAACTCCTGATGATTTTAATAAGCGGTAAGCTCAAATGACTGCATCAGGTTCAAGAGGTTTTCTCGTCTTGTTTGTTTTTAAGATTGTACCAACCACACATACGGATACAACTGTCAGTACCAGTGTCCCAGCGATTGCATCTCAAACAACGGAACTTGTGATCTTGTTACAGGTGTCTGCATTTGTCCGGCAGGCAGGACAGGAGTAAATTGTAATGAAGGTTAGTCATATCTTGTTTTCTTCCAAGTGAAAGTAATTATCTGACCAATTTACAAGAGTAATTTGCATTACATGTGGTCATCTTTGCTATGACCAATTCTGTATATGGACTTGTCTGAATGAGTTATTTTGACTGAACTTTCTGAACAGTCAATTGATGTAATAAAACTTCAAATACAATATACCTCTTCAGGTTTGTTTATGTAACTAGATTTTTTAAATAGTTTAAAGGAATTGTCTGGTGAAAGATTTTGATACATTAATTGTCCTTGTAGTTATTATATTTTCTTTCTAACCATGTACTAGCCTTGAAATATTTACTTAATGAATTTGTCCACAAACTTGTATGTGTTAGTTTGTGATTGCTATTGAATTTCTTCCAAGCTTTTAGAATTTGATATATTAGTTCTCTTGTGTTAATATACTTCATAATTCTTAAAATTATGTAGGCATCTTTAAAAAGGGGTGCATTGCAGCGGCAGTATGCAAACTTGTGGCAGGTGCTAAACTGTGTTACCAGTTGCTTCGTGTGTAAAATCTTTCATGAGGCTTGTCGCATATTTTAATTAGTAGGCCTACTCAATCAATTTAACAAAAGTATTCCTAAATCCCAGAACATGAGAACTAGCATCCTTTAATTTCTCCAATACTGAAAATTTAGCAGCACCGAATTTTATAGCAGGGACAATATGCAACTGCCTTTGGAAAAGTGTTTATCGTTACTAAATCAATGTTTTACCAGTTGATTCATGAATCAAAGCCTGGCAGTATTGTGTTCGTTAATTATACATAGCATTTTGGTAGCACAATATCGATTTATGCTTTTTGTACATTATGCATAACTGCAAGAAACGTTTCTTTTTGTATATACTTTTGAGGATTTTCAAAGATAATGTGTGACTTTCTGTGTAAAATCGTTTGACGTACAAAATCAAGGTTTTGTTTACCATATGATTAGTGATGATTGTAAAGTAAATATTGCTATTCACTAACAGTCAACATTTTCTGTTGAATTCTGTTTTAATAAACACGTATGTTATGAAATATGTTCATTTCCTGTAAAATATAAATTCCCAACTGTTTATAGCGTTATAGTCATTTCTTCTGGATCTTTAGGACTTGAGCTAAATTAAATTTTGTTTTCTGTTACAATATTTCATTCATATGCAATGATATTTAATTAAGATTCCCCAACTCACCTTGTAACATGTTTGTTCAACTTCACTCCAAACTGTTACCAACTTGGATACGTAGAGGAATATTGACCTCAAACTCAGTTCTCCTAGCTATCAGCATTTAACGTATGGGTTTGTTAATGTAGTATATTGCGTTTCTTTTCAAGGGGACACGAAAGATAGTGGTGATTTGTTTTGGTTGATCTTGGTAGCAGTTCTCATTTTTGTTGGCATGATCTTTCTGGTGCTGTGTATTGTGAAATGCATTTGCGTCAAAATGCAGAAGCAATCCGGATATGAAACTATTTAATTTAAGGTAAGTTCTCAGCTGTCGGACGTAATGTCCATAATGTATCGCTTTTGTAAATGGTTGAGCAATGTTATAAGATTAACAATTGCAGCTCCCTGAGTATATAAGAACAATAAGCACGGACTAATCTTCTTGTGTAGCGTGAATTACGTGACATTGTTACTCATGATAATAACAGCACAGTAGTCATCATTCTATCTTTGTATTATTGTGTTAGTCACATTTCGTTTGTAATGTATTCCACGGATAAAGAAACGATAACGGGAGAAGAAGAAAATGCCATCACAAAGAGATTAAAACGTTACTAAATAACACAGCAAAAGCCATTTCCGCTGAAGAATATGCGCGTTTCTGCATTAGATGATTTTCTTATTCAAACTTGCCGTTGTTGCAAACCACATTTTTACATTTTTACTTTGTTAGGTACATCAAACTCAATAGCTTGCATCATCTGGTCCTATCATAATGACCTCTGTAGATGCCTTTGCACTAATGATGAAGCCATCATCAGTCAATGCCGCCAGAGTGACTCGATATGCTACCGATGCTGTCTACATCCAAGGAAAAAAAATTGTTTCAAACATTCCTCTGCTAGTTTTTTAAATGTATATATTTTAAAACTTATGGGTGTAAATGTCATGGGTGAAGTATGGTTGAATCCTCTTCTATGGAAAACGATCTATGTTCTAAAATTTCTCTCAAGTGCCGTGCATTCATGAAATGCATGTAATTGATAAATGACATATTGCATGGAAAAAGTTGGGTTATTCAGATTTGAAGTGTTTTTGCCTTTCATTTACAAGCAGATTGAAAGGTAAACAATATGAAGATATAAAATTCTTCATAAATGTTGGACACAACTATTTCACATGGGTTTAAAACATGGAATCGTTTTCCTATTAGAAAATAATAGTATGAATTGTTTTATTAAGCTATTTCAATATTGTCTAAAAGTAATTGATTATTTCATAAAAAATGCACCTTAAATTCTTACAACTAAAGAATCATTAATAACTTCGTGATGTTTTTGCTTTTTACACAGTTATTATCAAGAAGCGGGAAGAGTAATTTAACCAATCCTTAACTGATTTATGCAACAGTTCATCTAATGAAAATGGATGACAATAATTTTCAAATGTGAAAACGTCACTACGTAAAAATGAGCGCTATTAACAAGCAACCCAGCCATCTCATAACCCGTACCAAAATTGCTCCGAACATGATAAGGCACCGCTACTTGGATAAGTAGCAGTTCGATCCATAGGTTAATGCAACAAACACCAGGTCTAAACTGGTGGGGTCAGACTAAACAAATTACAAGCGAATGAACCAGTGGCAGCACCAGAAATGATAAAGTGGAAGGGTGGGGTGGTGGTGTGCAAATGCACCTGTTCAAAGTGCACATCACACGAAAATTTAGGCTGATAGATATGTCCACCCCACGCATAATCGGTGACCCAAATTTTATTTTATGAATATTTGAAGTTGTGCATGAAATTAAAAATTGTGAAAAAACTTTAATTTCATATGACCAGGGTTGCACACTGATAGTATGGATTTGGGCGAGTGCAAATGAATGGCCATGGGAGTGGAATTATATAAGATCCTCTATTTGTTTTTTCATTTACTCTTTCGTTTTATTGTTTTAATTTTCCCTCTTTCATTTATCTGAAAATGATAGTGCCGTAGTACAGTGTGTATTTTTGACTCATGAAACACGCACACATTCTCAGCATCCCTGTTGAATATTGCATCCAACTTTCGGATGTCGTTCCCGAGATACTAATGATAATTGAAATTGTCACAGATCGTACCTACAGTGAACTGAACTCAAACCTCTGTGCTGTTATAGTTGCACACTTGCAGCGAAAATGTGTTGGTTTACTTTATTGTTACAGGTTGTATCTACTGCTATGTAACCATGGCAACTCTTGTCATGCAATCAGTCCGCTTGCCTTTGTATGTTATGCATACTTTAATTGTCTCTTCTCAATCGTTGGTATGTAATTTGTATGTGCCGTCTCAATTGTAAGATAAGAGGGCAGAGAGGGAAAGGTGGTGGTTGGAAGGGTACACAATACGGAATCAAATAAACGGAGAGTAACTCTCAGTTCGACTTTAGTTTTTTTCCCGTATATATCCCGTTACGCGTAACATTATATTCACTTTATTGTTTTGAACTTAGACTGTATAGGTTCTAACTTAAACTAAGGTGATGTGAAGGTAACACTAAAATAGTTTAATTAAACTTTTAACACGAGAACAATGTTTTACTGTTCGCTTCTATGACCTAGAACCTCGTTTCAAAACGTTGCTGCAAAACGTTCAAATAGGAGTCGAATGCAAATTTTAGCAGTCATCTGCCATACGTGAGTTTTCCTCTGGACTGTCCGTGTGTATCTTGTGTGATCTGTTTACAATACAATACATCTGATGATATGTATAATAATGAATTCTTTCGTAGGGATTGCTTTATCCGGATCGTGCTGTTCATACCCTAACTTGTAGAACTTTTTAACCTCCACGGAGGTTAAAAAGTTAAAAAGCAAACTTTAATTTACAAAAGCGACCAGAGCCCCCAAAGTGACCAAACATTCGACGATCCTTATCTATTTTCTAGACATTTTGTCTAGCAACATCAACTGTTGATCTTGAAATATCCGAATTTCTCAATTTTTGAGTTTGTGTTTGTGTTAATGTCAAAATGTTGAGTCTTAATGTCAAGATAAAGATGATTAATAAAGTTATGTTCATTGTACTTATGACCTTTTTTGGGGGAAGTTTTACCTAAACTGTAGAGATGCAGGTGTTTTTAATGACTTTTGTTGCCAAATTTCGAGACGAAATTAGGCTCATATCAGTTCCACGCTACTCTTCCCACAACACAAAGCGTCAGGTATACTTTATTTAAGTCCTGGTTGTATAAGGAGATATGAATGTGCGATCCAATGTGATCTCTAGTAGTTGTTTCATTGCAGGCACATGAATGGAACACTTGCAATGGAACAGGCGCGTAGCCAGGGGGGGGGGCAAGGGGGCGACCGCCCCAAGAATATTTTTGTTTCTTGTTTATGATATCGCTAGTACTTTCAAATAGAAAATGCTAAGATGCAACTTACAACACCTGGGAAGTGCCATTTCCAGCGATCTGGGAGGCATTTCGGCCCCCCAAAAAATATTACGCTTCGCGCCAACTCATGATGGCGCTACGCTTAGATAGTTTGCCTACACGCTTCGCCCCACTCTTGGCCAATTCCTCGCTGCGCCCCTGCAATGGGAATGTTTTAAAATTGATCTTGATTCGTACGACATGGCCTTAGTTCAGTTTCAGAGTTTAAGCTGAATGACATGGTCCAAACATGATCCATGCGCAAAATAAGGTCATCTACTACTTTTTAAATGTTATCATTGCTGTTTGTGGACCGCTTTGGGGTTTTACAGTTTGACTCGTCTGAATTAGAGAAAATGGAATCTGTCAATCAGTGGTAATTTATTCACTTGAACTGATACTGTAAGTATCAACATTTCTTTTTCTCTTTGATTAACATTTGTGATGTTTATAGCAAATTCAATAATTTCATCTTATGTGCATCAATTTCACTTAAGTTAACTTGAGGTGTATATGGCAAAACTGAGAAAACAATTATTTTAGTATTAAAATATGGAAAAATAAACAAAGCAAAAATTAAATGCTTAATTTAACACTAACACATCTGTAGTTCTGCATGTATGAAGATTTTGTGGAACATGCACTGTATGACAGGTTTACGAATGAAATAACTACAACCTTATCTCATATTGTTTATAACAGTAATTCACTTGACAGCAATTAAAGGATTTAATGGAAGGGCAAAGATACATAAATAGCACTCTCAAATATAATGCTGACTGAAAGGCGACGAATGCTGCCAAATAATACAGCAAACGAGATAGGAAGGATTGAGTAAATGTTGGCTTTTCTTTCTTCAAAAAGAAGAACGCGAAACTTTCATTAATTCATGACGTTTACAGCTTTTCCAACAATGCTTTTGAAAAGAGGAAACTACAAGATTTCCTTTATCTTCTTCCACCTACAGAATCGAGAAGAACCTCATATTATCGGAAATAATTATCTAGTGTTTTGATTTACTATACAGAAAGTCAATACAGGGCTGTTGACTTTACCACTACTACAATTCTGCGGTCTTATTGTTATAAATAGAGAAATAGGGAAATCGTGCGACAAATGGTGTCATTAAAGTTTAATTTGCAGCTGTGAAATCAGATATATTGTCAATTCGATTTTCACGAAAGTCATTCGTTCTATGAATTTTTGCTTTACCAGTAGTCATTAGTCTCAGACTAAAACTAAAGATCAGATAGTTTACATTCGAACCTTACTTTTAGGTGCTTTAATTGTGTGAAATGGGATATCTAAAAATATTGCTTACCAAGGAGTTCACGCTGAAAATTTAAGCAATACCTTGATTAATTAAAGCAACGAATACATGTTAACCTTAACAAGCTATTTATTCTGACTGTGAGATGATCTTCATTTTTCTCAGAAGAAACTATAATATTCAGCAATGAGTAGCTTAAAGTTAGAAAGAAGAAAAAGCAAAAGCAAACATAAAATAGAAAACATCTAGGACTACTTTCTGGGTAAAATACTTCATCTGAGTTCTGCAAATCTGTAGACATCATCGGCACCGTATTCAATATTTCAAGAGATAAGGCTGATGATACCGTCACTGCTGGGTACTGAGGCAATCGATTTTGGAAAGCAGGCGCTGAATGATTCTTTCCATTACAGTAAATTCCAGGTAGGGTTGGGAGTTAATAGACTAAGAAAAAGAGAAACTATATTATTACGAGAAGCGGTAAATACAACTGTAATTTGATTAAGAGTTCTTTCTGGCTTAAATGTCCTGGCTGCATCTATATTTAGCGAGAAATGTACTGTTTCATACGATGGGAAGGAAATATTAAGTATCGCTTCATTTACGAATCTTTGGAGATTTTGATAGACGTTTTATGATTTAGAAAATCCTATCATTCTTTATAAAGACAACAAACTATAAAATACTTTAGAGGGTGATTCTTGACAAAAATTACGTCTAAATACAAAATAAGTTCATACATATACACACATAACACACACACAAACTATTAGTATACCATGGAAAGTCAGATGAATATTTAAGAACTTACCTTGAATAGTGATGGTGCCTTACTGCAGGCAAATTATTAATATTTAATGAACATCATCGTAAATATTATCACCTCCCGTATTAACAAAAGCTGTTGAGAACAAAGATCAGAGGAGCATTAGCCCCATGGGGTTATCTTCAAAAGTATTTAAAGCTGTAACATTGTTCACCTCTCACACAAGGTTGAAGATATATGGATTTTGAAAATGTATGTACTTTCTCTATAGTTACATCATATATGAAGTAATAAGTGAACGTAATTTCATATGATGAGACCGTTTTAATCCCAACCTGTTCAGTGGTTACACTGTCAAAATGGGACCGTACGTTGTATTTTCTTGTTAGTAAACAACTTGCAAGTGAAGTAATAGAAGCTGTATTGTATAACAACTTCATGTGATTGTTTTGTACTTGGAAGCCATGATAAAGCAATGTATCGTTGCTTTGGTGGAGTGTAATTATATATGCCATTAAAAGAATATAAAAACCTGGCAAATAAAAACAGATGGATAACAGAGAGAAGCCAACAAACTGATGAACTGCTTGAGGTTCATGTAACACAAATAGTTGTTAAAACTTAGCTTATCAGTATTATTTGGAGACGGTTAAATTTCTTCAGAATCTTCCCTCATGAGGATTTACAACAGATTTCCCATTTGCTTGTAGATAAGGACATTTAATACGTACAAAGAAAAAGAGGTTCCCAGATTGTGCCCTACGTTTTTTTTTATCACAGCCCAAACAGCTAGCCACTGCTCGTCTCTTCATATCAAGTATATTACGAAGAAACTACATCCTCAGCTTGTTGTTATAGTACAAACCGTTGCTTTGGAAGCACTTTCCATTTTTAATGCTATCTGTTTGTTTTCTTTTCCTTTCCCAGTTTCCTTTTATTCTCCATAGAATGAATGCCATCAATGCAATCAATACCATCAACACGCTAGGAATGAGGGTTGCCAATAAGACAGTCCGATTTCCACTCACTTCAATGCCTTTAACTGCAAACAAAAACTCATTCAAAACATAAAATGGTATGATAAGGTTGAAAATATTAACTCAGTTTTGACAAATATACAAACAGCTTTGTGGTGTGCATGACCCAAACGTCAGATGTCTTTTGCTTCAATCCTTGTTTTTTATAATTGTTATATGAAGTGTCCTATGCACCAACCACCATCAAATAATTTATCAAATATAAACAACTAAATATGTTCTGAACCGTCCAGTGGGTTAACCAGAACGTGGTGACCTCACATCATATTATACACAATTCATAAAACTTTCCAATACTACGTTAACTTACTAATTAAATATATAAAAAAGATGAGAGTACGCAATATGAATTTAATACAAAGGTAAAATCAGTTCTTTATTGTTGTTAGCTAATTGAAAACATTCACACAGAACATTGTTAGTTAGTTGCATTGAACATTAGTTACAACTGTACATCCAAAGAAGAACGGATTATAGTTATTTCATTTTAATTTTGAAATGAAAAGAACTAATCTGAATCACTTAAAGAGTTGAATAATGCATTATATAACACAGAAACATTATCATTTCTATCCCAGCAAGGATATGACTGGATAAGTTATGATCATGTCTCATTTAATATTTAGGCAACCGAATATTGATCTTACATTTTTGGCATTGGATATTGTGAAGACAATGTCTATCCAGTTTTTGGAGGGCGTTGGTTCCACATAACGTACATTTTGCGATCTATCATATTAAAAATAACGGAGCAAATATTTGAAAGGAATATTAACTTACGTCGTTCACATTGCACACCTATATATCCAACTTCACACTGACAACCAGTAACATGGTCGCATACCACAGTGCCATTCATTGAGCAATTACACACAGAATCGCAATCCTTTCCATAATACCCTAATGTGCATACTTAAACACACATGATGGAAAAAGAGAGAAGATGTTTTTATGGTTGTAATTGAACATGATGAGAAAGTTGTAAGATCTGTTCAAAATATGAAATGTAGCCATTAGTTTGGTTGAGGCTTCTTGTATCATTCTGTATCAATATAACATTGGCTAAGTTTCACAAAGAAATGGCATATGGTGAGGGCTATCTTAAAGAAGATTAAGAATGCATTTTGAAAAGACAAGTCCCTTTGATGCTTTGTTTAACAAGCACTCTAGAGTAATACCATTACATTTTGTATCTTTGATAGTATCAGCTATTAATGCAATATATTAATGCTTGTGAGAACAGAGGCGCTCAAAAGAGTGGCACAGTCAATTATTGTGATTATCACTTGGGCAACTATATGAGTTGTAGTCTACAGATCATAACATTTGAAGTCATTAAGCTTACTGTCATTTCGACTGACATATGTTGTTTCATCTAAAATATGTCTGATTCATATGTTTTTACCAATGTGCTAAGAATTTAGAACAAATTAGCAGTTTGGCTGCCACTTAACACTGATAAAAATAGGGAGACAACTATTGAATGAGGAATTTTACCTTCGTCACAAAATAGTCCAGTAAAACCGTCTGGGCAGATGCATTCCCCATCATAGGCAGCACAAGTAGCTCCATTGTCACAATTGCATTCGTAGGCACACTCATCGCCATAGTAACCAGGTGGACATGCTGACAAGGGGCATTAAAATGTCAAGCAATTACAAACTACGACATTGCACAGAAGTAATTATTTGGTAAAACTATCAAATCTGTTTGTATCCTATGTCTTGCTGAACATTTGATCCTTCATTGCAACCCTTCTAACAAGTTACAATTGGATGATTCTTTATTTAAAATCTAAAATGCGAAACACATCCCAGGACTTTATGAGAAATTAGCTTGATTAGCTAAGTTTCGTTTCAAATAATGAAGTGCACACCACAACTTTATCTATTTGGCTTTGACTGAAACATTTGTGAGCGAGGATGAATTAAATGGACTCTATTGAATCAAGCTCTCTCATTACCATTCACTCGAAACTCTGTGAGGTATTTCAGCTCGATCAATTGTGGAATCATTGGAAGTAGCACTCGGTAGAGTTGATAAACTGTTAGATCTATTATCTAAGCACTATCATTCACTCAACATCATTGTGCACAATGAGCATACCACCTAAACGTAAACATGTTGGATGATAGCGACAATTGTGTTTGCTTCTGGAGGGAAGAGTGATAGGGGCATTAAAAGGTTCAACTTCCTTTTCTATGCTGTACATATTAAAGCTCAATGAGAATTTAATATTAATGAGATCAACTCACCCTCATCGCAATACCTGCCCCTTGTACCTGGTCTGCATTCACAATATCCTGTAACAGAGTCGCAATTGCCCTGGTTCTGACAGAGACACGTTTCAGAACAGCCTTCACCGAACATCCCTGTCGGACACTCTTTTGAAAGAAGAAGCAATAGAGTAAGAGAGAGCGCAGTTTCATCTAACTTTATAAATTATTCAAACAAATTCAATGGTAGTATTCGACCGATTTTCTTATAGACTGACCTTCTAGAAAACTAAGTCAAATGGTATTGTAATGTAGATGTTATCATTAAGCCAAACAAACTGATTAACAGAAAGGACACTAAAAATTGGCTGCAAATCAAAGAAGTTAAAGCCACATGCCTATGAAATGTAGCCTCAGAAACATTTACTGAGTGTGTAGTTAGTATGTAGCAATTAGGCTGCCACATACACATCTATACGTCATTCGTCTTATATGTATTGATATGTATACAGGTTGTTCTACACACCCTTGTGGAAGACGTAGGATTAATGCGGGATTGAAAATATAAACCTAGTAGGACAACACAAAATAATAGCAGGAAAGGATTGAGAAGGACAAACGTAAGAACCTAACAAAAGTAGCTATAATCAGAAGTCAAATCCCAACAGTTAAAACGAATGATAGCAAATTGAATTATTTTATTGTGCTCAGTTGACATTATATTGACAGATTTTGAGATCGTAAAAAAAGAAAAGAAAAGAAAAGCCCGGCAACAAAATTGTGTTTTTTGGTGAACGGAAGGATAAACTATGATGGAGACCAAACGAGTAAGAAACAGTAGCAAACATATGACCGAATGACAATTTTAATGTTGAATAGATCTATATCGTTCACTTTTTTACAGATCCACAGTGCTAAGCTAGAAATTTAGTATGATGAAAGCTGTGCTCGTATAGGTGATGTGAATCTCTTAGCTACAGAAAAGTGTTTTAAAAGAGTCAGTTAAATAATTGCGTTGAACTGAGCTTGTTTGACCATTATCATATATTAACTTTTTCTACTTCTGACATATTTTGGAGTTACACTTATGACCTATTGAAGCAGGATATTGCACTTCGATTGCTACTTTGCATACGACAACTTACTAAAAACAAACCGACCTCGATTCAAATAACTGCACTATGTCGCACTTAGACGCTTTCATAGGTGTTATGCCTAGCGATACAAAAATTAGTGAGTAACTTACACATTTTTTACATTTTAATTCTTTCTTAACCGTCGACATTTGCCAAATTAATTTAGCCAATAAGCACTTTCAAAGTGACTTTGACTCACGGGCAAACAAACGTTATGTATATTTCAAAGGAATCTGTCAGGTTTTTAAAATAAAAGAGATCTGCATTAAAACGAATTGGTAGCATAGAAAAATGGGACACATGTCCGATAAATTCATCCAAAAATTACTTTCACTTAGAAAAGAATGCAAAAAGTGACTAACCATCATCGCAATTTACTCCAGTCATGCCAGTTGGACAAATACAAACTCCTGTTTCTGGTGCACAAGTTCCGTTATTGGAAAGGCATTCGTTGGAACACTGGTACTGGCAATTGTATCCATAAGTCCCATTGGGGCAATCTAATCAGCAAAATATAAGTCGAGAGGAATCCATTGAACATGATATATTCATGATCATTTCATATTAAGCCTCTAATTCTTTTTTTCAACTTTTATTAGCGACAAAGATTATATTATTTCAGGCGTTAATATTTTTGTTTAGCTAAATGATTTCTTGGCTTTATTTTTCACAATAAGAGCTACAATTGAACCCTCACCATGTGAAGTGTTAACCCTAGGTTGGAAAGATACCCACCTTCATCAATAATGATTACTTTAGAGCAAACTAAGACCAGTAGTGTGTGATGGTACATAAAACCCATAGGAACAAATAAATGGTTGGGTACAGAAGTTCTCTACACAAATACAATCTACCAGAACATAGAAATGCTTGCGCATAGTTGCTATATGTTTAAATACTTCCAATTGAAAGAACACAATAAATGATTGCATATAAACTGTCCCAAGTCTCGATGTTAACTTACCATTTAATTATGAAAATGATGTGATAGTGGTCAATTTGTATTAAAAAAAACAAGATTTTAATGACATGAAATCATGAACAAAATATTTTGCGACAACTCACAGTCTTCACATCGTACACCAATAAACCCGAGAGGGCATATACAGTCTCCTGTTACACGATCACAAGATCCCTCATTCTCACAGAAACATTGATCCTGGCAGGTGTCTCCCCAAAATCCACTTCTACAAGGACTGCTACAAAGCGGGCCATAGAACCCATCTTTACACTGACATTTGCCCTCCACAATAGTACACTCAGTTGCTTCTTCACAGTAATCACATAGCAGAGTACAGTTTCTTCCAAACGTACCATGCTACATAAAAAATATGCAGACATATCCCTCGATCGGTATATTGATTGATTGAATTATTGAAGGACTGCCACACAATTTTTTTCAAACTTGGCAAGTGCATTAATCGAGCAAAGGCACTCTCCCAAATATTTCACTAAATGAAGGTTAATGAGCGAAGATTAATACATTTGATTAGATTCTCACCATTACATTGCCGAGATAATTTTACATTAATATTGATGTAAATGAATGGAACCAACATAGTTGCGCTTATTGAGTGCATTGATATGGGAATAGCATCAATTTACTTATCACAATCAACTCAAGATTCTGTTTGAGCGAGTTCATCTTAAATCAAGAACAAGCGAGAAATGTTTCTCGAGTATGAGCAATTTTCTCTAGAACTTAATATTTTGCCACCAGGTAACATGGGCAAGAGGTTAATATAGATATTCTTAGATGTTTGTTAGAAATAATGTTACAGACCTATAGAAATGGCGTCCAATACTTGTATTGCATATGTGCATATTGTAGCCATTGTTCAAATGATACATTTGGGCTTAACATTTTAGTTTCATCAGGTGTAGACTAGCTAAATTATCTGCAAAATTAAATTCGTTTTGAAACAAGAAACATTTCATAGGTTGTAATGGAAACACTTCACTAATTATTTGACCAAAACGTGTATGAAACCAACTGATTTAAATACTCCCTGTAATTACACCTTTACATATTAGCCCAAAGGTTTAATTGATGTATGTAACATAAATCAAAACACATTGTTCCACAAAATATCCGCAACTATCCAAAAAGGTGTCCATAGCATACGCCCTCCCTATTCACTCTGCCTTTAAATCCTGTTCTTAAAGGACTTACCTCACAGCTTCCTGAACAATCTAAACCAGTGTATCCGATGTTACATTTGCAGCGTCCGGTGTACGAATCGCATGACTGTGCATTAACACATGAGCATGTTTCATTACATCCCTGGCCGAAACGGTCAGCTGGGCATGGATATGTACAATGCACTCCCTGCCATCCTGCAAGCAGATAAATATGCAAGATATTTAAGTTTCAACTCATTTCACAGAGCCAACGAGTTTTTAAAGCAGTTCTATCTTTAGTTACTTTTTACGAATTCTCACCTGATCTGCTTATGCCTCAAGGTGCCGAATACCTACACAAACCTTAAAATTATTTCAATTGTATATTATTAGTACATAGATAATTTAATAGTTGACTAATTAATTTTCTTACACAACACGCTTGAAAGCATAACATTGCTTCAGCTAAAAGATTTACGTTATCTTCCTTATCCGTGCAATATACACAATAGAAACAATTACTCATAACACTATTGTGGTATAAAGGAAGCGCTTCAAAGGACAGCATTAGAGAACGAGTCTTTCAGATGAGGAAGAAACGTTCTCTTTCTTCTTGGAAATATAAAAACATTTGCCTTATGTATACTGTTATTACCATATGTTAAAACTACAATCCTTCTGCTACAAAAGAGAAAATATAGATTCGTTTTACGTTTATATACAGCTCATTGAGTAATGTGTATGACGCATTTCATAAAGATGGCGCCAAACTTTTTGTCCATATGGTATTCAGAACCAATTATGTATTGCTATTGCATGAATGATTTAATAATCGCTGTTTCACTGAACACCGAAACTATCAAAAGTTGGAGTCCCATTTAATGTGTTGTCTTCTAAACGCCTAAAAGGAGAATGTTTGGAAATAGCCACTGCTATAATATTGCTCTCTGCAATCAAAAAGAGATATGTACATTCGTAGCAATTTGTTGGAAATTTACGTCTTATTTTGCCTGAAAATTCATTTCACTAAAGAAAGCAATATTCTTTCCTTTGGAAAACGTACCACTATAGTAACTATTTAATATCGTTTATAAAAGGGTAATCATATAATCACTTAATAAAATATCACCACATCATAAAATCAGCACATGAAGTTAATTTAACACTTGTTAAAAGCTTATGTAGGTCACAAACTAAACTATTTGTTTTGTTATGATAGCCAAGAAGGAAGTTTGTTCTTGGAAACATTCATAAGATTTTCAATCTTTCTGAACTCAAATTGTATTGTACACTGGTGTGTAGCCAAAACATATACTAATTCCGCTTTGGTGTTGGAAGTAAGAGGCAAATAAAACAGAAAAAAAAAATAACCAGGAGTGCAGGAACATCTGCCATCTATGTGGTAGCAACTTCCCCCATTTTGACACTGACAAGTCTGGTTACAATCATATCCATATGTTCCTTCTGGACAACGTTCCATACAACTACAAAAGAGAAATCATAGAGTCTAAAAAGCATCGGTAACTTTTAGTGTTCTTACAGAATCAACTAAACTATATTTTTTCAGTTAGCCTTTTAATACTAAGTTGTGACAATAAGTAAAAATGAGCTGTCTTTCATGAGAAATGCTGCTCTCTGAACGGCCAAACACTCCAACTCATAGTCGTCAATCAAACAAATGATTCATAGAATTAGTTCACAAAGTTAGCAATGGAATGGAGTGAGGGTGGGGAAGAGGATTACATCAAGGAAGATGGCAAATACATAAGAGAATTCAAATACTCTTGTGTGACAGATTCTCTATGAATAAGAAGCTAAAGTTTACCATTCACTTACAATTCGCCTGTCCAACCAGGAGCACAAGTACAAGTGCCATCTTTATGATCACACTGCGCACCATTATCACACTTGCAGGTTTCATAGCATCCATGGCCATAATAGTTCGGAGGACATATATCCTCGCAGTTTATCCCGAGGAAGCCTTTCTTGCAGAAACATGTGCCATCCAAACCATGACATCTTTGCAAACGAAGAGAACAATACGTATACAAATTAAAGGTGTTTTCCAAGGTGTTCGTCGGATGACGATTCTTTGTTTTAAATTATTTTTTTTTTGCAATTAATAGCCACATATGGCAACCAAAACCTTTCTGTAAACTAGCCGTAAGACACCGTACTAGAATTGTAGTCTGTGTGCGACTTACTGTGCTATGCACACACGCGTTGTACATAAGCATACGTTTAAAATGTACATACTATGTGCAATTGTTCTTTAATGTTGAGAACAAAATATTGTGGTGCAGTACGACACGATACTCGCGACAGAATAACCCTACTTTGTTCAGGATAACCATGAATGTTGTAATTTTGCGCAGAATATTAATTCCTGGTTTACAAGAGATGAAACGTATATGGTAGATAGGTTTGACTGAAAGCATGCTAACATATATGTTTAAGCATGATGTAATTAACCTTGGTTGTATTTCAATAAGCTATACGCGGCTTCCATCTTTGTTCCAACTGGTGCTTGCAATGAATTTGCTTAGGTTTTGAGAAGTTTGCAGCACATTTTTGGAGTAAGTTTGTTTTATTTTTGACCTATATTGAAAATTTACCGTTGATATCTTACGTTAATCGGATACGTCAATATGTCAAATATCAAATATGTCAAAATACGTCAATATAATGTATAAATTGAAAGACTGCATGAGATCCAGTTTCGTTAATGTCATTTTGACACACTCCTTATTATAAAGCAGTTACAGAGACCCTTGACCTTTGACCTATAATGTCGGATACTCAACAGCCAACACCCAGACAAATGCTCACAACGTCTGAAGTCCATCGGGCTTAGAGTCTATTGGTATGGTATTTTTTTCGTTATGGTCGGTTTCGTAATGCCCAGTATTCTGATTATGGTTTTAATATTGACCAATAACGTGCTTACCAACAGAGACACCACATACATCCCATGCCAGGCAGAACCCAACAAGTTTGAAGTCAATCGGAAATTCGGTTTAGTTCGTGATGAAACCTATTCATACATGTACGCGCACGTATTATGTTTTTGACCAACACCCCCCCCCCCATGGTAAGTATATAGGCCCTCTGTTATTGTGATAGCCCTTGGAGCCCCCCAAAATCGGTACAGGTGCAATTAAAATCCACCGAGGCTGTGGGCTTGCAGTTGGAGCACATGCAAAACAACCGCACCAATCCACACCTAATAGGGTTAATGGCGACTGCAAAAACAACTTTACTAGTCATGCTCACTGGATGAGGATCTGATACAAGGGAATAACACATGCAAATTGTCTATATTACCAACCTATTATTAGAAATTATCTTTTTTATAGTTATATAATGTACCGCCTTTCTTGATATTCTGTACAGCATACTACCTAATAGTGAAACATCGCATTATTACTTGCTGTCCTAACTTCAGGTTCTCATTTTTTCTTGCTGTCCTAACGTTCTGGATCATGCAGGCTGTTTCACTTACCCTACAGTGTTAGCCTTGTTGCATAGACAGTCCTCAGAACAACTGGCACCATGTCTCCAGTCGGGACAAACTGTGAGGTATGGAAGAAGGCATGGTGATTATTGAATTGAACCAACAAAACGTATTCATTTGGATTAAATGAGTTTTGTTATATCGAATGTCGTTAAAATTGTCATAAAAATAAAAACAGTATTTGTGGCACATCCTGGATACACAGGAGTTATTTAATAACAGCAACACCTTTTTACGGTCAAAGTTTATTTTGACCTACTAATTGCCAAGCACCTTTTCGGCATGAACGTATTGTTGTCTACTCAGCAATACTCTTAAGACAATTGCTTCCAGTCCAATATAACAAAGCACTCACTATAAAAAAGCGACAGACATTTAGTCAAGGAAATGGTTGCAATGCAGTAGAGTATGAAAAGGCATATCATCTATCAACGTCATTTGCTTCATGTTATTCCGTATTTAACAAACCAATTTTAAAACTAAATCCTTACCACTCTGATCACAAAATCTTCCTTTCCAGCCGGGTTGGCATCTTCATGGGGAAAATAAAACAAATTGACAAAGGAAACTTAACAGAAAACGAAACCTTGTATTTTTTTCAACTAAGAGCAATTATGTAAGATCATAGTAATAGGGATTTCTGAACGGATCAAGTATATTGAAAACATCCATAAAAAGAAATTAAAACTGGTTCAAATTTCCCACACCATATGGTGTCCTATTATTACATTCATACTTTATTTTTGTTTTTCAAAAGTGATACCACATTAAAAAGTACGCAATTTGACTACATTTCTTTTATCTTACGTGCAAGTGCCGTCAACAGGGGAACAGTCGGCCCCGTTCATACATTGACACAAATTTGTGCAGTTGCTGCCGTATCTGCCTGGGATACACTGGATCTCACACATGGCCCCTGAAAAGCCGGGGGAACACAGACACATTCCGTCAACGTTGTCGCATGCAGCATTATTGAAACACATGCATCGTTTTGAACAGTTCTGCCCGTAGTAACCGTCATGACAAGTTAGCGAGCAAACATCACCCTAGAATATGAATTCGAATTCACGCATGTAAGACGGTTTGCAAAGGACGGCCAAGTTACATCCAAATTTTCTTATTACTGCTACTAAAATCCCACATACAGTCAGTTGTTGACCAAGTTGGCTTTTTAAGGTTATTTAAAGTTAGAGTCTTAGCTAGATCATTCCGTTATATCCTTGTGTTAAGGCACTTTGCCTCTCTTCATTTTGGTGTATAAATATGATTCTGCGAGGTAACTGGTAAGTATTGTTGCTGTGCGTCAGTTTGTGACTGCACCCTGTAAATCATCAGAGGACACGCCGATGATGTGGCACAATGTAGTGCAATTGGGTAAGTGGATGTTACAAGTTAGCAATGACCAGGCGTTAATGTATTCATTTATTAATTAGTCATATGTCTTTTCAATATCCTCTCGACAGGACTTTCAGTAGTGATCAAGAACCCATCTCATAGAGAAGACACAGACTGCATTTGATTTGCATCATATTGTGAACTGAATAATTATTTTCAAATACCCAGGAATAAGATACATCGTAATAGATGCCTAACATCAGAGGTTGCCTTAATAAGTGAAATAGCAAAATAGTATATCTGGAAAAGGGAAATTTGTTTCTCATAAATTATAAATGATTCTAGCAACACTATAACGACAAAGATTACCCTCCATCCTGGATAACAGCTGCATTCCCCGGTTATATGTTCGCAATGCCCATTTTGACACTGACATAAACCCGAACAATTGTCGCCATGGCTACCAGGGGGACACGGATCTGCACATCTGTAAAAAATGATCACATCACCAAGATTAAGAGACCGAATCAATGTTACGCTATCCGTTAAATCATAACAACATGATTAGACCAAAATTACTATAATATTAGGAGATCATAACCAGAGTTGATAAAGAATGAGTAATGCAAATGCTTTTAGGATTAGTCTGTATTAAGCAATGACATGAAAATAAGTGGATGTTTTTGTATCTTCCAAAAGCTAACACACATAGATGGAATAAGAGCTATGTTTCTTTTATTTTAATTACCATATTATGTTTGTTTCTTAAGATAAGGGTACTTGTCATGTAGCCTCTGAAGAAGATCCTGCTAGGATCGAAACGTCAGGCCAACTTACTTTTACACAAGATAAAAAGATGTGAGCAAATATTATGTAGACGCTTACAACGAAATAAGTAAGCATCGTAAAACTATGACTCAAGTCATAATTCTGAGCAAACATCGAACGTGACAGATGATGTTATTGTATAGCACTACAAACACATGCTGTATAATTGATTGATTTGGTGAGCGCAAGCAATGGCTATAAACGAACAAAGTGAATGCATTAAGAGAGTATAGACAAACAGAATTCCAGTATATTTGTTTGCCATCAAACCACAATAAGGAACTACGTTCCAAGTTCTCTTCACTTGTGAGATAAAATCTCATTTATACGAGTTATAGAATACATACTGTAGTAAGTGGTACAATTCGAAGAGGATATGCATGTAGTAATATTTCTATGGCAAGTCACTTTCTTTCCATCAAGTATACGCACAGTGTCTCTCTTGGCACATGTGGATTTTTGTCTTCCCTACCATCCCCACTCTCTCAAATATACATGTGAAAATAAAATGGAGAGCGCAGCTTTACATATTCTTTAAAGGCCGTGTGTACATAAACATGCCTGATGTGGCTCTTATGGTAACCTCACTTGCGCACAAAAAAAGTTCCAAATATAACATAGCAGAAGTTTGTTATTTTTCTTCATACTGCTCACTCGGTGATAACCCTGCCTTGCAAAGCATGAAACTTTAAAGTTATGCTATATTGTACATGAAAGCCAAATTTCTCTTTAGAGTTCATTGGCAGAAGTAAACAACAACCATAATGTTCACTTACAGGGGACCTCTGAATCCAGCGGTACAATTACAGGCACCGGTGACTGGATCACAGGCAGCTCCATTCTCACACTGACAATCAAACAGGCAGTCTTGCCCATATTTATTCCAAGAACAGGTTTCCCCACAATCAGACCCTGGGAATAAAAGTCAAGAATCAAATCTAAACAAAAATATATACAAAAAGAATCTGTTTTGGACTAGTTGTAGCTAATAATTATACATGTTGTAACCTTTTGGCTCGTTTTGTAATGCTGCATCTTAATAACATTGAGAACACTATCCATGCGGTGGATCCCACGTTATATATTGTTTTTATGTTCAAATGAAAACGTTTCTTAGAGAAACCTGCTTCATGAATGACTTCCCAGTAGGCTCTAAGCGTTCATGCATAATCCTGTACAATAGCAACATTATGCAAAATTTTGCTAATAATAATAATTAACTACAAAAGAGTTATATTAGATGAACCCACTGTGGCTTTCAATAAGTAAATACTTTAAGGAGGTCTCAGCAATTGCACTCGAATGTACGACGAACAGAATACCAATTAATTGTGTGAGTTCCCATTCCCCAATCCACAGATAATATAGAGTGTTTGCACAGACACCAGACGGGTTTCATTGGGAATTTTATATCAGGTTTACAATGAGTACAATGTTCAAGAGGCTATCTAAATATGAACATTGTAAAACAGCGTGTAATCCCGACGACAGGGGTTATCCCCATTTGGAACAAGACATACAGATAAATGTTAAGTTTCATACTTGTGTTAATGACCAAAGTATTGTACCTATTAGCTCCTCTTCACACTAGTGTCTCTCCGACAAGAATCAAATGTTGCATGTTTGATTATGTCGATGAGTTTTAATTTTCTCACCTGAATATCCCGCTGCACACGTACAACTACCATCGGTAGGATCACACGTGGCCCCGTTCAAGCACATGCAGTCGTTGTTACAATTAGGACCCCATTTGTTCATGGTACAAACTGAAGGTTGGGGAAATAAAACATAAACATTTCACATATTAATTTCACTTATTCAAGAAAGGATGAAGCGTTACTTTCAATTCATTTTTTTAGCAGACGTCTTTAATCATTTCTGGCAATATACTAAGAAAGCCTGTTCCACTAACAGCATAAAAGTCAAATTTATATCTGAATATCAAAGTCATCATATCCAACTCTTTATCTCCATTTCATAACATAAGTAAAAAGACACTTATTGGTTCAACGCACGTCTTGATAGCTTGCTCCTTTGATGAGATATAAACTTTTGTTTTTGATGTTTGTTGTGCTATGTTCGGATAGATTCATTACACAACAATTTGTGATGTTATAGATGGTCAACGCATCAATATTTCTTTCTATTTGCATTGAATTTCATTGATGCATTCAGTACCCCTCCGTAACTGTTACCACTTCTAAGACCATTACCCGCTAACCCCAGCCTTCATAACATTAAAACTGTGTATCGTGCGAACATAGCAGTAAGCTAAGTGTAGAAAATCCTTTCCCTGTTGCTTTCTGGATTGCTATGCCATTGGAATGAAATCAACTCGTGTGTCGATGGTATCTAAGTGCAATGTGTCTATTTTATTTACATCTTATGATGCCCCACCAACTAATGGCTGGAAAAGAAAGTAACTACTTAAAAACGGAGTAGTCACAAGAACCATAAATGCCCGGTGTAAACATTTTTTTCAAATATTCTGCTCCATTTCTGTTTCGGCCCCCATCATACAATAGTCTAAATGCCATCGCTTATGTTACATTGTGCCTGATTTGTAAAGATTCAACAAAACAATTCTTCTGTGACCTCCAGAACGCCAAGTAAATCGTAATATTATCATTTTGGAGGAAGTGACGAATTGATAAGTAACTTAAAACAGACATAATACAACGTATCAATGGACACTTCCCTGAAGGGACACTTCTTTGTGGGGACACTTCTCTGTGGAGACAGTAAAATGATGTCGCACTACCGAGGATGCTCTTTTCGATTGAAGCTAAGTTTTAAACTGTGTTTCTCAATTCTCATTTAGTGAGAAACAATTAACAATACCACTACACCTATTTCCTTTCTTCTCATAAATCAAATTTAATTATATTTTGTTAGATTTTGTTAGATTTAATGAGTCCGTCACCGTTTGACTGCCTTACAGTCAATGTAATATATGTCTACATTAACCAAAGGTTCTGAACTTTTGCAAAGGTTGTTAAGGTGCCATAACGTTACACTTTACTTACTGCTGTCACAACTATCACCACGAAAACCAGGAAGGCATTCACAAACGTCAGGTCTAATGCAATCACCGTGTTGGCAACTTTGCGTACATTCAGCTGTAAGATGTATATCAATCAGGGGATAATTGAAGGATGTCAACGAAAATATGTATTGAACTAAAACAAAAATTATATATTAAAATCTCCGATTGTTTGTTATACTTTTATGAAAATTATCATCGCACAATGAAGTTTCTAATATTATTACCAACAGTTATATTTAGATGGGAGGTACGGGGATGAAGATGATCAACTTAAAACATTCGGAAGGGTATTTAACTTAAACAGTTACATTCCTCCTTCGAATGAATCTACTTGTGGCTAAAAAAATGTTCACTAAAAAAATGTTCACACAAAATGATGTAAGGTCAACATTTAATAAATAGCAATGAATAGAGTTAATGGCTACATTTTAGTGCTATTTTTTCATCTGATTACTTACGATAACACATATTCTCAGATGCTACATACAGGTAATTGTCACAGCATTCTCTCACAGATCTGTACCGAGTTCTGAGTTCTTCTCTGTATTTTGTTCTGTATTGTAACCTGGTAAGGGCAAAATAACTCAAATATCCCTGATATGGTATATACTATAAACTTTTGTGTTGATCCTTGAAACCTTTCGATTATAAGGAGTTTGAAAATATTAGAATATCGCAGTTTATTTGGTTTTTGAGATGGAATTTCTTAAAATAACAAACTGTTGGAGTATCTTCGTGCATTATTATCTCAGTTGCCAGGCAATTATTTCCACTGAGAAAAACAGTGATTGGGCGAATAAACTTGCGAAATAAGCGAAATGGAGTTATTGACATTTCCTTGAGAAAGGAACGCTTGACGAAAATGGACTTTTACTCGATCTGTCAATAAAGTGTAACCTTTGTTTAGGTATATGACTCAATTGATTTGATAACAACATGAAATGAAAACCAAATAGGAAGGTATGCGTTTATCGGGGAACGTCTGCCAAGATAGAAATTGATTGTCACACTAATGTTATCAATTATATCAATTATTAAAAAATTGCGAAATTTGCTTTCTACCATAGATCGAATGTACGTGTTAATCAGTGAATGTAGGCGTAGTCGTTCCCCGTTCACTAAGATGTTTTTACATCCTTAGATACTGTTAGTTATTTGGCACCAATGTACCGTATATATATATATATATATATATATATATATATATATATATATATATATATATATATATATATATACATATATATATATACATATATATATACATATATATATACATATATATATATATACATATATATATATACATATATATATACATATATATATATGTATATATATATATATACATATATATATATATATATATATATATATATATATATATATATATATATATATATATATATATTTGTTTATGTTTGTGTAAGTGTGTGTGTGTGTAGTCTTCTATATGTGGAATGGCTTTTCGTAATTTCTGCAAACAATCCTGTAATGATATCATACCTTGTCTTGGTGCACTTGAACCAGTCCCAGAGATCCCAACATCTAGTGTAATAGTTTACATTATAAGATTCAGCGAATGAAGTTGAGACCGTAATCTGGTAGCTGTTAATATTAAAAGTATAAATACTGGTAATATTGGAATGAAACAAATTATTCCGTTTATTTAATCTTTTAGGAATGGAAAGGGGAGGGGGGAAATGTAAGGAACAGGGGCAAGTAAGTAGAAAGGGGCGTTGTAACCTCAGTATATATGCATGGTTAATCTACCGTTACATTAAACTCATAGCAAAATAGGAACCTCTCAATATGTAGTTTCCATAGACTTGTATGGCTTTCTTTATGTTGGAACTGTAATGTAAGGGGCAATAGTTAAGTCCGGCCATAAAATAATACGGAGGCCACATAAGGTCTATATAATTCTAGCCCTATAAAGACAAAGAACCTTTTAACAAAGTAGAGTGCCACGCATGACAAAGAAGCACACGATTGCTTAAAAATTATGACCACTGTACATTTATTTTGCACTTCATTTGCTTAATAAATGAACGAATTGACTTATACTGTTAGTTCTTACATTGCATTTTGTGAGAACGCTATCATTCTTTCAAAAAGGTCAAATGTTATTATCCACACAGCAAACCCTGGGTCACTAACGAAGTAAAACATTTCATCAATAGAAAGAAGAGGTATTCAAGAAAGGGAACAAAGAACTAAAATTGATCAGAAGGAAATAAATGTTGTGATTAAACGTGATAAGGATGTTTCTAAAAGGAAAATCGAAAAACGTTTCACTACATGTAATATTAACAGTGTCTGGAGCGGTATGCATATGTTTAGCGGTTATGCTAACAATAGCCTAAAACACTGTCCTTTACAATATTCTTCCCCGTTTTATGCTATAATCAGCTTTAACTCGTTCTATAATCAATTTGACTGTCAAGATTTCAGGAAAGAAGTTGACTGACGAACTCACAGTGTGTCTTAAAACACTTAAATGATCACGTCCATGATCAAGTATTTTACCTTTCATTGTTAATTTGGGCTTCAAAACTCAATCCATTCCTCATATTTTGAAGCAATCCTGTATTATTCCGGTACCTAAAATATCATGCATAACTAGCGTGAACAATCTTCGTCCAGTTGCCCTCACTTCCGTCGGAGTGATATTATGTGAACGATTTATTTTACACTATTTGAAGAAGCTAACTGTTAATCTCATGGATGATCTCCATTTTCAAACATATGATTATGTGTTCACACTGGGAAAACTGTATTCTCATCTTGAAGATTCTAGATCTGGTACTGTCTCAGCCCGCAGGTTTTTTTTTTGTATTCCTCATCTGCATTCAATACTATACAACCTCATATTTTGACTGATCTACTACTTAAAATGAAGTTTGCTGAATTCTCTGCTCTAACTTTTTTGATTAGAAAAGATGTTGATAGAAGCTATCGTAAGCAAAATTACTGATTTATTTTATATCTGTGATAGAAATTACCTCGAATTAAACTGTTAGTATGACAAAGAGATTGATTTTGACTTCCGGGAGGTAAATGGGAAGGTGTCTGAACCACTTGTTATTAAGGATATGCTGTGGATAGAGTTAATGGGTACAAAGTAAAAGGGAGTAATGTTTGATGACCATCTTAGGTGGGATGTACACGTCTAGTATATAACTAAACGTATGATACCCCGTATGTATTTTGTTTGCGTAGGCTATGCTCTTATTAACATAAATCAGGACATTTCATTTATATTTTATCATTCCAATATTGGTTGTGTCTGGTCTTATATTTATGACATCATGGGTTGGTAATACAAATAAGACATTTAAGAGAGTGGCAGATGATATTATCAAGCGGGCCGGTCGGGTTATTGGGAAATGTTTACCTACGGTGGACCAAGTCTATAAAAGTGGGCAAATTTAGTGTTAAAGGATGTTAGCCACACCCTATATCACAACATGAGTAATTGTATCATTCCACACAGCGGTAGAATGCGAACAAACACGAATCGCAACCCTTCGTCTTTTCTGGGGCACGCCGTTCGTACTTTTAACTCTTCTTTTTATCGTTAATCATTCTTCTTGCCATTTTTACACCTTCTTTGGGTTTTTTTGCAACTTGGCAATGTCTTGTCTGTGTGGAATGCGTACATGCTTTTCTTTGTTAGATCGTCTTTAGTGTTGTAGTGTTTTTATGATTTTATGTTTCATTGTGCTTATTTTTCTACCTTTGGTTTTTCTTTATCTGCAAGCATGTAATGTCTTTGTTGGATATAAAGTTGATCATACAATAACATACCATAGCAACAGGCAGAATACAGTCCTTTGATTGCTTTGCTCTCAGGAAAGAATCTTTAAAAATACCGTAAAAGTTGAGAGTAGAGCATAGATACTAAACTGACTACGTGCGGAGGCCATTAATTGCCACAATTTTATTTGATAGTTTCTATCACAGAAAATCGAGAATACTAAGTACAGAACTTACTACTGTAAGGTAAATATTATTCCAGTCACTTATCAATCCCAATAACTATCTCACATGCTAATGGATCAGAACATTTTACATTTCCACAAATGAAACTTTAGTCACAAGATAGATATCCCAGTTGGCTTTCAATTTGTTTACCTAATAGTATTGAAGGAACTTATATTGGAGAGAATAAACTCCACACAGCCCTAACCAATAGAGATGGTGATTACTGTAATGGTTATTAGTGACTTAATGTTATAATATACGTGTGGTATACCGTGTTCGATGCGTAAATAAATAGCAGTTTCAGGAGCATTACCGTTGGCATTATAATCGGCAAGATGCCAGTTCTACTCAGACTACTACATCTGCGATTTACTTCATATATCAACAGGACTTCATATATCAACTCGCAAGGACCCAATTGTACGAATGCGTAGAAGAGAAAATGGAGACAATTGTGACTAATTTATCACTTTTTGGCAATTAAAGTAGTTAAACGGTCTTAATCTGTTTTGTTTTGTAGCAAAACTTTCCCAAATTTGGTTGGAATACATACGCAGCCAGTGTTTGGTAAGATATTTGCCCATCTTTTTTGGAGTGTAATATTTATAAGCGTTTTTGGCGTGTAGCAAGTGTGCTACACCGCAACCTTCTGAGGTTTCTTGGTTGCACAGTTAGTTCACCCTCGAGGCAAATTTAATACAAACATCGACATAAAGCTACAAAATATAAAAATACCTCTCTGTTCTCGTGCAGACATGATTTCCATCAACATCTAGAGATATTCCGCGTGCACTCGTACTGGAAATAGTCAATGAGGCCAGCAGTAAAGTGATGCACAGTAATAACTTCATCATCCTGAAAAAGAACCCCCAGAAAGCTGGATTATACCCTGATTTCCTACAATACTATTGGTCTTTAGAAAAAATTGGCTTCAATTCATTTGAATGGGGATCATATGACAGTGTTATAGCTATCAGGACAAACCCAGTGTAAACCTCCTATAAGGATGGAACATTTTGATATAGTGACATTTGGCAAGCGTGTCGCCATTGTTACAATTTGTCAATTTATTAAGATGGATCATTGGATTACAATTCAGCCACTCAAGTGACATGACCTTGCTGCCTCCTGCATCCAAATTTGTTGTCATTTTGTAAAGTTTATCAGCAGAGGCGCTTATAATTTTTTGGGGGGTGGGAATATTGTCTTCTTTGATTGAAGCCTACGTAAATAGGACTACCAAACCATTTCTTCATTTTTGTAGCGTTCAAATGTTCAGAGGATTGACAGTTGCAGATCTCATCTGGAAGGTTGGCGATATGACCACTATGGTGAAATTGCTTTGGCACACTGTCACACGCCCATTCGGTGTATGACCCGTATGGTATTGGTTTGCCTTGCGGCACTTCATTTAGGCAATGATCAACCTTTCTGAAGGATCTGATGGGGTGGATGATGATGTGCCTCTAATGATGCATAATAACAATCTTTCGGATGTGACCTGGAATTGCATGGTTTGCCTATACTTGTTTTGAGCAGCAGGCACAAATACTTCTGGGATATTTATATCTGGTATAGATTGGGAGAAATTGAAATCAACGTAGTTATAATTCTTCACCCTTACTACTACAAAATCAATGATCACAAAACAAAAAAGATTGCCATTTGGCACAAGGCAATTGAAGAATTCAAATTTACTAACACCAAAATGCAGGTGAATTTAAATTCACTTGAACAGTATTCCCGACGATACGTGTTCGACTGTTTGGGATAAAGGAAACCAGGTAAGGTACAACAGACACAATAATCAAACTAGTAAGCCCCATATTTTGAAGACACACAAAGCAGTTATCAGCACAAAATTGCGTGCAGACCTACAGTAATTATAGACCTGTTTATGGCCTAAATATGCCTCAAAAAGCGCCAGGTCACGTCGAAACACCCGATCCGTCTATATGCATGGTACACTATTGCTTTTATTTCCTCCTTCAAGGGTTATAAAAAAGTGGTCGGTAGCCGACAGATCAATCCATCGAAGCTTCTGTTTAATAAATAATATAACCAACTTTATACATTTATGGTAATCTGACGATGAACAAGGAATGTAGTCGTGTTTACTAAAGCTGTGTTCAGAACCATCGTTGAATAAAGCCTGCAGTGTGGTGTAAAAGTTTATTACCACAAATGCCCTTTGTGGTTTATGATATCAAACAACTGTCTTTTCAACAGTTTGCACGAATGCAGGCTTATGCACCCTTTCGTGGAATACAATAAAGAATCCTTGGAATGGCGAGCATGTCTTTTTCTCTTTCAAATATAAGTGTTCAAGGGGAGGGGGACATATACCAATCTCCTCCCAATGAAAAGATGACAGTGATATTGCAATTAATTTAATGTTGCGTATATTTTGCAATTCTATGGTACATTGCCGAGAACAAATTAATATTCATGCTATAACATCACATAGGCATTGTTTAACATTAAAAGTAGATCTTACAATAATTTCGAAAGGCAAAGAAAGAACGATTTGACGCCAAGTAGTCCTTCCGGTGGATAGCTGAGTGCATAAGTGAAGTATTAAAATAGGTAGAAAAGGTAAGTTTGGAATTATGGAAGATTTGGAAATTGAGGTGAACAATGCGTTCAGTAATTAAACCATGATTTTTCTTTAACAGTCGAAAAATTGAATGCGTGCGGCTTCGAGTCACTTAAAATTATTATTTATAATATATATTATATTTATACAATCGATTTGTAATTTTGCTAAATTGAACAAAAAATACATCCAGCACTGCTTTGAACGTCCGGCCTTCATCCCATACTCTTGACAAAACTAACATTTCACCCATCAAATGGACTGACCGGGGTCAAAATGTAAGCAATTCTAACTGTTTTAGCAATGTATCTGAATTCGTCTGTGTCTTGCAATTTCGATGTCTTTCTTACCAAACACCCGTTACACCCCCCCCCCCCCATTCCTGTCGGATTAAAAAAAAATATTTCAGTAGCAGTTGATATTTTTTCCTGCAATATAATGAAAAATAATTCTCACCATACATCACTGGCATACAAAAATAAACTTTTAAGGAGGAAATACCTTTACTAATAACTCACTGCGACTACCACTGCCAACTTAACCCGTACAAAGATAAATAAAGAAGTACATGCTCCACAAAGTTAAGTTAGAACATTCTACCTTTGTGAGAACAAATACCGTTAATGTTCACCAACATTGCATCCAAATATAATAGAAATCCAAGTAATGGACAATTGTATATAAACTTCACCAAGCCCTTTACTGCCATCCTCATTAAAGAGGCCTTCACCTCACCAAGACATTGCCCCATCAAACGTAGATATCTAGCAATAATATGATGGGTCGGAAGAAATTTTAGCTTGCTATAATTTATCTAACACTGATGACCTTATGATGATTATATCGGCCCAAATGGTATATAGCCTTTCTCATCTTTCACCTTTTTGATTGTAGAACAATAATCAAATGATGGTAGAGACAGTTTTATAGCTACTAACGAAGGATATGCTTAAGTTTGTTTGTACTATTTGTCCAGAGAGTTGATTTCAAAATAAATTGACACGCAGGAAGCTGCATGGTTTTATCTTTTCCTGTAACTCTCGCTTTAAATAAGTTCTCATCTAGTTACAGATAACTACGGCCTACAAGAAACTTGAGTCTGCGTAGCAGCGGAAACTTTTCGTTCATGTGATTTGATCAGAGCACCTTCGTGCAGACGAATAGATACAAGACGTGATATGCGTTTAGCTTTTCGATGAGATCAACAAATCCTTTGATCTGCAAATCTAACTACCATAAAGAAGATTTAACCTATAGAGTGAAGGTTACTATTCTGTTGTATTAGGAAATACAGTCCCGGTAAAGGCAGCAGGTTAATAGCAACATTTGAATTGAAATTAACAACACACAAATGTAATTTACAATGATATATTATACACACTCATATACACTTATATAAACCAAATGTACAATAGAAATTCTTTATGGAAAATGAAACCAGAATATGAACCGAAACCCCCAAAATTAAAACGACAACAAGCTGGAAAAAAAACAAAGAGTAAGGTGATTTTTTTTTTCAAATTTCAAACTGTTGTTATGAAAATCCCCCCCCCCCCCATGCAAGATGATATATAGTGTTGTTTAACCTTTATCTATAAATTGGTATCTACTTAACCACTGGCCCCATATATAAAACAACCCCATCATCCTGAACTCAGCCCCCACCCAATCCCCCACCCCAAATATGTATCCACTTGACCTCTTGCTTGCGATCGATCACAGTAATGACGCTGTCCGACTGATCCATTCAGATTCATGATCTCAACCAAATGGCTGAGTAGCCTTATGATATCATTGACCACTTTTTAGTTTATGTACATTGAAAAGAGGAGTATACAGGGGAAACCTTACATGGAAAAAAGTATAAATGAGTTTAAGGTTAGTCTATAGAATAATCCCTTCCCTCCAAAAACAATATATATCTTTGGTAAATTTGGTTAAGGTTGATATTTTGCTTAACGATTAATTACACCAAGTTCCCCGTAAATATTAATTCTCTTATTTTGCCAACTTGAGATAAAATTTGAAAGCCCACTATGGTGACAAGACTTAAACTTTTGCTTCTAATGCCCCTTTCATTTTCTTATAGAAAATCCCACGGAGTGAGATCGTACTATCACTTGCTCGACACACCCCCCCCCCCAACTAACCCTGTAGGAGACTGTTAAAAAACATTTTCATATAATCTACCTTAGCAAAGAACCAATTTGTTCCTAGCATGCAGTAGTTACAAGTTCTTGGATATGCCTTCCCAATAGTAAAGAACTGCTTTTGGGATCACTTAGACGTGGTAATTCTTTACGTGGATTGATTTTTTTGGGGGGGGGGGTGGGACTCTACAAATAATATAAATATCAGGCACAAATCGATGGTTCTGAAGGATGGGTAGAGGGATCGTAGGGGAGTAGAAGCTGTAAAACGTTGACCCAACAGTTATGGAATGTTCACAAGGCAAAGCGATGTGGTGCCTCCCTCCATAAAGAACCTTACATATGAAAGGTAAAATTGAAGTGAGAAACTTGATGACACTAAATTCACAGGTGAACCAAGTTAAGTGGATCCCAAAGGACTTCTTAGCTGTACTTAATATTTGTTGTCAGTTGGGGTTAGGTGTTTGAACCTTATGCAGTTTTGGGTCAAATCTTGTCATTAGTCAGATATTTAATGATACTATATTATGGATTATAATATTAACATTTAAAATCTGTGCATCCTGTTGGTATGTGTCAGACTCAAATTTGTAAATAAACGACTACTTCATGCAAATCATAATAACAGACCAGTTTTTCTGGCCATGTTGGATACATTTCTGATTAAACGTAATACACCAAACAGAAATGAGAAAAGAAAGAAAAAAGCGGAAAAATTCTTGGCATGGAAAGCATAGATAGATATTTAAATATATAGAATATTAATTCTTCCGAAAAACAAGGTATATAAACAATCATTTGCATAAGAACAAATTAAAGATTAACAGGTTCAATAGTGCGAAAAATTCAAACTAATTAATTACCTGTAGGATATTACGATTCGAACTCGCATTCCTTTCTGATTTCCTTCTTGCATTGCACAATCTTTTTTTTTGTCATCAGACTTATTTTTACTATAACCTTCCTGACAATTCTTTAGGAAACTAAAAACCTACAGTCTCCAGGGCAATGAAATCTTGGTTTTCAAAACGAAATGTAATACTGCATCGGTACCCATTGTGTTTTCTTGAAATGAACGACAACATTCTAACAGGAATTGCTCATAACAGCCACATATCGAATTGGGGATTGCATTAACATACAGGCGAAGTGCAATTTCCTGTCAGAGACAACCGGTCATGATTGCTCTTCAAATCACCTGTTTTTGGCAATCGCAACAACTGCCGTGCCTATCTAGAAAAGATGAGGCACGTGCCCATCATAATCATTAGTACCATAGAATTTCTGCTTAATGATTTGCCGTCTGAGAATATGCTAAAATTAAAAGGGTGGAATGAAAAGCGATACATGGCGCTTTTCTGTTTCTACGAGTGTTTGCTGTCACATTTAATAACCAAAAAAAATAAACCTTTGTGATCTTTCACAACTTTTCGAATTGGATTAGTCCCACGCTTGAAAGCCAATACCTTTGCGATGAAATTCAAAGCAATTTCTTATGTTCATCCTAAAACTATCGCTTTGTGCCCCTGTCGATTCTTAATAAGAACACTGGTACAGACGAATTTCAAAATATGTCAGACTCCTACCTGGAGGAAACTGTCTTTGCCAGTAAGATTTACAGGAAAGAGTTTGTGACATTTAAGTCAACGATGAGTGTTCCAAAATTTGGTAGGAGTTGTTGGTGGCTCTACTAAACATCAGTATTAAAATTGTAGCATATCTAATAATTAATTTTGATCTTTCATTGGTGTTATTCACACACTACATGACACTTGATAAACACAATATCATCTCTTAGGAAAGGTCTCCTTTCAATTTGATTTTCTACTCAATACATTCAGAGAAAGCACCAAAAGAAAAAAAAAAAAAAAAAAAATATAGCAACAATGTGACTTCCTGTAGGTTTCACTTTAAGTAAGTTGAATGCCTAAAAGCAGTACTAAAGACAACATCTTTTAAACAATTCAGCACTCTTATCTTGGAAGCTAATAAATCTTGTAATACTTACTTACATTAAGCATAATAGATAGCTTGGCCAAACAAAATGTAAAGGACTCTCTCGAGCAAGCTCAACAATTCTTCACTATCTTTCTCTCAGAGTTGATTCCACATGTAGCCAGTACAACCATAAAGAAGATAATAAGACAACATCTCTTGGGGTCCGACTGGAGTGTAAAGACAATGTAGCAAGGAAGTCCAAAGTATATCTCTACACATAAATACTGACAGCCAATGAAATGGCTCCCTTCCATAGACATGATTATTCATAGTATGTTAATCTATTCCTTTACTGTAACATTTGGTAGACAAGAGTAAGAATTGTTTGGAGTCAAAAATGTCTTCCTAACTGAAAGACTCTAAAGCAAGAAATCTGTACAATTGAAATACACAACTTATCATTCATGATCATAAATGGACGACCTAACAAAGACCATACAGATCAATATTGCCATTTGTACAAACCTAACAGAGCCTTCACATATATACACATTTGATATTTACACATCTGTTTTTTTAATTTTTTTTTTTGATTAACTTCTGTTTCCTCCTTAAATACATTATGAGATGCAAGGACATTCAGCAGGTGGGTAAATTCTCCCTCAGAAGAAGATCTTTTACATATTCATTACTATAGCTATGAAGCAAAGGCAGTGGAAATTGAAGTATGCGGCTAATGTCTTTTCTGGATCACAGGTTTAAATTATATTCAATTATTTTATGATCTGTTTAGACTGAAATGAAAAGGCAACATGATGCAGTAAAATAAGAAGATTTTAAGAACATGAAAAAAGGTTTTCTGTGAAGTTGAAAATTAACAACGAAAGTTCGCAGAAAAAGAAGAAGATGATTCTGACACAAAAGTGTATTTTTTCAATCCCTGTTACCTGAGCATATCCATAACACTCACAATACTCTTATGAGAAAATAGAAATATGTATCAAAAGGATGGAAAAGAACAAGGAAAAAAGGAAGAAAAAGAAAGAGGTGGATTGGAAGATCCTAGACTCATCAGGCCTGAGGAGAACAATTTTGCTTCTTTTTGGCATTTCTTTTTTTCTGCACTCAAACATGGTTAAAAAAAAATGGTGAAAAAAGGCTTCCCCTTATCAATAGAGCACTTAACATTAGCATAAGGAGTAAACTTATGCTCTCTGCAGAGGCAGCACAGTGTAAATTATCCACACAAAGTGCTATTTTGACATCTAGAATGACACCCCCTACCACATACAAGTTTCCAAAACACAAGCATTTACGCTGTTTACCTGGCGAGCATTAAAAGATTGTAATGGTTGGTTAATAAAACCTTACTTCCTTTAAGAATTGAATACGTGGAAACTTGCACAAGCTGTTAATTTTTAAGCATGAAACATGAAAGATCTTCACCGACAATATTAATTAAAACTATTGTAATCTTCATCTGCATTTAAAGGGGGGTGCAGTCATTTTCTGGCATGAACCGTGCAATAATTTAACCCCCATATCGTGCTATTAGCATAGAAATACTTCAAAATTTGACCAAAAAAAGGCAGCACAGCCAAAAATTTACAGGGTTCTTTTGCGAGAAGAATTCTTCATCTGTGTTCTAGCATACACAGCATTCAGTCGCTCGCAAGGCAGGAGGACTGTTGACAGCTTCGGTGTTTAGTATAATTAAGGCAAATCCTACTACAGAAGGTCATTTCGTGGAGCTGGAACTGGATTTCGCCTTCCACTGACATTACTGTACATACCTGGAGGGGGCGGTTGGTAACCTAAGAAGAGGGAAGAAAATGTGATTTACGACAACTGAAATGAAAGTTATATTTATGGTAATTGAGAATTTGAATAATTTCAGACTGAGTCTCTTATTATTTACATGTGATTTTGAAAGAAATGCTTATAATGAAAAGTACTATATGGTTCCCATCACTTTTAGTGTTTTCTGAACTGTTTTATGCAATGTAGACACTTATGATTTGCTCATGTGTACTTTTGACGTCTAGATGGCTCATGTCATCATTCCTCCTGGTAGCATTATGATGGACGACTTATGTTTTCAGCTTTTCTTTTATATCACGTACACAATACCACATTCAAAGGGAAGTGCAGCTTTAAGCACAGGTAACAGGGACAGGAATTCTGGTACTGATATCATCAAATCATAAGTGCTGTAATCATCAGTAGTGTGCAAATGCCTTCTCTCTCCCTCTCCTCCTAATTCCTTTTTTCAGAGCATCCTCTTCCCCCTTTTCCTCCCCCTCTTTCCATTGCCCTTTACTCCCCTTTCTCTCTTCCCTACATCCCTTCCCTCTCTCTCGTCCCAAAATCTCCATCTCCTTTTTCCCTACCCTCTTCCCTTTCTCCATTGCCTTTTTCAGGGCATCCTCTTCCATTTTCCTCCCCCTCTTTCCAATTCCCTTTACTCCCCTTTCTCTCTTCCCTACATCCCTTCCCTCTCTCTCATCCCAAAATCCCTATCTCCTTTTTCCCTTCCCTCTTCCCTTTCTCCATTCTCTCTCCCATCCCTCTCCACTTTCTCCCTGCCCTCACTCCCATCCTTCATCCCTTCCCCAACCCTAACAACCTTCTCCCCTTCCCCACCCCTTTCTCCTCCACCTTAACAAACCACAGTATTACAACTGAGAATTACTAGAGAACCTACCCTGAGTGGGTAATGGTGCATTACTAGGCAAGGTATTGTACTCTGACTTGGGATGAATGTCCAAGTCATCGATGTCTGCATAAAGATTCTCCTCGGATTTATTGGACGAAAAATCAGAATCTTGCTTACTCACAAAAACTGTTGAGAAAGGAACAGAGAAACATTATTCCAAACCAATGCTGACTTATTAAAATAATTTACAAAAGGAAATTTCTTCCCAATCATGCCCCTAACGTTATCCTGACATTATCCAGATGATGCATACAGTTTATCCCCTATACAGTAAGGACTAAACCGTAGATATTCTATGAGTTTAAACTTGGATGCCACTCAACTTCTATTTCATGACCTAAGTTCCAATTGCCATGAAGACCAAAGTCTTAAACACTGAGTTCTGCATACTCAAGGACTGATCAACACACATAAATTCCAAAAAACAGAGTGCTTTCCCTAGATTGGTTGCATTTGATTTAAAACAGGGCAACTTTTAGCCATGAACCTCCAGACACCGGTGATTGCCATGGTGACAATGCTTCTTGTTGAGTTTTGCCAACCAGAGCTTATGCTACTCTTAAATATCTCACAGCAGGACTATTGTATAAGGGAATTTGAAACATGACAAAATGCTTGTGATTTAAATTGAATCACCGTGGTGATAAATCGTATCTAACTTACACGCTCCTTGATCATCTAGATGACTCAATTTATCTACATTTCCACCGTCAAAGTGATTTACACTACCAGCTCTGACACTGTCCTCTTTGTTCCATGGAGGAGCAACTTCATACTTGTTCAGTTCTTTAGCTGTAGAGATGAAATATTTATAGATAGCTCTGTTAGTTTGCTTGCAAGTTTTATTTTTTTTTTCTCTTTTTCAAACTTACATATAATACAGAATCCACTCGTCCTCAAGATAACATACTTTAATTTGACAGAAAAAGATGACCACAAGAGACAATACTTTCTTTTCTGACGACAAAATTCTCTCAATATGAGCAAAATCCCTGCCAGATAAGTTGAGAATATTTCACCACATTGTAATGTTAAAGAAGGAAGAGCACTGAGAACGTATGTTGGCCTAAATATTATTACGTTATAAGACCTTTGACAACAAAAACACAGCGATCCGGTAAACTAAAGGGCAAAATCATTTGCTGTATTGGCATACTATGAACAAACAGTTGTACTGATCCCTGTTCCCAGGTAAAAAGAAAAGCAACAAGTGAAAATATGTCTTCCCAGCTTGACAAGTCTAATAGTTCTTCTTAATTCTCAGCAAAGTAAAAACCTAAGATAAAAAACTAAAATGTATATGGATATGATACACAAATTCAAGTTCTGATCAGAGTGTGATGTCACATGACCAACAAACTGCACAAACTCTCGCAGTTACTAACATTTTTATGAACATATGGACACGTGTAAGATATTACAAACCTCCTCTCAAACCTTTTTTTCCCCATCTTTTTGATTACACAATTCACTATTCCTCTCACAGTCTAACCACCAATCCACTCCCCCACCCACCCCAATCTTCCTCAAAGTATATATTTTATTTTATTTCAAAATGTCTAAGAGTTCATACCTCTGGTATGGGATCCTTTCCCATTTGCAAGGTTATCTATTTTTCCGATGGCTCCCATGTAAGGTGGTTCGTCTCTATCCTTTCCTGGTAGATTAGTGAAGTAGAGAGCGTTGTTTGGTATATTATCATTCTGGCCCTGTACTGGGGTATGGAAGATCGTCTGCGGACTCTCATATCCTGACCTATACCTGCATGGTGGTAGACAATAAAAAGAAGATGAACTAACTATTATACATACATTATGTCATAAATTGATTATTTAAATATATTACAGAAGATTCTCTTGTCCAATTGCACAAATATTTTTTTTTTTTAATTTGCAATTTGTTTAAAAGGTGATCAATTTGCCAGATGATTCAGACATGCTTAATGGGGAGCAAAGAGTTAACATTGAACGTTACATTCAAGAACTGTAAGCTGACTGGGGCAAGGAATGCATATTGTACACCAGTGAGAGGGCATTCTGTGTTTACATGCTACCTGTATAGTGTCAATGTAGATGGAAGACATGCGGTTGTGCAGACCACTGCAATTACCTGAAATTAAGTCATCTGTGTCATTATTTATCTATTAATTTGAATTCATGCAATAACGTAAACCGACTATGACAGCAAGTGGAGATAACTGAAGTACGAGAGATATTTTACTTACATCACAGATGCATTTTCTTGCTTTTCTTTTCTCTTTCTTCTCCATAAGATGAATACAATCAATGCTACCAGCAAGATGATGAAAATGCCAGCAAGGAGAGCTCCAATGAATGGAATCCCAAAAATTTCTCCACCACTCTCTTGTCGGCCAAGGTTTCCCCCTTCAGATGGAAAATAAAAATATTATTAATCAAAACATTATACATCATAAAACTTTTATGCTGGAATTTGATAAGACCGGTTTTTAAAATGACAACTGAATTACTGTACAATGGAAAAATTCTAATTAAACATTGTTTCCAAATCTGTGGCTTGTCTCAATTGTCAGATATCTTTATGTTCATGAATTTTAATCAAGCTATGAAATATTGCTATGAAAATATGCCAAATGCACAGTGACTTTCATTTTGTGATCAGACAGGTCAAACTAAATTCTTTCTAAAGAATCCAGATAAGAGGGTGTCCAGATAATGGATGCCTTCATTACATACTGACCTCAAAATTTATACAATCACACCACTAATAGAAGCTCATGGAGAAATGCTTCTTTAAACAGTTGTCAACTTACAACAATTCCTGACCACATTTGAGATGAGAACATTCAAAACTAATGTAGCACACAAAGTTTCTAATTGATGACCATTTCTTGACTACAAGTGATCTGCTAGGTTCTTGCACTTCGCAAATCTACTTATCAAGTTCATTCTATGCATTAATTTAGGATTTCTTGTGATTCCAACGTTTTCAGACTTTTGACCTCTGCAGAACTTAAATGATATTCTGCCATCACCAACTTTGTTAGCATTCTTGTCCTCACTAAGAGAAATCAACATATTAAGTATGAAGTTTGTTCAAAATCTATGTTTGTACTTACCAGGTTTACAAATAAACTTTGACCTCCACCAAAATCTAAAGGGTTCTTCAACTCATTGAACTATATATTATGAGTGAAATTCAACCAAGCTAGGCTTTTTGAGGCTTATAGAGTTTACCAGGTTTTCATACTTTGACCTCTGTTGACCTGTGGCCAATTTCAACAGGGGTTTTTGTACTCACTTAGATAGGTGGATCTATATACAAAGTAAACACATAATGTAAGCTTTACCGCTTTGAATCTCTGTTGACTTTAAATGAATTTTTGGCCACCACAAATTTCAAATCAACTTTTCCACTCTCCAACATATCTCCATATGAGAAATTAAGTTCTACCAAGATATAAACTTTTTGAGTTATCATGTTTACAAGCATGAGCATCACATACACACACATACACGTGCACACACAACGAAATAATCAAATCCATTTCGTTTGCCTTCGGTAATGCATTAATAAAACGGAAAACTAACAGAAATCTGCTTGACATGTAAGTCTTAGGAATCTTAGAAATCAAGAATTCCCAACCACAGACTGAACGTTGACTATTAAGACCAATCAAAGTGTATGTATGTATGCATGTCTTTAGGAAACCACTGACTCACCATTTGCACATAACTTGTCCACTTGACCAGGTTGACAAGTACAATTGCCACTGGCTGGATGGCAATCAGCTTTTGCCGGACAGTTACAGTTATTCAGACAATGGAAGCCAAATTTCCCTATTGGGCATGCTGCGTGAAAGAAAGAAACATAAATAGTAATGAGATACCTTAGAAGCACACACAGAGGTGGCTGAACAAAAATAACAGAAAAATACGGGTACAATAAAATAACAAATAGAATTTGGCATAGTTCACAGTATATGAAAGCCAAACTGCAATGAGACAGAAAAGTTAGATGTGATACAACTCAGAAAATAACAAATCAAGCTCTGGGCAATATTTTAATAATCCTGTACCACTCACCCCTCTCCCCTCGCCCCTACCACCCTCAAGAAGCAAGGTTAAAGCTAGTGTCTCTGTACTAGCCATCATGCCACCTGGTAGAAACAAGTAACATGAGCACAAACCATCCTCAATCACAGAAGGGCTTTAATGTTGCGTCTTAAACCATATTTCTGTTAAGTCTGACTAACAGAAAATATATATACATGTTTTATTTCAGAATGGTATGTTGGAAGAGACTGTAACCTGACATGTGATTACTGTGTTGAGGCAACTGGGTGCACTATCGTGGAGGGCAAATGTCAGTGTAAGCCTAATTTCTATGGCGTGCTTTGTTACAGCCCTTGTGAGAATGGATTTTGGGGAGACACCTGCAAGGAGCGATGTTCATGTGAGAATGAGGGATCTTGTCATCTTACAACAGGAGAGTGTATTTGTCCTTGAGGGGTTAATCAACGGTCTAGCGTGCGTTACTCACAGGATTAATGCACGATCGGGGGATAATGCAAGCGATGCACGAGGGTGGAGCCCGAGTGCATCCAGCGATAGCATTAACACCCGGAGTGCATTAATCATGTGAGTAACGCATGCTAGACCGTTGATTAACCCCGTTCATTCATACACTGCCATTTGTGTGGGGGAAAAATCATAAAACAAAACATTTTTGGTTACATATAACCAAAGATTTATTAAAGTGATGCCCCATAATTTTACCGTGCATTACTCACAGGATTAACCACGGTCAGCTGACCTGAATGGACCAATAGGATTTAGGAATCTTTACTAAGTATGAATGAACCTGGGTTTACTGGTGTACAGTGTGATAACTGTAAGCAGTTTATACTAAGTATCATGCTAAATGAGTTTCTTCTCATGACAAGACTTAAAATCATAATGTTATTCTTTGGATGACAGCAAAGAATGTCTGCAGTTTCAGTAAAACAGAATTGTTACATTTAAGCTTCTGCACAGGGAAATACTTTTCCTGACATGTACACACATATTGCATTAATCTTTATAACTGATTCTTACCAGTGGTACAGTCAATTCCTTGCCACCCAGCTCTGCAAATGCAAGTTCCAGCAACGGGGTCACACTGAGCCCCATTGGCACAATTGCAGTCTAACTGACAATTAGGGCCATAAGTACCCTGGTTACAATCTATAAAGAGAGATATAATATATAATAAACAGTCTAGGATGTAGTCTAAAGCAACTGGTTGTGTTTACCATGTTAGGTCTGTTGCAAACCCAAAATGTACCTACCCTTTTCTGTTACCCATAAAGCCACAACAAACATTACCACACACAGAAATTTGAAATTCATTTTGTAACAAGCATCAACACTTTACCAACCAACATTTTCCTAACTGATATACATACTCTGGCCTAATTTGCATATAAAAAGGGAACAAAATCTGTTATACTCAGTAACTGGTATCTAATATCGAGAACTGAAATTTTCTGGGCATGAAAATGATACATTTCACATTAACGTTTCACTTTGAACATTGTACACTAGATTACATTAAGTAAATGATAAGTAAAATGTAGTTATGTCCTCTTAATTATGAAATGTAACCAACTGCCTTCAAGGAATAAAGTAAGTTGGCATATAAGTTTCTACACAAAGGAGATGTAATGCTTCCTACACAGCAACAATATGAAAATAACTGCTTATGACGGATCTTTGAAGCTTTTAACTAGTAGATATTCTTCGAGTAATCCTGAACTTTCTACCATTTTGTGGCACCTGTTACAACAATGGAAAGTTTGGTTGTTGTCTACAGTTCTTATTGTGAAATCTTGAAAAGAATTGTTCCATACATCACAAAAGTGTATGGTCGTCACATATCTTTGGAATGAAAAGCACTTCGTAGGGTGGCCTTATCACTGTAAACCCCCCCTCTAGTCTCCCCCCCCCACTCCCCCAAAAAACACTAGATAAAAAAAGAAGGGGATTCAAGACAAACAATTCTCATGAGAAAAACAAATTTGAAGAGAAAAACTTACATTTTTCACATCGTTCCCCTCTATACCCAACCTCACACTGACATTTTCCTGTAACATGGTCACACAATGTGGTGCCTGCCATTGAGCATTTGCAGGCAGTTACACACTTCTTGCCATAAAAGCCTAACGGGCATGCTGAAATACAAAGGAAGTTAGAAACGAATAAGAAAAATCATCAAGTTTTCTTTGTTGTTGAGTCTTTTCAATTCTTATGCTCACTGAAATAACATTCACAGTCAATAAAACTAGCCAGGTCTGATGTCACCATTCGCTGCTTTTGGCTAAAGCTTTCTTTAGTTATCGATAGCCTTCCCTAGTTTAAACAGAGAAATGTTACACCGTGTAGGTTACTTTAAAGATTTTTACAGGCAAAGTATTCTTTTGACAGTTGTGTTTACAAGCATTAAATGCAGCAGTGCAACAAGTTTGGTAGTTATAGATAAAAACAGCAACTAGTACAATATATTAATGTAAACAGATCATCGGCACTGACTAAAGAGTGACACAAGCTCAATTTGGAAACGTTATTTTGCAAGTGTATTGCGTAATCAATGGCGGTTTACTGTTGTGGGTAGGCCTTAGGAGCCAATTTTCAAAGTGAGCGTATTCAGTTCAACAGGAAGCGGTTAACTTAAAAATCGAATTTTAGATAGTTTTGGGGTTACTGAATAATATAAATTGTCTTTGATGCCTGCCTTTAACTTTGTGATTATTAACCTTGCCAACCATAACAACAGTTTATAGATTAGTAAACTGAAAGTCCCTAAACTTACTGATGCACCAAATAATCTATTGCTTTCTTATTGTTTTTTTTTTTATTTCTGTGTAGTTTGCTTCTGCTTTCTTGACTATTTTCCTAACTTTGAAACAAAAGTATTATAAGCAATAAGACTGCCAATTAATATTGAAAACAAAGTTCTCTGAATGGTGATTTTTACCTTCGGCACAAAAGAGGCCTGTAAAACCAGGTGGGCAGATGCATTCACCGTCAAATCCAGAGCAAGTAGCACCACTGCCACAAGTGCATTCGTAGGCACACTTTGGGCCATAGAAACCAGGTGGACATGCTGAAAAATGGGCATAAGAGTCACTTGCATTGAATTAGATTTGGTTAAGAAATAAATTATAGAAGATGATAACCACCTCTGAGTTTAGATAATTGTTGCCAAAGCATGTTTTGATAATTGATTCTAGCATACCAAACTGGTTCTTGTCAGACACTGGATGAATGAAAAGAACAGACTGGTATAAGCCAGTCTTAATTTCTGGGAGGCATTGTGCTATATACTCTTAAATCAACATAGTCCAGATCAGATTGGGGGGGGGGGGGGGGGTGGAGGTCTAGGCACAAATGATGACTAGATGGTAACATACTGATATTCAAACATACCACTATGAGCGCAGGTCCCATGGATAAAACAAAGACATCACTATCTTGTGTCTGAATCATTCTAAAGTTAGTTTATAGTCATATGCTGTTGTTAACAGTCACCTGTGAGCTTTTCTTTTTATCAATTGTAATACATTCAGTAATACTCATCAGGTTTGGCAAAGCTGTCATCCAGACACAAAAAGCTGCTTTTACATATATAATATCACCCTTCGTATGCAATGGAAGTTAAACCTACGACAGGCAATTTGGATGGATCTAGATGTCAGGTACTACCATGCACTCCACAGTGGCGCACAGTGAACCGGGCTACTACACAACTTCAGTATGAAAGAATTTAACTTGAAATTATGTTGGTATTTAAATCTTTGCATTAATTAAACATGAGAAATGATCAGCTTCCTTTGAATCAAACAGTAAATCGCAGTTCATTCAGATCAACTCACGTTCATTGCAGTACCTGCCCATGGTACCTGGTTGGCATTCACATTGCCCTGTCACAGAGTCACAAACACTTTTGTTCTGACAGAGGCAGTTTTCAGAACAAGAGAGACCAAACTTTCCCATGGGGCACCCTATTGAATGAGAGAGAGTAATGTCAGATTATGTTAAAAATCAAGTTACATAAAAACAAAACCAGAGAGCACTACAGTGATTGCAAACATTCTGTCACATGACATGACTGATTAGAATGATTAGTCAAATATTCAGATGGTCAAACACTCTCCAGCTGAAGGCAACCAGACTCAACTTGATAATATTCTTTACTGTTTTCCTTCTAGGTAATTAGTGAGAAATGAAGGGGATAACCCAAAGGAATATTTATTTTTGACTAAAGACAAAAGGACATGTAAAAGCATTGTACTAAAGACAAATGGACATGTACAAGCATTCTACTAAGAACAAATGGACATGTACAAAGCATTCTACTAAAGACAAAAGGACATGTACAAAGCATTCTACTAAAGACAAAAGGAAACGTACAAAGCATTCTACTAAAGACAAAAGGACACGTACAAAGCATTCTACTAAAGACAAAAGGACATGTACAAAGCATTCTACTAAAGACAAAAGGACATGTACAAAACATTCTACTAAAGACAAAAGGACATGTACAAAGCATTCTACTAAAGACAAAAGGACATGTACAAAGCATTCTACTAAAGACAAAAGGACATGTACAAACCATTCTTCTAAAGACAAAAGGACATGTACAAAGCATTCTACTAAAGACAAAAGGACATGTACAAAGCATTGTAGTGAAATTCTTACATTGCATTTTGCAGATATGGAAAGTTGACATTGTCACAGTTTGCACCAGAAGTGAATCAAACAGGTGTGATGTCATAGTTGCATAAAGACAGCAAGAAGTTTTGTTTTCTCTTTATTTAATCACTTTATTGTTTGACCTTGGATTCAACAGGGTTCCAACTTTGCTTTAGGGAATGGAAATACCCCAATGACCGTAGTGTACTCATATTTAATGCATCCAGATTTTCAAGAAGAAAATTTGATCTACAAAAAACATTAAAAGACTTTGTCAGTGTGCATCTCTGACATCACACCGGCTTGCTTCAAGTTTACTTTTGGTAACTTCAGATGTGGTTTCTCAAAAAACGATACAGGGGAATTTAATGCAATGTCTTCCTCTTTTTTCAGCCAAACATGAATGTTTCTATTTTCTTTAAAATTTAAGAAAAATTATGTTTGGTTCTGATTAATTTCTTACACCTAGGCTTTTGTTATATTAGTGTTAATCCTTTGCAAGAAAAAATTGATGCTGACTCACAAACTAACTATTCATTTGGAAGGAAACAATTTTGAGCTAAATGAACTAATTTCTAAAGAAAACTATGACATAGAAAAAGAGTTCTACATGAAATATAACACTTGTCCAATAAATGATCAGGTAATTACTTTTCACTAAGAAGGAAAACAAGAGATGACTCACCTTCATCACAATTAACTCCAGTCTTGCCAGCTGGACAAATACAAATGCCTGTTTCTGGATGACAAGTTCCATTGGTGGAGAGGCAATCGCTGGGGCACTGGTACTGGCAGTTGTATCCGTAAGTCCCAGCGGGGCAATCTTATCAAAAAGTGGACAAGTATACAAAAGTCTGTTGAACCTGTTACATTCACTGTAACACATTTTTTGAAATACAGTATTTCCCATTTTAGTTACAGCAATTCTTAAGATGAGGTAGAAGGATATTATGCTACTTTATATAACTATGACACTTTGGCCTATGTCATTTGAGTTAAATAGTAAAAAACAGAATGAATATATTTAGTGGATGACAAAGTTAAAATTTGTGTATGTCTTGGCATTTATATTTTACTATAATAGCAACAATGGCATAAATTGGAAATCTCAATGGAGACATAATCCAAACTTGCATCATTTAAACAAACCAAAGATAACTGACCGGACGCCCCCCCACCCTCCCCTTCCATAGCCAAGGAGATACAAAGCCAAGTATCATCATGATTGGTCTATGTGATAAAGATAACTGTCATGAAAAATGTCCCTAAACATCTAAGAGAAAATCTTCTTCCACTTCAGAGATATCACAGATCTAAACTTCATTGACACAAAGGAGTTAAGTCTTATATTAAGTCTAAATATGACATCATCGAGTCACATGTGCTTCATTAGTTTTATGTTTCCCAGTACTAATGATGGATTTGGCGAATGCTAAATCTGAAATATTGCACCTCTTAACATGACAAAATGAAGGCTAATGCCAGTGTCAACACTTTTAACATTCTAAGGTGAAAATATGAAAGGATAAACAAAGAGAGAGTGAACGGTTTTAGAACCTAGTGGCACTAGGACGTCACATATTTACATATTTAGTTCCAAAACACCACTTTGATCATAGGACATCTCCCAAACAGAACAATATTTTCTTTAGCAGTTTCGGGAGAGAGTTGTTCTTCACAAAGATTGTTGTCATATGTGCCTCAGATGATAGTTGCGTTTGTGTCTTCTTTAACTTGTCAGTTAGATTTCTAATGTTGAACAGAAGACCAAAGACGGCTAGACATTCTGTGGTACTTCCTTAACAAACATTTATGAATTAATCCACCCAATTAGAACAAAGAGGTGGTTGGACATCCTACCAAATTCTTAGCCAACATGGTCAGTCTGTTACAACGTTCTTCAGTGCAGACGCTTAAATCTAATAATTCTGTTTCACTGATACTACAGACATACTTTGCTGTTATCCAAAGAAAACTATCATGATTCAAGTCTTGAGAAGAAAATCATTTAGCATGAAACTTAGTATAAGCTACTTACAGTTTTCACACTGTATACCAGTAAAACCAGGAGGACAAATACACTCTCCTGTTGTAGGATGACAAGATCCCTCATTCTCACAATAACATCGCTCCTTGCAGGTGTCTCCCCAAAATCCATTCTCACAAGGACTGTTACAAAGCACGCCATAGAAATTAGGTTTACACTGACATTTGCCCTCCACGATAGTGCACCCAGTTGCCTCTACACAGTAATCACATGTTAGATTACAGTTTCTTCCAAACATACGATTCTGAAAAAAAAACCATGTATAAATATATTTTCTAAGATGGCAACTGAACAAACACAGAAATCCCTCTAGAATGAATAACTTTCCAACGAAAAAGTTGTTAATTTAAAACTCCATATTTTGTGGAATGACACCATGCCTTGTCATGCTTATCAACGACATTGTTATGAAATTTTGGAATTCAGGGAAGAAAGTGTACCAACATCAACTCATACGACTACTTTATAAATGCAGTACACTTTATGAAGCAACAGGAGAAGAGAATGAACCTTATTTATTACGTGACAAATTAGATATCCAATATCACAAGAGAGTATGTTTCTTGAAAAACATATAAACCAATATATCAACTGAGCCATCTTTAATACTATTATTGCATACATGCTTAGGGCTAACCAAATGCTAATGATTTCAGTCTCATCAAGGGCAGTGGTTACTTGCATGAAAAGTGTAATGCATACCCATATCCTTCTCCTCCACCCTACCGATCATTAAATGTCCCCTGATTGTGTAATGCACACCCCATCCTTCTCCCTTTCCTATCTCCTGCACCCTACCCTTCAATATATGTCCCCTGATTGTGTATGCACACACCCATCCTTCTCTCTTCCCCTATCTCCTCCATCCTATCCAGCATTGTAGGTCCCCTGATTGTGTAATGCACACCCCATCCTTCTCCCTTCCCTATCTCCTGCACCCTACCCTTCAATAAATGTCCCCTGATTGTGTAATACACACCTCCATCCTGCTCTCTTCCCCTATCTCCTCCATCCTTTCCAGTATTGTATGTTCCCTGATTGTATAATGCACACCTCATCCTTCCCTATCTCCTGCACCCTACCCTTCAATATGTCCCGATTGTGTAATGCATACCCATATCCTTCTCTCTTCACCTATCTCCTCCATCCTATCCAGCATTATATGTCCCCTGATTGTGTAATGCATATCCCCATCCTTCACCCTTCCCTATCTCCTGCACCCTACCCTTCAATATATGTCCCCTGATTGTGTAATGCATACCCCCATCCTTCTCTCTTCCCCTATCTCCTCCATCCTATCCAGCATTGTATGTCCCCTGATTGTGTAATGCACACCCCATCCTTCTCCCTTCCCCATCTCCTGCACCCTACCCTTCAAAATATGTCCCCTGATTGTGTAATGCACACCCCCATCCTTCTTTCTTCCCCTATCTCCTCCATCCTATCCAGCATTATTGTGTAACGCACACCCCCATCCTTCTCCCTTCCCTATCTCCTCCACCCTACCCTTCAATATATGTCCCCTGATTGTGTAATGCACACACCCATCTTTCTCTCTTCCCTATCTCCTTCACCCAACCCTTCAATATATGTTCCATGATTGTGTAACACACACCCCCATCCTTCTCCCTTCCACTCCACCCTACCGATCATTATATGTCCCCTGATTGTGTAACACACACCCCCATCCATCACCTTTCCCTATATACTCCACCCTACCCTTCAATATATGTCCCCTGATTTTGTAATGCACACCACAATCCTTCTCCCTGCCCCTATCTCCTCCACCCTACCCTTCAATATATGTCCCCTGATTGTGTACCACACACCCCCATCCTTCACCCTTCCCTATCTCCTCCACCCTACCTATCAACATATGTCCCCTGATTGTGTAACACACACCCCATCCTACTCCCTTCCCCTATCTCCTGCAATTTGTCTGGCAAACCTGTCTTTGAGGGACTACAAGCCTCACTTACCATGCAGCTTTCTGAACAATCCTGGCCAATGTATCCGATGTCACACTTGCAGCTTCCAATGTATGGGTCACATGACTGTGCATGAACACATGAGCATGTTTCATTACATCCTTGGCCGTAACGGTCAGCTGGGCAAGTATCTGTACAGTGCACTCCCTGCCATCCTGAAACCAGATATATTATGCATGATACTTAACTGCTCACACAGTTGACACCCTTGCTGCCCTCACATTTAATTTTAGGCCCCATTAACCTCAACTAACCAAAAACCATCAGCACAATAGAAATCATTGTTACACAAAACTATGTACTACATTTATTCTTGTTGACATGGACAGGAACTTGTACTATGTATAACAGGTTGGGAAAACATAACATGGCTCCAATAAAAAAGTATATACGTAAGTTTTTTACTTTCAAATTTGTTTCATGTACAATATACCAATAGATATCTTTGCTATCATCCTATTGGTGTGCAAAGACAGTGTTTCATGGGACTGCATATGCAAACTAGTCCACTAGAGGAGGAAGGAAACTTTCAATTCTCAAAAATAAACCAACAGAGTACTTGAGCTTGATAGTAACACTAACAATCAGAGGTGTAAATATATGATCTCTCATCTCAGGAGAGGAGAATAAGAAACTAATATAGACTGCATGTATAGGTAGACCAATCTTTGTGACATTCTTGAACACAAAGAACCAACTATGGCATACCATTCTACTTTAAATGTTTGCAGGGTTACCCACTCTTCATATCTGCTGTGCTCCAAAACAATAATTCCTTCACCTTACTACTTTATAATGTTTCCATTATTACGCAGAGAATGTTGTAATGAATCACAGGGACACCAAAGCTGTCATATAGTTGGACCTCTAAGTTAATGGCAAGGCTCATACGTCTTTGTGCATTATAAAGTCATATCTATGTTAATCATGAAGCTACTGAGGCAACATACAATTTCACAGGCATGAATAATCCATAAAGATTCAGTAATGTTCATATTGTCAGCATTTGTGAAACCATTATGGAGGGGATTTACATAAGCAGTTATTTTGAAACCAGTTTCATTGAATTGAATATTTTCCTTCCAACTCAGTAGAAAATTTATTGCATGATAGCTTCTGATAACAATTCAAAACAAAAACTCTTATGACGCTAGTATCACTTTCACTGTTACTCATAGTCATATAATTATATTCAGATGCACAGTAAAAGAAAAAACACTTGACTGTTAATGTCAAATGTACTTTTGGTTTTGGTATGATTTCTATGAAGAGCTTTTGTTTCACACTTAATCATGCTTCAATTCTTCCGACCTCAAATTGTATGCACACTCAGGAATAACCAAACCGTTAGCCATTAAGAAGTATAAGCTGTTGGTTATGACTGACTAAGCTCTCAATGATTGTGAGGAGGGGGAGGAGAAACCGATACTGAACAAATATATATATATATATATATATATATATATATATATATATATATACATATTATATATATGACACTTATAAAGCGCTGCTCCATCGAGATCGTAGCGCTTGACAACTTAGCCTTGGTCATTGGTAACTTGTCACACCTACACACCAAAGTGTGCGCAATTCAATCAATCTCTCCTGGGGCACCACAGTGCACCACAACCATGTGTCCCCCGGGGGACTTCCCATAGGGTGCAGCCACAAACCGGCGCACGCAACTATATATTTACAAGTTACCTCGCAAGTCCCCATTTATACACCTGGGTGAAGATAGGCAATGGAGATAAAGTGCCTTGCCCAAGGACACAACGCAATGATCTGGCCAGGGCTCGAACCTGTAATCCTTAGATCATCAGTCCACTGCCTTAACCACTTGACCTCAACCCCCCCCCCTCCCCGAATAGAGTACACCACCAACTAACCAGGAGAGCAGAAACACCTGCCGTCTATATGATAACAAGTTCCGCCGTTTAGACACTGGCAAGCCTGGTTACAACCATATCCATACGTCCCTTCTGGACAACGTTCATCACAACTGCAAAAGAAGGAGGAAAGAGAGGAGAGATATCAGGGACTTTTCAGTTTCATTACTACAAATGCAATGCATTTCGCCATAACATTCAAAATCACTTCTATGATCCTTTAAACTTGGCACTTGAAACTCAGTTTTCATAATGAACCTAAGGCAGGTTGTAAATGGGGACTGTCATCCCTATTATTTGTTACATGTGTGAATTCTTCCTTAAGAAATCTGCGTATCTTTGTCTGTTATTTTGTAATATTTTTACCACATTAGCATGGAACCAGAAAATCATGTAGTTTCATGAAAGGGGCTATGCAAGATGAAACATTAGCAAACGCTAACCCATAAATGGTTGCCTGACTGGATCCAGCTGCAACTCATAGTAGATTAGAAGCAATAAACAAATACACAAATATCTTGACTTAAAACTTGACTTACTATTCCCCTGTCCACCCAGGAGCACATGTGCATGTACCATCTATGTGATCACACTGCGCACCATTATCACACATACAGTTCTGGTAACAACCGTGGCCGTAGTAGTCCCGAGGACATATCTCCCCACATTTCATCCCGATGAAGCCTTTCTTGCAGAAACATTGACCGTTCAAGCCATGACATCTTTACAATTGGAAGAGAATTAAAATGATGGAATTGATCATTCTTAAACCTGCATTACTCTTAATCAATCATTAAATAGATGGAAATGATAATTCTTAAACCTGCATAACTCTTAATCAATCATTAAATAGATGGAAATGATCATTCTTAAACCTGCATTACTCACAACCAATAATTCACTTTCAAGTCTTACATAATCCTATCCAGAAGTTTTTAGGCTAGATAAATGGGGTAAATTCTTAATGGTAGTCTGGTCGTCAGAGACGGCCAAATATATTAAAAGAACAAAAAAAATTAGCTGTGAAGGTTGTCTAGTGGATGACTTTACTGTATTCAATGATTCATAAACCTCAACTCGATCAATCCTTACCACCCTGTTACTAAACATCATCTTTATTTGGTTTGTTTACATCACTTATCCTCTATATTACTCTCATGCCCTCCAGAATCTCTTCTAATGTCACATCCCATGATACATTGCTGTCAGGTTAAGGCTGTTTCACTTACCCTACGGAGTTAACTGTGTTGCACATACAGTCCTCAGAACAATTGGCACCATACTTCCAATTGGGACAAACTGCAGAGTAAAAAATAACAATTATGTCACAACAGTAGTGTAATCAATGGTGTATTTGAAGGCAGTGTGGGGAAACGGAAGGAAGGGGAGGGGGTGGGGTGGTAGGGAGAAAGAATGTTGTACTTTTCAGATCATTTATCTGAATACACACTGTACACAAACTTGCTTAAATAGGTTTTCTGAACAGAAATATCACATAATAAATATGTACTGGTGAAACAAAGTAAGCTTTACACATATCTGGAATGGAAAGCTTGGAGATTACAAAGACAATTCATAAACTTACTATATGGGTGAATGTAATACTTGTCACATAATAAGTATATATACTAGATATAATGAATATTCATAGAGCTATCACATATATAAGGGTGATTGCACTTAAGATACTAAATACCACTCTATACTGTTCTCTAATATTCTGATTCAAAGCACTTGTACTGGCAGTATGAACAGTTCCTAGTCTTTATCTGATAGAAACAAGATACTGCACAAATTGACAGTTGCTGCTGCTGAAGTATAACTTGAAATGACCTACTAAGAAAAATGTTCACAACTGGGTGCATATCTGTGGGTGTGTATTCTAAGATATGTAATAATTGTCGCATAATGAAGTCTACATTACATGTTCAATGATCTTATAGAAGCAAATCAATGCATTTTAAAGTCATCCCAAGCAAAGAAACATGGCAATTAAAAACACTAGATAGCAGAGAAAATATGTTATTATTCTCATTTTCTTGAAGCAAAAAACAGTTGGGAGCACAAACTTACCACTTTCATCACAAAATCTTCCTTTCCAGCCAGGCTGGCATCTGAAAGTAAAACAAAACAGTTATCACAGACACTTTCACTGGGAAAGAAAATATTCACTTCAATTTAAGTATTAAAATTCAATAAGAAATATAAAGCAGTTTCTGAAAAGTGCACTATCACTGAAGAGAATGGAACCCTTGAAATAATATTGACTTTTCTTTTCTAAACAAGATAGTGCTACACTACTACATATATTTTCTTCAAATGTTATTCCACATTCCAAAGGCAGCCTGTTTACCATCTGACAACATTGTATTTCCACTTACGTGCAAGAGCCGTCAACAGGGGAACAGTTGGCCCCGTTCATACACTGACACAGAGTTGAACAGTTGTAACCATATCTGCCAGGGATACACTGCATCTCGCATCTGTCTCCTGTAAAGCCAGGGAGGCACAGACAAACTCCATCAACGTTGTCGCATGGGGCTTGATTGAAACACTGACAACGATCTTGACAGTTGTGCCCGAAGAAGCCATCACGGCAAGTTAGCGAGCACACCGCACCCTAGAAAATCATACCAATTATAGACAATTTAATGGGACTGAAAAACTACTTCTAGTTTCACTTACACAACAGTTCCACATATTTAGGTGAAAAAATAGCAGAAATTACTTCAACTAGGTGTACAGTAGTTCTCAGCTGATAAACTGATAATAATCTTTCAGATTTTATATTTCTTATTGGCAGGACTCTCTATTATGATAAACCTACTCGTTTCTTAGACAATATTTATTGCTCTCTCAACAAAAATAAAAATACTTTTCTTAACTAAGCATTAGATTTTGAATCACTTTTTCATCAAACCTCTTCAAATATGGACTTTTCATAACAGATATATAACTTTCCATGTTGCTTGGATAGCAGGAATAACAAATTCATTGAAAAAAAAGGGAAATTTCTGCTCAAAGATTGGACTAGACTGTTGGCAATGTGATGTAGCTAAATATTACCCTCCATCCTGGGTGACAGATGCAGTCCCCGGTTGTAGGATCACAATCTCCATTTTGACACTGACAGACACTGCCACAATTATCGCCATGGGTACCAGGGGGGCACGGATCTGCACATCTGTAAGAAACATAACGATCAATTTACCTATTTGGAATTTTGTTTTTATTTGGATTTTTACAGTGACAGGGAGATTTAGACAGACCACATCAAACTGCAACAATATTGTTAGTAACTCATAAAATAATACCTGATGACACCACAATGAGATTATATTCATCGATAATAGTTGCACTGATGCAAGCAAACATATTGCCATTTAGGGTCACTGTGTATTAATTTATGAAATGAAATTTATGAAAAATTTTTTTTTTCCTATCTCCCTAACATACAGTGATGGAATAATGTCACAGTTGTCTCAATTTCACTATGTACAATGCACAACATGGTATCTAGTTGCAATTTCTTTTACATCCAACGTTATAGATTTAATTTAGTTTACAGCTGTACAAACACACATGAGCACTGTGTAATTTATCAATTGAATGAGCCTACATTGTTTATTACAGAGCATACATAAAATATTGTCTAACAAGAGTAAGACACCCAGAAAGTTGGATGATTGTTTGCTACAGCTGTCAGCATAGAATACGTAACAAACTAAACAAGTCCTCTTCACTTGTATAATACACTGCTGTTCATATTTACAGTTAGTTTCAATCAAATCCTGTTAAGTGGTTCAAACAGAGAAGGTTGTGTAGTGATCCCCTTACGGCAGTCATTTCTTTCCACACATATTTTTGAAGTATTTACCAGAAGTATCTTTGATCAAGTGTTTGCAGCAATGTCCTTGTCATCTCAGAGAACAACTCTAGCAAAAATGACCCTTACATATCATCAGATAGTTACCACACAATTACTGCATTACTGCAGTTATAATCATTTCACCAAGGCTCTAACACTGCTAGATAATATCACTAATATAGAGGACACTTGCATATGCACAGCAAATAAATCACAACTACTATTCTTCGTTCCCTCTTCCGAAAAACTGCTCAAAGTTCCTCTGGCTAACCTTAAAGAGTGTGAAGACTCGCACAAAGAGAAATGTCTAATGCCGGTAATTTGACCTAGTTTCGAATGAGGTGTAACAAAAGTGTAAGACACCACCATCGATCCCCGAAAATACACACACAACTTGCTACCGTCGGTAATTAGACACTAGTGTACATACATACAGCTGCGGTCAATACCCTCAACACAGTGTACATAAACGATACAGCGATGGACATCTCAGGTCCAGTTAAAGATAACAAGGTACCACTTTTCATTACTGTCTGCATTTTGCAGGGACACAAACAAAACGTCACTTGCAAGCAACAGAAAGTTAACTTTTTCAGATGGCCGCAAGCGGTTGCGGGCGAGTCTTCAATGCATTTAAGTCTGCCTGTGAACGTTCTTTTAAATTTGCTGCCCCGACTTCATAGAATTCACTTCCAAATAGCCTTTGTAACATTCCTATGTTTTTTCATTTTAAAAGTACCTTGAAGACACATCTCTTCTGTTAAGCTATTCCAGATTCATAGATTTCTTTCGTGTGTGTCCTTTTGTCCTTGTACGCTCTGAGTTCTTTGGAAGATTTTGCGCCTCATAAGTACCATTTATTATTATTATTAACTAGAGAACATCAAGGGAAAGATTTTAATTATAATTTAATCAATGCTTAATCAATATTTTAATCAATGTTGTGAAGGAGGCATCATCCAGAGTCCCATTGATACAGAGTGCACGCTTGCCTGTTTAAACCAAAATGCATCAGATGATGGAATTATACAACAGCTATATTGTTTACTTACAGGGGACCTCTGAATCCAGCAGTACAATTGCAGGCACCGGTAACTGGATCGCAGGCAGCTCCATTCTCACACTGACAGTCAATCCGGCAGTCAGGCCCGTATTTGTTCAAAGGACATGTATCCCCACAAATAGTCCCTGAGAATGAAAGTAAATAATCAAATGAAAAAAGAGAAAGAAAAATAACCAGACGGATGTAACTAGACGGACGTAACAGAGTTCAATATCCTTGATGTTCTGAACACTGTTACGAGTCAGAACGGACTTCCACTCTCGTAGGTTCCATCAAATAATGAATTGTATTTTTTCTGGAAGGAACACTAAATTGTGAATAAATTATAAAATGACTATGCCAAATATGTCATAAATTCTTCTTCAAAATCATTATTTAATTTTATTGGTTTGAGAAGAAGATGGACATTGACAGAAACTATACGTACAGTAATTTGCTGCTCCACTGTAGAATAACTGTACTAGATGAACCCCCCTGTCCCTCTCAACAAGTCAAGACTTGAAAACACAAAGGTTGGGATTCATGGATGGATACAAAACTCATTACTTATTCTGAATTAACTCTCCCTCTACTTCAGGACTGTTACTGCCACTCAATCCAAGAACAGATTTAAAGTATATACATTCACATATGGACAGCAATGACTTTGGCAATTATTAAAAGGACAGGACTGAATTGAGAGTCCAAATATAAATACTGTGACGAAACATACAAAGAATGCTGATGAAAAGGGCTTTGATGTATCTGAAGCAAATTTACAGAGAGAGACAGACAGAATAGAGTTATTCATGGTTTTAAGATTAAAGGAGAACTGTACATCCATTACATTTCACATCAGGCTGGCTTTCTCAAAAGAAGACAAAGTCAGAATTTGCAGTATTGATTGGTCCCAGGGATATAAGTTTTCTCACCTGTGTATCCTGCTGTACAGGTGCAGTTACCGTCCGATGGAACACACGTGGCCCCGTTCAAGCAAAGGCAGTCGTTGACGCACATGGGACCCCACTTGTTCATGGCACAATCTAGTAAGGATTAAAAGGACAGATTATTAGTAAAACTAACTCAAATACAAAAGAAAGTCTCAGATGTTACAAAGGATGACATATCTTCCATCTGCTTCCTATTTCACCGGCTAACAACTTTCTGAATAAAACTCACCATCACGCCAAACCTTATCTGCAAATTAGACAAGACCAAAGGATAATCCCTTTTCAAATATCTCCTGCTAACCACTGATATTATAAATAAGTTAACTCCCCCCATCACCACCCCCCTCCCCCCTAATAAAAACTGAAGCAGTGTATTATGTGCAAGTTATCGACAAATAGATATGTATAGAAAAGTAGTCTTTCAAGATAAAGTGAGGTCTAATAATTTCTCCTCTAGAAAATGTACATCTACTATTGACTATCATGAATGTTTCACAGGTCACTCAGAGATTCAAAGATGGGTGTGTACTGTGCACAGTCACCGAATCCCCTCTCCCACTCCCAAACACTTCCCCCCCCCCTCCAAGTCTAACCCTTCTTCAAATCTGCCACTGATACTGTACGTCCCTAGCATGACACTTGACAGTGCATAGGTGGGTCACGACTGTAGAATCAATCTGTCTGACTTGCTTGGCCAAGTAACATGACAACATGGAACTTGCACATGTATCATCTGGCTGTCTGTTTTTTGTCCTTATAGACTCTGGTACTGTACATGGCAACACTTCCATATACTAGCATTCAACACATACCCTTATCCTGACATTAGATTCAAACTATTAAAATAGCAACAATCCAAAGAGAAAAAGGAAGTGCTTTGTAATCAACAACCAGTTATGTTACCCTCTTCCTTCCTTGATTTGAAACCTAACCTGGCACAAACGATAAACAGAATAACATTGATCAGAAGATTGACATGTGTGATCCCTTAATCCAGCCATTGTTACCTATGAGTTCATGTAAACTCCATAACACTAGATTGAACCCCTATTTATCCAAACTACACAGGACGGAAGCAAATGGTTGCGATAGCTCTCAGTTCAAACATTTCATGCGTACATATTCATCCACTAAAATATCCTGAATAATACCAATATGAGGCCTACTTGAAAACATTTGATACTTCAGTGGTGTTATATTGAAAAGAACTATGACGATGGTTAAAGAAAAATGTGTATGTAGACCATGTCAATTGCTCCTTCACATTTTATTCTCTGAAACATTCAATATTAGCAATGCAATGGTATTCTACTTCAACTGTGCAAAGGTTGATGTAAAAGGAGATAAACATTCCAGTGTCTTTCTGGATACAATTTTGCTTGAAGGAACTATTTTCCTAATACAGTTCTTGTAAACGTGGTAAAGTAGGCTAATACTGACTTCCGTCATCTTACGGCTTTGATAAGCCAATAACGGCTTCTTCGCAAGTTCGCAATATTGTACAGTAAAAACCTTGAGTCCACCTTGCTGTAATTAACAATGTCCAATTGTCAGCAAGTGACAATGACCTCAACAACTAATTGCCTATATACAGTATCTAACCCAAACATTACAACTATCGTCTAGTTACAGAGTTGTTGGCAATTAATCTAAGAGACTTTGATAAGCCAATGATGGCTTCTTGGCGAGTTCCTGCTTGCAGGAGTATCTAAAATACACAGATACATACTATATACATAAACGACTGTCAAAGGACCTTCGAAAGCATGGAAGTATTCTTAAAACCATAAATCCAGTTTCACGTTTCTTTCCGCCCCCTTCTTACACTTTCCACTTTTTATACAGTACATAACGTTCACTTTTCAACTCATCTGTCTCAATTCCATCACTTTCAATCAAACCATAAATCCTGCTTGACTTTTCTTTCTGCCCCGACTTTCTTCTTTTCTTTTCTATAAATAACAATCCCTCTTAAACATAATCTAACTTCTATCACTTTTGCTATGCCTGTGGCAGTCTGAAAATTCTGTCACAAACTTTTCACCCCTCCAGAGTGGCCTGTAATAGAACACACCAGGGGGATGTGACAACTTTATTAGTGACTTCCCAAACAGAGAGTGAATCACTAATTAATGAACACTTCCCTGCAGTGGCAGTAGCACTGGTGTCAGATTACCGAGAACGCTCTTCTCAAACCAAGTGAAAATCATTGGGGAAATGAGCTAATCTTCAAGAACTCAAGTCACATTTAGTGAGAAAACAGTTTACAAAGCCTGACGGAAATATAGACCTATTTCCCTTTCTTCTCTTCAATCAAGCTCCTTAGTAATTTGTTATCAATCTTCTGCAATTTTAACGAAGGTAACCCAGTTTTAATCAACAGAAGCTTCCAATTAATTAAAATAGGACACCATTATAGATTCTGTCAAGGAATGTTTACTGCTTAGCAAGTCGTTCATGATTCTAGTCAATTCTGTTGCATTAAGTTGCCCAGCAATTGTTTTACAGTGTTTATCATAACCAGACGAAAAGGAAATCAGAAAATGCTTTAACATTTCTTCATTTAAACTTAAAAGAAAAACTTGACTTCATTTAAACTTTATTGTAGAATTTTAGTTTTGGATAGTAGCCAAAAATATAAAAATACAATATGAGATGTGACTTTAAGCCCACGGAAAGGAGGATAAAGAAAAGAAAATTATCAGGAGATCAGCATATGTTTTGACAGAGAAAGTGTCCATTAATGCTTTGCTCTGATGGCTTCATTCACAAACTGTTCAGTGATCTTGTAAAAATGACACACACATATTCATAACACACCCATATGGCAAATAAAGCTTACATTCATGAACGTATAAAAGGCTGGATTTATCCCATTGTAAAGTTTTAAAAATAATAACCTGACGTCAGAGTTATGCAATGGAAATCTCAAGTGTTTTTTCAAGAGGGTTCTGTCATATATATCTGTTCTAATGTGCATGATCTGTACTGCTTAACAATCTCTGCATTAAAACTGGCACGATCACATTACTTTACAACATTCATGTCAAAGCCTTCTAAAGTAGGCAGATTTAAACCAGTTTGATTCCATGATTAAGACAGGGCTTCTTTCATTTCCAGTTATGTCACATCAGTTTTGTTTACCCCTCCCTAATTCTTCACTTCTCAACTTAATTTTGAAAATAGTTCTATTTAACAGAAGGTTATCACCTGCAATACAGTTTTTTTGTTTCATTCTCTCCTTGTGATGGTAATGAGTAGCTTTCAAGTCTATTTGAAGTCAAGGAAAGAACCATCTGAGTTATTATCTTAGTACTTAAGGTTTTTAAGTTAGATTCCACTTACTGCTGTCACATCTATCGCCACGGAAACCAGGAAAGCATTCACAGACGTCAGGCCTGGTGCACTCACCGTTAAGGCAACTTTGTGCACATTGAGCTGTAAAAAAGTATATCAAATAATATGATAATATGATCATATCAAAGCACAGAGAAATAAAGGATATTTAATGAAATAGTTAAAAGAAACAATGGGCTGACATTAATATTCAGGCCTGTGCTGAAGAGTTGGCTCATCATGAAAGTGTCAGCCTTAAAGGGTGTGAAGACTCGCGCACAAAGAAACGTCTCATGCCGGTAATCTGACCTAGTTTCAAATGAGGTCAAACAGAAGTGTTAGACACCACCATGGATCCCAGAAAATACACACACAGCTTTCTACCGTCGGTAATTAGATACTAGTGTACAGTCAATACATACAGCTACGGTCAATACCCACAACACAGTGTAAATAGCAGTTATGAACATCTCAAGTCTAGATAAAAGTATACTACAGGTAATTACTGTCTGCATTTTGTAGTGACAAGAAGAAAACTTCACTTGCAAGCAGCGGAAAGTTAACTTTTCAAAGTGCGGCACGCGGTTTTTGGCGAGTCTTCGATGCCTTTAAGTAAGATTCCAGAGATTTAACATATTTCAAAGAAGAGTATCTCGTAAACTCATTTAGTAGGTCTACAATTTGTGCAAAAATAATTTTTTTCTTGGACTTATATAAAGACTACATATATAACATATATAAAGACTACACTTCTGCCTAGAGTCATCCTGTAACATGTGATTAATACTAATATGAAAAACTGTACTATATCTTCATCAAGTGTTCCTCTAAGAAATTTTCCATTGAGTATATATTTTATTCCAGTAGTAGAACTTTGTAGTAGAATGCTCCTGTGTTGAATGTTATGTATGTACAGCAATTAATGCACTGCTAACCATTGTAGTGTAGTGTGTGCAATTCCTGACAGTGCACATTATTTAGCTTTATACATAGCTACTGTAGTTAACCGTGGTGTATATGGCTATAGTACACTAAACGATCGCTAATTTAAAGTTTCTGACCGTAAATTGGATACAGGTTACAGTAATTTTGCCACTTCAAGTTCCTAACACCATGTGTCTGGCTTTATTTTTTGGTGGATATCTGGAACAGTATGTAATACGTCGTTTAAATCTTATCAGTTACAGGAGCAAATGAAACCTTCTTGTTTAATTTTTTCATCGCAACATCAGTTCAACAAATGGGCAGGCCATTGCTTTAAAATTGCCTCATAAGGGCTTTGTGGAAACACTGTATCTGTATGATCCAATGTTTAAATCACATGGAATTAATTGATAAGCCATAATAACTGGTGAAAACATCTAGATTGAATAGTATGTGTTTTACTTCGGACCAAATGGCAAACGTCTTTTGCGTGATACAAATGCTTTGTACGTCTCAGAAAAACTATGCAGAAATTAACAACAAAATGCTAGAAAGTTGACAGGGGCTTTGCATGATAACAATCAACAGAGTCTATTTTTAGTGAATATCTTTTCAACTATTGACAGTATCAGTACACTATGTATTTAATTGCTTCCTGTTCTGAAATATATAGTAATGTTGGCATGGTTTATGACAGAGAAAGAAACATAAAATTCCCACGACACAGAATATTTATAGCATCCAGATGAAATAAAGTTACAAAATACATCAGGGAAATGATTGCAACTGGGTGGAAAGATTTGAAAGGAATGACGGTGTCATTAATCGATGATGACTTATTTGAAAGGTAGATTATGTACTCAGTATGGTTACTTAATATTTGTTTGGGTCTGCTCAGAAAAACTTGTTTGCGTTCGCTCAGAAAAATTCCAAATATAGTTTGAAATACCTCTGCAGGAACACACAATACTTAGCAACAACGACCCATGAAAACACATTGGCGTGTGCACAACGGAAGTCTATTGTGATTAGGTCTTTAATATGCACGAAAGAAAAATGAAGAGATGAAACCTATAACTTCAACAACAAAATGGCTGCCAAATTCCGAAGCAGGGAGTTTTGCCGTAGACTAGTTACAATAAATGCTGGCCTAGACATCTGTATGGTATATAACTCCCTTACATAGCACAGATCTGTGAAAATGTTATAGGCTAAGCATATGCTATCAATGTCAGAAATCAATGTAAAGTAAGACAGTGCCTAGATAGAATATGCAACATTATTCATAACTTCTGTTCAAAATTTAACAAAGTTTTCCTTTTCCCAACCACTATAGGCAAGTCATCCCAACCCCAGCCAGTTCTGACTCCTTTCCCACTACGGTATGTAAATAACGTTTTATGCATATATGTTGATTCAAACACTCAATTATTAATGGCTACTTTTGGCGATATATGAACGTTGCACAAAACCGAGAAATTAGTGTGTCCTATGAATGGCCAGCTTACTTTAGCAACTCTCAATGCAGGGAGAACAAACATACTGTGTGATGAAAAACTTTCCAGTACAGTATCATAAATATTAGCTTCCCTTCAAACTTCATAACTGTCTCAACTCATAATAATTTGTGATCAAAACTCAAATATTTACAGTGGGTGATATTCTACTACAATTCAACTACAACTTCACTGGTCATGACCCTGTCGAAATGTGAGTGTCAACAAGACCTAACCTTATGATATTTGAGTGCACTTATATTATAGCCTATACAGAACAAACTTGACTATCTCTACTCAAAGCAACCTTACAAGTAGTTGAACATTGTGAAACAACATACTTTGTGTTCATTGAGCATGAGAACCAGAAAAGATTTGTAGAAATCCCTTGTGGGCATCAACCATGTCAGTATAGAATTTTAAACCAAAATGTTTCAATATCCAGAAATAACAGTCTCCTATGTGAAATATAGACACATTTTACCAACTTTGAGCTACTGTAGCAAATGACTTTAAATATTTGTTCAGAGTTAATGACATTGTTTAGATAGTACTGTGAAATATTTTTGCGAAAATGCCAACTTTTCCACCATTTGAGAGAACCTGTTGACCCCTTGAACCAGTTTGCTCCATTTGAGATTGACCCACTGAAGATGATGCCAATTGACCTCAAGTGACCTTTGACCTCTACCGATTTCAGCAGGGTTCTTGTACTCAACAAGCTGAATCTGTATACCATGATGAAGTTTCAACAAAGATGCACTATTGAGTCATCATGTTCATAAAGTTTTCAGACTTTGACCTCTGTTGACCCCAAATGACCATTGAACTTCACAGAAAAAAATAGGGTTCTTGTACTCAATTCGGCAGATCCACATACCCAGTATGAAGTTAATCCAGCATTAACTTTTTGAGTTACAGTGTTTACATGTAAGTGTTGCATACAAACACACACACACACGCCATCATCATCGCCAAAAAAATTCCCTTTGCATCCAGCAAGAAATCTAAAGGATTAAAAATATCATTTGAATACTTACCGTAGCAACTATTCTCTCCCTCAGAAAACAGATACCCCTCACAGCATTCTCTTATCGATCTGTACTGAGTTCTCACTTCTTGTCTGTATCTGATTCTGTACTGTAGCCTGCTCGGTGCAAAAAAATAATTCAATCATGGATGGTACTACCATTCGTCGCAACATTTTGCACCGAGTACGGTTATTTTCAATATTATTCAGTTCTGAAATCCCACAAAAACAGGAGTTCACTAACTGGGTTGATCAAGTATCATTTCAGATATTGCCAAATATTTTTAACATTTTCATTACTGTACATGGTATGGCTCAGTTGCTGATCATTTTTAATAATTTAATACTGATAGGACATGGTATCTGGTTGGAAAAATTGCTTGCAACAGCATGGAGTGAATGAATAGCGATGAAAGTACTGTAAGTAAAGCTCAGTTTGGTGAGAGTGACTTATACTATTAATCCATTTAATCTTATTTTAGGCTTATAGGCTCAGTTGGTTTGATGATAACAGTGACAAAAAACTGACAGGCAAGCACAGAAAATTCTGCACTGTGACAGTTGGTTATATTTATGTATGGTAACATCATCCTTTGATGACAGAAATTGACTGTCACATTAAGTAATATTCAGACCAACATTAAACCTTTGATAGCTTGTTTATAAGTCAAGATTGTTGAATGTTGCGGTACTATACCTTCTCCTTGTACACTTGAACCAATTAGAGATATCCAAACAGCTAGTGTAGTACACTACATCAAAAGGCTCAGAGAATGATGATGAGATCGTCACATGAAAGCTGCAAAAGGTAGAAGGAATTAATTGAAAGGAAACAAATATATTACCACAATGAAATATGCTCTGAAGGTTCCTTGTGTTGCAACTAAACAAGCACAAATAAATCTGTTTCATGTGTATAAAGGTGGAGAGGATAGGGGAGGAGAAGGGGAAGGAGAGGGGAAGGAGAGGGGAAGGGGAGGGGAAAGGAAGGGGAGAGAACAGCAAAAAGGTGGCATGGTGAACACTCTTCTATTGCCACTTTAGAAGAATTTACACCTGTGCAGTAGTTCACAAGCTTAGCAACCAGACAAGTGAAACATGTATATTGTCCTTTTATTACAGTAAATCATTGACACAGAAACAGCAAGAAATTATATATACTGTATACAGTACCGTAGTTCTACTGTACTTGCTCTTGGGTCAATTTATTGGGTCATTCAAGGTATAAACACTGACCTCCAGAAAAACATCTAATAATTTATAAACTTGCTGAGATGCTGAAATGAGAGCAACATTTACACACTACCAGATGTTATGTTGTCCTGAAACTCTCAATGTTGTTGTTTCTATGTAGTAGTTTAATAGTAACCAACTAAAACTGTCACAATACTCTACATGGGAGTAGAATATGAACACTTTCACAACCAAATATTAAAACCACATTCAGGATGTGCCTTGACTTTCAATTGGTTTGCCATGTTTTTTAGTTTAAGGAAGTTGCATACTGAAGGAAAGAATACATAGCTCTCCCAAGAACCCCCATCACTGGAAGTATGCTACAACAGGCTTCTACTGTATTACTACTACTGTGTTACTATACTACTGTGCTACTATATACTACTGCAACAGTGTGCTATCAATAACTGAATGTGATATGATCATACTGTATGTCTTTGCAAAGACTGCTGTGTGCACCATGAATTGCTTCAGGATACTTTCAAATTGTAAAATTGATAAATTTACAGAAAACAGATTACCACAACAAACTCTCAGCTTATGAAAACAGTTTGAATTGTTTCCTAAATAAATCTGTTCCTTCACATCCTATTTTGGTTTAATCTACTTAAATTCCATAGCTGAAGGGAGTGATGGATTTCAAGGATAACTATTGGCACAAAGTACAGTATACTGTACATTATGTTTTACCTTTCTGTGAAAAGTCACTGCTATCAATCTAGGCTTTTATTTCTATATATACCACCTTTTTTTTTAGAGATAAGATCCTTTCATCATATGAAGGCTATCAGTTAAAATGGACATGTACAGTAATTACTGTACAGTACATTACTGTACAGTACATTACTGTTCAGTACTGTACATTACTGTACAGTACATTACTGTTCAGTACATTACAGTACATAACTGTACAGTACATTACTGTACAGTACATTACTGTACAGTACATAACTGCACAGTACATTACTGTACAGTACATTACTGTACAGTACATTACTGTTCAGTACATTACTGTACAGTACATTACTGTACTGCACTGTACGGTACTGACTGTACTGTACATTACTGTACAGTAATGTACTGAACAGTAATGTACTGTACAGTAATGTACTGTACTGAACAGTAATGTAATGTACAGTTATGTACTGTACAGTGCAGTAATGTTCTGAACAGTAATGTACTGTACAGTAATGTACAGTACCGTTCACATAAAATCGGCCGTGGCATCGTGTATCGTGACAAAATATGAGGAGACTCGAGGAGTCTATCGTGATATCGTTTCCATTACGCCTATAGCAAGTACCTAACGTGATATCGTGCGTCGCATCGTGGTCGTAATATCGTGATAGTGTGTGCATCATTTCACTGGCACTGTATACTATCGTGATGTTATCGTTATAGCGTGAATCACGTTGCAGAACGATCGATCGTTTCATCGTGATTTGAAAGAATTGGGGTAGGCTTCTTCCCGCGGTAGATGAAATCATCAATTCAACGCAATGTGCAATAGATTTATTGCAAATTCTGATCAAAAAGTTTGGTGTGTCACCAAAATTAAGTGTCAATCGACATACAAGTTTCATAATCGCAAAACTAGTACGATACGCCTAATGAACACACTGTAGGCCTACTCATCCAAACTCCTTCATACAAACCCCTTCTTGAAAAAAAATAGCGGTCGCAAAATATTTTCAGTTCAAACAAAACATTCGTTCTGAACTTCTTGTATGCAAGAATATCAGCCTAGGCTTTAATTGTACTAGCAAATCGTCCCAAATGTTACGATAGGGTTAATATGCATTTGTAACGCTGAATATAGGCCTACAGTAGCTTTTTCACCGTCCGGGATGCATAGGGTGGCATACTTTAGTATGTTTGAACATTGTTTTCACGATCGAATTTTGCAAGATTTTCGAGAAAATTGTTTGCTTGAAGAATGTTTTTCCGCACCATATGATATGCTCAAATAAGCAGTTTCTTTTGCATAGCATCAGTAATCGATATGATCCTGATGGCAACCCGTATTGACGCGCACATTAAAAATTATACAAAATTGGTCATAACTTCTGTTAGAAGCTTTTTTTTATTTAAATGTCATAAAGTCATTTAATTGCTTTTGGCCGGACAGTTTTGTATGGTAGCAACCTTACTTTCTGAAAATACTAGACGGTCAAGTTGTTCACGAACCTCGTAGAATTTTCAAACCAGTCCAGACATGTTTAGTTTCACCAAATCCTTCATACCATGCAACAAAAGTATATTTTTTGAATATTTATGTGGTAATACTTGAATTTTTCATTTTGTTCAAACATGTGTTTAAGCATCATGTAACGTAGTTAAATACACATTCGCTCAAAATGCAATGATTAGGGGTAGACCCAGTATATTTTATGGGTTCCGGCGTGTCTACGTTCCGACAATTGTTTTTTACTCTGAAGTTCTTTTGACCAATATTTTTGACCAATATGTTTTCGGAGTTCGGACCAGATTTTTTTAAGACCCATAATTTTTTGGACCAAAATATTTTGATGACACAAATTGTTTTTACTCTAAAATATTTTATGACCAATTTTTTTTTTTCGGACAAGCACTATTTGGGTCATAAAAAACTCTGGGCCCTTTTATTTTTTGTTTCGTAAATAAAAATTGGCGCGTCCGAAAAAAATTAGTCCCCCCAAACAAATCAGGTCAGAAAAATTGTGGGTCCAAAAAAGTTGATTCCACAAAAAAAAATTGGGTCCATATAAAATTGAGGCCCCCCCAAAAAAAAAATTAGGCCGGAAAAAATTTGGGTCCAAAAAAAATGAGTCCCCCAAAAAAATCGGGTCCGAAAAAATTGAGTCCCCCCTAATAAATAGTTAGTGAGACAAAATTTGGGTCTAACAAAATTGATTCCACAAAGAAAATTTGGGTCCAAAAAAATTGAATCCCCCCCAAAAAAATAACTTAAGCTAGACAAAATTTGGGTAAAAAAAAATGAGTCCCCAAAAAAATTGGGTCCGAAAAAATTGAATCCCCCCAAAAATTAGTCAGACAGAATTTGGGTCTAACACAATTGAGCCCCCCCCCCCCCAGAAAAAAATTGGGTTCAAAAAATTAGAGTCCAAAAAAATTGTCGGAACTTAAAGAGACGTCGGAACATAGAGACGTCGGAACATAGGGTATGTCACCCTTCTTAATACATTGAGAAAATACTAGTCAAAAATATTTTCTGAAGAAAAACCGTACGATATATTTCACAAATATTGATGCTTAGATAAGTGCTTCCTCACAATCAACGAGCCGCCCCGAAATTCACTCCGCTTACGTAAAACTTCTATATATATATATATATATAACACATGGAAAAAACAAGTTTTTACACACATAATTCCCATTGACATTGTTTACGGAACATAAGTAGGTCAACGACATTCGAACTTGGCAACTTGCCCAAGTTCATTGCACCGTGGGAACGACACAACAAATTGTACATGATTGTACATTTTCTCGCCATCTGGACGCCCGAGTGTAACTTTTGATGTAATATGCAAATTATTAATGGTACTGTGCGGTTAAAACTTAACCTATTGTGACACATACAAATTTTGGGAAGTTGTTGTAGATGTTACTTTTGTATCAAATGTCAAGTACTGTATGGTACTATAATTTATAAAAGACGCTTTTCCTCAGGTGGTAGGGAAAAGGGGTATTTGGATACTTAAAATGACCATGTACTGTACATGCAGTTTCAATTCTATTTAGTAAGCTGTTCTTCGCATTTTTATCCTTTGTGGATCTTTATTGGAATAAATTCGAAATGTATTTTTGACGCCAGTATTTAACGGTAAGCATTTTTTAAATTGTTGACTGAGCTTCAAAATCCATTTTCTAAAAAGTCGGTTTTCATGAAGGTTTTATCAAATAATAGCTAGGGTAGGAAAATATGAATTAACCACATTAAAGAAAGTTTTTCTATTATCCAAATAAAATACATGTTTCTCGTACTGAGATCTGAAAAAAAACAGGCTGACGTTTTTCTTCTTTTCATGCGCTAATACTAGTTTGGAATATGTGGCAACCTTAACAAAATAATTTTTAAGGTTAGTTAGATTTCTTGAATCCGAATAGAGACTCGGGAATCAGGAAAAGGGAGGCCCCTTGCGCGGACAATGAAGATGTTTTGTTTTTAACTGGCCCTGCTTCAGAGTTGTTGGGGTGGATTTTTTTTCCCTTTTCATTCTGTTCGAACCAACGATAAATTATATAAAAAATTAACACAAGAAAGGCTTAGTAGTACTTTATTATTCTTCAAAATGTTGCCAACTATTCAAAGTAACGTGGAACATAAAATCTACAACTAACACTACTAGTAACAGAAAAGTCGCTATCCGTACGTAACGTTACTGTTGTTAAATAAAAAGTTAAACGTGTAAAGTTGTGAGCTGACATCAAACAGTTTTCAAGGCGGAACTCCTGTAAAGATCGATTTTCGCACAGTAGAGTAGGAACTTCATGATACACGATATTAAGACTTAACGAAATAGCGTGAATAATAAAAACCCAAAGCCCAAACGAAGTTACGAATTGTGTTGCGCTCAGCTTGAAATCACGATCTCACGATATAACGTGTTAGCGTGAATGTAGCAGTCATGTTTGCTATCGTGAAGGCTTGGTATCACGATATAGCATGTGATCGTGGTATATCGTTATATCGTGTACAAAAAATTTACAGTAGTCAGGTTTCACGATAGAAAACGATAGAAAAAGATAAGGGCATCACGATACACGATGCCACGGCCGATTTAATGTGAACGGTACTGTACTGTACAGTAATGTAATGTACTGTACAGTAATGTACTGTACATTACTGTACAGTACTGTGTACTGTGTAGTACAGTAATGTACAGTTATGTTAAGTACTGTAGTGTACTGTAGTTACTGTACTTGTAGCACACAGATCATTACATCAGGTCACCTCAGATGCAACACAAGGATATAATCATTGAAGGAATCCAAACATTTGCAAAAACTGTAACATAAAAGAATGTTCCCTCTAATTCTCTGACACCATTATGACTTTTACCCCTAGAACAAACATACAGTAACAAATAGGACAGGGGGTGGTTTATCTCTGACCAGTGGTCACTCAGCTTTCTAATAGCTGAAGAACTGTTAATAACCTTAGAGATCTGTCAATTGTTCAGTATGCATTCAATGATACACTAGTATTCAATTATTTTCACAGAAATGGAACTTGTGATCAATTGGGACAACATTGTACATGTGTAATGTGCGTTAAGAAATGTTTGTTAAGAAAGTGACACCACTCACGTTACACAACAATTCACCCGGATGATTGTGACAAACTTGTGTAACACAAAATGGACACTGAGGACAAGACTATACCCCCTTGCAATTTTCATTCCCAAATTTATTGAATAAAAGAACAGATAACAATGAATAAATTACAGATAGACGTCTCGCATGACCGGAGTCCAGGAATTACAGGTTGATTTTGTACGTACATATTGAGATTTGACGTCACTTAATTTTAAAAAGCTTGCAAAATATCAAGTCATCCAAGCAAATGGTAGGCTTCGGTACACTTTATGAATGAGAAAATTATTCTTTTGAGACTTCATTGCACCTCCAGAATACATCACTCACAAAACTTTTCCCATGGAGTAAGTAATAGTTACTACTTTATGGGAATCCTCTACCTCAACATTTATTATAAAATTTCCTTTATTTATATAAATACAGATTAGGTTTGAGGCACCCGAACACCAACACTTCATTAATAGTCACATTAACAGTTTACTGCAGAATTGGGCATTGATGGATTGCAAAATGCATCATTTTGTGATAGGAGAAGCTTTAGAATGGAGCAATTTAAATAATTATCTATGCAAAGGTATAAGTTCCAGAATTAAACTCTCACCAAACCATGTAAAATATATTTCCACATTACTGGGTACTCAACAGTTCCCCATCCAGATTGATGTAGTTATGACCATTTTTCTATCCTAAAAAGAACATTACTACTATCAATAACAGCAAATTTTGTGTCCTCACTTAAGGCTCCACCTTTAACATTATAATATTAAGAACATTGGGGTGAGTTCAAAAGAGTAAAAAATAATGTTGTGATTACATCCCATTAATGGTTGAGTACAGTATGTACAGTATGCTACCACCAGAAAATAATGCTGTGATTGTATCCAATTAATGGTTGAGTATGTACCTGTATGCTACCACCAGCAGAAAGTCCAACTATAAGCTACAGTAGGTGTATAATATTTACCTCTCTGTTCTAGTGCAGACATGATCTCCATCAAAGTCTAGAGATGTTCCTTGTGCATCTGTGCTGGAAATGGCACAAAAGGCAAACAGCCAAGCGACTGAAAATAACATCTTTACGACGACCCTGAAAAGAAAAGAGAGGAGACTACTGGAGGTTAGAGAATTAGGCAATCTTGGACTTCACAGTTCATACATATTCACACATATATATTCTCAAATGCCCTTGACTTTTTAACGAGAAAATGGGGCTCCATTGGTGTAAACTGAGATTTTGATAAGTACTGTACAATAGCATTCAATACCAGGGCTGGTGTTTAACTTTGACCCGGCCCAGATGAACATTTCAACACCTTTCTGGGATACACTATACTTTGTCAGGGTGACATCGATAACCGTTTAAGTACTGTACATCTACAAATTAGATGGCTCTGGGCAATTTACAGTGCTCACAAAATGAAAAGGATCAAGATATTAACACAGTATGACTCAAAGTGAACCATCAAGGGTGACATATGAATTCCATTCCTGATGCCCTTGGGACTTTATTCTACGTTAGTTCAATTACTTCTCAAGATATCAAATCTTACATTTTCTGTTCACGTCAAAGATTGAACTGATTGATGAAAACATTCCATGTTTGGCGCTATCATTTACAGAAATTTAAAAAATATCTGTATAATTCGCAAATCAGGATAAATTACTGTATGTCCCAAGTAATGGACCTACTGTAACGTAGTTATGACAGTGCTGTAGGTGCATATAATGTAGCACTTAACCTTTCCGTACTTAAACGTGACATGTCAGATAACATGATTAAAGATCTACTAAGAGGAAGGAATCAAGGAAAAGAATGAGAGGTCATTTTACGTCAATCAAAATACGCATATGGAGCCAAAGTTGCCAAACGGACATAATATCTGGATTACAACTTAATGATTGCGATATGAGTCTGGTTATATACAGTAGCCTTGATCCACAACTTTGAGATGATTCATAAAGGAACTGCTACACTCAAAACAACTTAAAGCAAGTTAAAGCAACTCTACCTACTTTACATGCTTGGTTTTGCCCTGAAACACACTTTCAACAAAACTTTTATTTTCTTGTTAAATGTGAATGTCAAAATCAAGAGTTAATTGATATAGATATGTAACTTATGATGGCAAATTTGACCACTTGCTAATACAGTATGTGTCAGAGCTCTAAGCCTAGGCAAACTATAGTAAGCTGTAAGTGTATCATAACAGCACTACACGGGCCTGTCTACAGTACTGTAGCCCTGTCTAGTGTGCATCATAACAAGAGTACAAAGGCCTGTCTATAGTTCTGAAGCCCTGTCTAGTGTGCATCATAACAGGACTACTGTAGTGTACACAGGCCTGTCTATACTGTAGATATGGCAAAAGAAGTGAGATCATCAGGTGACGCCTGATGAATGTTTCGAAGAACGTGAAACTTAAGTACTGTAGTGATCTCACTTCTTTTGCCACCTACTGTATACATTGAGCACAAAAGACTACTCCAATAGCTACACATAGCTTTTCCTTGGTATGGATATATATTTTTATATAATTAACATTCAAGCTGCATCCATTTCATTTTTCATATTCATATTTTAAGGTGTTTTGTTATTTTGTTACTTAAATTTACTTAAAACTCACTTTTTTTCTTTTTTAAGGATTTTCATTGTAAATCTATATTATTTTTAAAATTATTCCTTCCTATTTATATATTTTATTTATTAATATTTAAGCTGCGTCAATTTTATTCTTCATATTCCTATTTTAAGGGTTTTGTCATTTTGTTGTCATTGTAAAGCGCTCTTGTACATGCTTAAGCATGAAAAGAGCGCTATATAAATTTGGTAAATAATAATAATAAACATACTGTACATTTGGTCGGTTGGTGTCTATCTTTGCGGAGAGTGCTCTATGTCCGTCGGACAGAGCGAAGGTGAGAATTAGTTGAGACTAGTGGAACACTAGTGTTCCACTACAGTACTCTCACCTAATTCTCCTCTCTCTCTCTCTCTAGTGTATACCAACATACAATACTGTACAGATGGGTGTCTCATCAAGGAGCACATGCAATTATCAAGAAAGAACACAAATCCTGGGGACACATGTACAGTACAGTGTAATACTTACAGTATACTGTATGTGACAAGAGACCTCCATGAATGCTATTTATCTAGAGTAGTAAGTAATACACGACCACTGCATCTAAGAGCACTGAGTGAACTAGATTTCATGAAGTGGCTTCCAATACAGCAAGTAGTTATTTCATGTGGTTCACATTAGGCAGACACTAGACAGGCTCTTACATTCAGGAAATTAGGGGAAGGAACCTCTTAACCCTGTGCTGAAGAACTTAGGACAAGGAAAGGAAGTTACTTACATGCAGTCAATTTCTCTCTTTCATTGCTACATGTAAATGAATATTTTGTGATGAAATCCCTAATTTTATTTACCCCTTCATACGTCACTATCAAGTAGTGTACAACTGTAATATGCCTTAACTGCTTGCACATGTATGCTATATACCTGTAGGCTACTGCAGTGGACTGTGAGCTAATGAAACCAGGTCTTGAAAACTGTCTGATGGTCTGGAGGTAATTTATCACAAGAAAATAGGTACACAGGGCCGGGGAAAGTTAATTAGCATCAAGATTCGTTTAGTGCTAAAAATAGAGATACAGTAGACAGTTTCACTAGGAAGTCACAAAATTCCTTGCAAAAAATCACCTGTAGTAGTGTAGTGCCTTGTGTATCTGTTACAAAACCTATTTTTATCAGTTTGCATACATGTCAACAAATGAAAACTAATACAGATGTTAGTATTTGAAGAAAGCCAACGGCCTCGGCAGTCATCTAGACTGAAAACATAATTCAACAAATATCAGAAGCACATCACTGAGAAATGTCGATTTCATTCAGATTATAATATTTTATCAGTTATGCAAGAATCTTGTTTAACTATTTTCAGCTAGTACAGTAGTTGAAACTCTTCATGTCCAGGTCTCGGCTTTAACTAGATCTAAGCTACTGTACTTAATTGATTTGTAGTGATTTCAATGTGAGATTTCAATGTGAGATATGTGATTTCAATTGCAAGAATCTTGTGTAACTAATTTCAGCTAGTACAGTAGTTGAAACTCTTCATGTCCAGGTTTCAACTTAACTAGATCTAAGCTACTGTACTTAATTGATTTGTAGTGATTTCAATGTGAGTAAAAAAAACAGAAAGAAACATATATGTACTGTGTATCAGAATTAACATTCTATCAGAGACGCTTCTAAAAGTTACTGCTAAAGATTCTTAAGATACGTACAGTATTGGGCAATATGGCGGTGACCAAAAAAATGTAGATTTAAACAATTAGAGGAAAAAATATCTGCAAGTACAGTACTTGTACTGTAAGAAAAGACTGATCCATCAGCAGTACTAGAACAAACACACAACCATATATAACATGATTATCTTAAGCTATATGTACATGTATTATAATGCTCCAAATTAATTTATTAAACTCCTAATGGTGGAATGACTTCTGAATCTCTCCTGTGGCTACATCGATGAGTTCAATTGTAACCCAAACATACTGTATATATGCAGCAATGTACTTGAATCTAGGCTTAATTAATCTACTGAAAAGAATTTCATATGAATGTACTGACTGACATGGTCTGACTTGACAAAGCTCCTTGTTAAATCATTCCCACAGTTACGTGAAAATCCACCCACTGTATGGACTCGCCCTAATTTACTGCACCCACTGTGCCTTACTGCTTTTAATCAGATGGCTTTGCACACGACAAATGATTATAATTATGTTCCAGGCCAATACTGATTGGCTCTGAAGTACGGTAACAGAGCGCCTCCCGGTAGATTGCAGCCTACAGTAGTAGCTGCTGACACCGACTGTCAAGACCAGCAGTATACATGCACCGAGTCCCGCGCCAGTCCTTTTAACATTTCTATCTGCATATATATGTTCTGTACTGTACTGTACTAACTGTACTGCAGTCGATGAACAGAGCAGCACTTCAGGCACCATGATGCTAGAGTACAGTCAATTTTAGACATTAATAGCTATTAATGTTTAGCTAGCTAAACAGGGCACATTATAGAAACAAAGGTTGCGGATTCGTGAGAATTCTCTTGAGAGCATACAAAGAAAACAACAAGGGTGAACAACCAATGCATGTTTCTCTTTGCAGAAACATGAAAGTCGTTATTTGGAAACCGGACAAGAGATGAGAACTACCTTACTCGGTTCATAAGGTCTGTTTTCATCACAGATTGTACATGTATACCGAGGGAAGCTTGGCATGCTTGGTTGGCAGAGGGGAATATATCTAAAACTTATTTCTGGAATCTGCTGCACACTGGCTGTTCTTGCTCTCTTTACAATGGCATCTGATCCATCTAGGCACCTAAATCACAATGAGAGGTCACTAAAGAACATGATTGTTATTGCCTAACTCTCACCCAAACAATATCACATTGTGCAATTCCTGCCTGCTTCCAAAACAATCTGGCTATAAGCCAATAGCGTTGCCAGGGGTCACATCCAATCAAATCCAATGCTGTGACTCAGTTCTGTAGGTAATGGAAGTCTAAGAGAATCACTTCAAAACCTAATTTTGGTATAAACTGGGACTTTCAGTTCATCTGGAAAATGTTTAATGTTGTAACCTTTTAAGTGTAAGATCCATATGTATATATATATAACAAGATATTGGAAAGTGTTTACAGGAGAATCCACGGAAGTTCTTGAAAGTGCTGTTTTCTATGGCATCACATGCCTGCATCATAATAATAGATGACCTCAGGCAGGGTTCAGTAGGGGAAGTTTTGATACACAGGTAAATTCACTGAATCTGTAACCAGTGTCATGCTAGATACTTAAGAAACTTAAGATACTGAATCACTTCAAAACCTAATTTTGGTATAAACTGGGACTTTCAGTTCATCTGGAAAATGTTTAATGTTGTAACCTTTTAAGTGTAAGATCCATATGTATATATATATAACAAGATATTGGAAAGTGTTTACAGGAGAATCCACGGAAGTTCTTGAAAGTGCTGTTTTCTATGGCATCACATGCCTGCATCATAATAATAGATGACCTCAGGCAGGGTTCAGTAGGGGAAGTTTTGATACACAGGTAAATTCACTGAATCTGTAACCAGTGTCATGCTAGATACTTAAGAAACAGGAGAGGCTGGTACATTCTTATACTCGTATACTGTATTTGAGAATGACTTTTTGTCACCTGGGGAATGAGTTACTGTTTCAAATTTAAACTTGACTTTTATGGAATTTATCTACTGTAGCATGAAGTGTTGAAAATGTTTTGAAGGTGACACTCCCTCCCCCCCCCCCTTGTTGACATCAAGGGGTTGTATCTATACTGTTTCTGTAATACATTCTCTAGAAACAGGCATTTTTTTTTCAAATTTACTCAGGGGCTGTTTGACAAATTTGGCAATGGTCAGTGACAGTACTGTACATGAAATCCAGCCCTACAATTCTGGGACAATTCCGAGACAACTTTATATCGGGGAAGGTCCACGAAATCCGGGGACTATCTTCTGGAATCGGGATTTCTGATCGCCTTGGTTATGTAGGGAAATTTCACAAAATTTCTTTTTTGTGCGTGTCCATTTGTCAATTATTGCCACTGTAACATTAATCACATTTAGCGGACTTGGTCTTACAGAGCAAATTCATACATGCTAGAAGATATATGGAATGGATAGAATGGATAGAATATGCTTGAGACCAATGAAAATAAGAATGGAGAAATATCCCCATTATTCTTGCTAAAACTTTCTTGTTGTTTCTTTGATACTCGTATTTACAACACCGGACAACATTTGTAACTTCTTAGAAACTGGATCTACAAGGTGGAACTTCATATGCATTTCACTCATTAACATGCGCTATGCCATCGTACATACGTATACCGTCCAAAAACAGCAGTATTATTGTCAAAGATACTTGTACAGGAATTGGTCCAATTTTTCATCTGCACATTTTGTCAAAACATGTTTTAAAATAGTATAGACTGTAGATGTAGGTGGGACACTGTAGAAGTTAGATAATAATTTCAGGAATTCCTATGTAAGTGGGTAAAGTTGTCCACTTCAAATACTTTAGCGTGCTACAGTCCACATACTACATTGGTGGTTTCATGGAAGTGAGCAAAGTCAAAACATTTTTATGGTACACAGTACGTGTATAAGCTGGCAGGGTATGCTAACGGCTATCACTTTTTCCGGGTTCATCTAGTAAGGTGAACTCTTTGTCTAATTTAAGGTGCTTTAAAGCTATGTAACTTGAGTAACCAACATGTTGGTCAGTATAGGATCTACATTTATAAATAAATGAAATCTTGCTTCCGTTGCTAAGGTAGGCCTGGACACTATGTACCTACTGTAGAAAACTAAAATACCAAACTCCTGTATGAGAAATTTATGATACCAAAAGGTAACCGAAACTATAAAACAGGTAACATCAGTAACCATGGAATTGCCAAGTTTCTGTTTAATTATGGTCTAAAGTTAAGTGGGAAAGGTTAAAAGGGAGGTTGCTATAAAAGTAGATGCCAAATCACAATTACTGTGCTGTATTATAAAATCCCCACCAGACCTTCAAAGTCTGTTCAGTTATTTAATCACTGTTTTGCTGATTCATCTATGTCAGTTTACAGTGCACATGACCACACAATGTGCAGTATGTTAAACTTATGGTGAAAGGCAAACACAGGACACGGTGATGTAAATATTTGCATTTGTCTGCTTTCAGAATGTCCCAGGGTTTTAGTTTTCAAAAGCATTACTGTACATGGCAACAACAATACTCTACCTCCTCTGAGTCTTGCACTCTCCTCCTTGTATAACAACTTTGCAGAGAATCACACTTCTGGTCAACTTTTCCAAGTTAGAAAACCTCTAGTGACCACTGCTTATTATGGAGTTCCCCTGGTAACAAGAAGTCAACTTGATATAAAGGAAGCTAATCACTTGAAACTTTCTCTCTCTCTCTCTATCCTGCTGAAACTATACAGTAGGTCCACTATATGGAATCATATACAGTACTACAGTTTGCCAGTTAACAGTCTGTATCACCACTTCCCATGGTTGGATAGTATCAGAGCTGCAGAAGACAGAAGAAGACAGTCAATTAGCTGTGATTCACGAAAGTGATTTATTAACTATCAAACATGGATTTTACAGCCATCGTGTACTGTACAGTACTACAAAGTCATACTGTATGCCTATAAACATGGCATTATTAAGAAAGGCCAAAAAAAATGGAGTTTGCCAAAAAAAAAATTGGCAGGCTCACTATTCACACAGTACTACTGTTTGTCAACAACATTGACACAAATCAGATCATTATATTTTGTAAACATTAGCCTTCAAATTTAGGGTAGTTTTTGGTTGCTGAAGATGCGGTCCTGAGAAATTTATTTTCATGACAAATATAGTATTTATTAACTTAGTAATTTCAGTGTCAGTGTACTGCCTGTTATTAGACCTGTACAAGTGTGCCCTTATTGACACAATTGGGTGTTGAACAACAGTACATGGAGAGTACAGTGTTGAACACCTGCATTACTGATACATTAAATGATTCATAAGAACCAGGCAGCCAATGAACTGTTACCTTGAACCTATAACATTTATCATCAATGTCTACTTTGCTTGTCACATCAGGTGAAAACTCAAAAAGGATCTACAACGTTAATTAACAAAAGTTGAATGTTCATTGCCTTAATTTGGAAATGATTTTAAATTAAAAGGAAAACAAAAAGTCTAATCTGGCCTTTATCGGCAACTCGGTAACAAATTTAGAGATCTTTAAGAGCAATTGTTTTCACAGGTTTGTTTGCATCAGTGTGCTCAATATATGATATCAAATATCAATCTATGATCCACCAGTATCTGCATGTACCATACCATGCAATGCACAACATTTACATACAATGGAAGTGTAAAACCAAACAACTGAATATAAACTTCAGGACCGGGGAAATTTCCAAGAGATAATTCCAGAAGTAGGAAGTTAGGAACCATCGATTTATTAGACAATATGTATGATCAAGAAGAGAAGTTTACTCAAATGTCCTGAAAAAGGAACTGTGACGCACAATCAGTGCTGAGCTGTGTTTCTCTTCATGAATGAAGTTACCAAATTTGTACTTATATGCAATAAACAATCACAAAGTACAGTATGCTGGTTTTGTCCCTTTCTTTTACTCTATTGTCTTTAGAAACAGAAACTGAAGCACACTATGTTTTACAAATTTCTGTCTTGTCTGGTGGCAAATAATATAACAACATGTCTTCAAATTTGGAAAAGTTTACCCAGCAAAGTTAAAGGGTTACATACTAATGCAGTTGCTGTGCTTGTGGATTATCAAATTGTTGGGCTGTTTTATTATTGATTAAGTTCTCCTTATCTCAGACACAAACACAAACCAGAAAATGAAAACGTTTATTTAGTGGTTCCGATGCACAAACAGATCCATAGTGTGGTAAGCATGTATGTTAATATTCATAGTTTCATACACTTCTGTACACTATTCTGCAACATAAAAAGGAAGGTACCAAGAATCATTATCATGTTGACAAAGTCTATTTAGTGACATCATAATAAAGCAGATACATGCATGAATATTTAATGAGGTCAAATTTGATGATCTCATAAGCATGTATCTATATACTTACATGATATTATCTAGGTACATGGATATAAAGCTAATTAGACTTAATATTTCAAAGATATCTGACTGATAATTTTATGTTCACTGATTAATATTCATGATATATGCACAAAAAACAAAACATGGTTTATACAGTAACTATGAATGTAGTGTGACAAATCTAATATGCCAAGGATGAAAACCATGGAAAAAGGAACATTTGGTTGTCCTCTTGTGTTCAACAGCCAATTCTTGCAATCTGATGAATATTTATGACATGTAAAGTTGGAGACGTCATGAAAATGTGCTTATTATACATGTACCAACATCACCATACCTGTACCATTATATGAATTTAATGTTAAGCCCCACCCATTATTACTATTCATTAGATGGGAACCACAAACAACCTTCTCATCATGGGGCATCTACGTACCTAACAAGTTTGACATTGATTCATGTTATGGTCATTAAGAAATCGTGTTTACAAGAGCGTATGTGATAATTTACCATTAAGTCCCACCCACTCATGATTACTAATGAGGTAAAACTTGTTGTTGGAAAGAACATGTACTGTACAAGCCCTATGCAATTACATCACAATACCAAGTGTAACTTCACTGTAAACTAAATCAGACATACAGTTGCAGAAATATTCACATTTAAAATGTACGGTAAGCCACACCCACTCATAAATATTAATGAGGTAAGATTTTTTTCAAAGAACATATACTTACTATACAGTAGTTACATAACCATACCAAGTAAGAACTATATCAGACATACAGTTGCTGAGATATTGTGTGACATTTCAACATTTCTTGGTAAGCCACATCCACATTATTATTCATGAGATGGGAACTACAAACACAATATGGCACATCTACATAGCAAATATGACATTGATTCAATTTGTGTTTGTTGAGATATCATGTTTACAATCTGTTCTTGACAATTTCCCATTAAGTCCCACCCACTCATGTATATTATTGAGGTCACAATTGTTTTTGCAAAGAAGATGTTCTTACTATGTATTTACATCACCTTACAGTAGCAAATTTATGAACGAGATTGGATATACTGTACCGTTGAAGAGATTGACATTTTAAGAAATTTAATGTTAAGCCCACCCACTCATTAATATTCACAAATGGGAACCACAAACAATACAGCACATCCACACATGATGGGGCATCTACCTACCAAGTATGACATTGATTTAAATTGTGTTTGCTGAGAAGCCTGAGATAAAATGTTTATAAGCTAGCCAAAACATACACTTACAGTTACACCTATACACACCCACACCCACATAAGTGCAACAGTCACTGAGCCCATTAAAAGCATCAGACTGCCAATTTATTAGTATTTTTCTTGTACATGTTGAAACAAAATTGCTTGCACCACAAATATGCACAATTGTGGGGGCGTAATTCATTGTGAACATATTTGGTCAATTCCATGGTGACTCGCGTGACATTTTTACTAAAATTCCTCTCTATTTGATATCATTAAACAAATAAAGAAGTTACCTGGGAGAAAAGCATTCATGTAGTCAGTGAAGTACGCCTTAATGCTTACAACAGTAGACAAAAAATATTTATACCTCAAGTATTGGGGGTGAAATTGGCGAAAAACTAAACGTGACTCGCGTGACAGTTACTATTAGCAAAAATCAGAATGCACACACAAATGTTCAATTTCTTATGTCTTATTAAAATTTTTCCAATCACTTTTTATAATCATACCGAAGTTGAAAATCACCTCTACCTCAATTGCTATGCAACTTTGAAAAAATGTTGTAACGCATGAAAATAACGATGAAGATGTATTGTGACTCGCGTGACAAGAAAACGTGACTCGCGTGACAAGTTCACTTTTCGAATAGTTCTAGACCAAATGCAGTAGTGAATCAAAGGTATAGATCTTGCCTAGTGAAATAAAACATTCATTGGTCTAGAAAGTGTCCAAAAGGTACTTCCCTTGGGAATGTCCAGATCATATTAATGTCCCTGAGTTACTTTCATGACTGCAGACAGTAGGTAATATACTGTACGGGTAGTACAGTTGTTCAGGCAATATATCTTGTCAATTAATATTTATAACAATATTTAGTCTGTTGAAGTCACTCATTTGAAAGTTATAAAAGAAACAGATCTATCAAAATGTGATTCAAATTACCATTCTTATTTGTCATATTTGAATAAACCAAAAGTGTAATATTGAGAAGATACATTCGCCAATACGATTTTGGGAATGATTGAGCAGTTAAAACCTTAAGGTTGTCAAGTCATAGCACATGGCATTGCCAGATACAAATATAGATTATGTTTTTGTATATTACTAAAAAATCAATGACATGTGGTAACTTTCCAAATGTGGTGATAAAATAGGCATTATATTGCGAATAAATATTCATGATTTTAAATTCTGATATTTCAAATGAAATTATTATTATTAGTTGCATTATGTGTGCACATATTATTCAAGTTGCCTAATTAAAGGGGAATTCATTTATGATATCTTTAATCAGTGTTCTTCATTCATCAAACTATAACATCCCTGTAATTTTCACACAGTAAATAGGTAGAAACACTATCTTGATTTGTCGTGACTCGCGTGACGTGACTCGCGTGACATTCGTAAAGGGTGATTTTCTGCAAAATTTGAATATCTTCTGAAAAGGAAAATTCAGTAATCCTTTTGGTATCTATGTGAAGACTTGATATTCATTATTTGGAGTAAAACTTTTGTGCAGGCAAGGAGAAAAAAACAAAAACAGTCAATTTTGTAACTCACGTGACAGTAAATCGAGGGTGTTTACTGTTTTCAATTAACAACTGTTGTCTAATGCCTTGATGTTAAAATAAAATTGAAGCTATTAACTGAGCACTATGCTATACCAAATATAATTAGTCCAACACACAATAAATTGGCAGAAACACTATCTTGAATTGACGTGACTCGCGTGACGTGACTCGCGTGACATTCGTAAAGGGTGATTTTCCACAAAATTTGAATATCTTCTGGAAAGGAAAATTCAGTAATCCTTTTGGTATCTATGTGAAGACTTGATATTCATTATTTGGAGTAAAAGTCTTGTGCAGGCAAGGAGAAAAAAAACAAAAACAGTAAATTTTGTGACTCGCGTGACAGTAAATCGAGGGTGTTTTCAATTCACCACTATTGTCTAATGCCTTGATGTCAAAAAAAAATTGAAGCTTTTCAGTGAGCACTATGCTATAGCAAATATAATTAGTCCATAAAACTGATGATACCTATGATTACTATGTACAAATCTGCACAAAATGAAATTTCACTGTATTTTTCATAATTTAGTTACTACGGGAACCACTTGTTATTACCGACCCCATAATCAAACAAATAATGTTTCAGGGGTGAAAAAATTATTTTTAGTAACTTCAAGTATTCTATTTATTGGAAACTTACACAATTTTAATGTAAAATGATTTTAAATTTTTGGGTATGATGTTGACCTTATCATGGAATTGACCATTTGGTGAAAAACCATAACAACCCTTCAAGCTGACTGGTTCAAATGGAATGCAGACAGGTTTTTAGTACTAACAATATACCGATATGTTTTATACGTAGACTTGCCCAGATTAGGGATATAAAATCAGTGATTTGTGCTAACAGCCACCTGTATGGAGTCATAAAATGGGTATACAAACTTTCATCAAAGCCATATTACTACAAGTCCCTACTGTTGCAATACCCTACAGTGTACGTAGTACAAGTCCCTACTACTGCAATACCCTTCAGTACTGTATACGTAGTACAAGTCCCTACTACTGCAATACCCTACAGTACTGTATACGTAGTACAAGTCCCTACTACTGCAATACCCTACAGTACTGTACATACGTAGTACAAGTCCCTACTACTGCAATACCCTACAGTACTGTACACGTAGTACAAGTCCCTACTACTGCAATACCCTACAGTACTGTATAGTGTATGTTTTTCTGATTATGTCAGGGTAACATATTCTGTGGGAAAGAGTGAGGGCAAATCCATCTATAAAACAAGAAGATGTAAGTGTTGACTTCCATTTAAACAAATTGTGCAATTTACCAACATTATAGTGAATGAACCTAGTTAAAAGACTAATATAGATCTCTAGAGAGCTCTGTACTGCACAGTAGAGTATGCAGTTACTGTATACCAGGAAGCTGCTACTGTATGTTACCTGGTTATGTTGCTTCTGTAATTATAGGTACAGTCCTGCCTTTAGCATCAGACAATTACCACAGGAACACAGAACATTGTATAAGGTGTGTTATTACCCTGGTAACAGACTCTAAACACACAGTGTTTTTAAGAGTAGATCAGAAACAAGGGTTTTCTTTTTCACTTGATATAATTCAATATCCTGTTTGCAATTAGGCTAAAGGCCTAACAACAGTGAAATTGGCAGTTTAAAGTAGTAAATTGCACAACATGCATGCATGTATTACTGCACGTCTCCAAAATGTACCACCTACTCCTTTAAGTATGCAATCTACCGTAATTGCTAACTAGGGGAGAATAAATACCTACACTAATGAACTTGGAGTCCAAAAGGACAGGGTAATTTTCAAATTCAGGAATGTTTCTTCCCCAAACGTCTGACATACAGTACCATAAATAAACACTGTGCACTGTATACTCTCCAAATAAGTTTGTTATATATACAGTAAGTACTGTACAGCTCTCATGAATGTTTCTCAGTGCACTGGGAAGAAGAATTGGGAGTGAAGGAATTGCAATTGCCCTCCACTCAAGGCAGAATTGAACACTACTTTACCAATTTACCAACGTGCTTTAAACAACAAAATTACAGTACATCAATAGAGGGTATTAACTCTATTAAAGGTCATTTTTGTGAAAGAGACAATTTGCGCGAAAATTAGAAATGCATTATTTCATTTTAAGACATTTAGCCTGTCGTCGATACGATTGCTCTTTCTGTGAGATCTACCTGTACAGCACTAACACTACAGTATGAAACATATATGCACAAAATATATCTGGGCCTCCGAAAGGAAAGCAGAGAAGAGAAGTTTCTGTTTTAGCACCTTTGATCAAGATTCAACTTGTTATTATCATACAATTAAGGCTGGAGAGCAAACCTGCATACATGTTTTCTTAATTTTTTGGAAAAGTAAGTCTTTTTTTGGAAGGAAAACTACAGGGAGTAACATATTCCAAGCAATTAATGCCAAAACTGGCAATTTGTACTGTGTATTACAGTACAGACATGCTTCTTAGGCAACAATCAAATTGAAAGTGATCTAGATGTATATGTCAGTAATTCTCATTTCTGTGGGTCAGTGTTGGTCAGTGTCTTGTCAAGTATCATTACCTTTACGTTTTCAAAACAAACAATACCAGTCACTTACTACACAGGCTACACAGCAAGCTCACAATACCACAATGCTTTTAACTAGTGTTCAAACGATTAACCTACAGTAATCGGAATCGGTACGAATATTGCATAATCAGAACATAATCGGAATCGGTAAAAATAACGTGGAATACCAGTTATGTCATACCGATTATTCAAAAACATATTGAAGGTGAAAATATCATTACTCAAAAACATATGGAAGTTGAAAATATCAACTGATGTATTAGGGTTGTTCTTTTACTACGAAATATTAAAATAAGACACCCTCTATACGTCTTTCACAGTGTATACTTTCATCAATTTACGCTGCCAGGGTCGCCGATTTTGCTTCCCTCGTGGTTAGTGACTTCAAATTTCTTGGCACAGTAAGCATAGCAGCAATACCAATTTCGCGAATTAACGAATGTTCCTGACAGGGTCGGAAATAAACGGGGGCCATAGGCGTACGAGGCGGGGGGCAGACTGCCCCCCCAAATTTCCAGAGGACAAGAAATTCGGGCAAAAGTCCTGAAAAATTCGGGCAGCCTAAGAGGAGAAAAAAAATATATATTTTTTTTTAGGCTGCCCGAATTTTTCAGGACTTTTGCCCGAATTTCTTGTCATCTGGAATATAAATATGCAGTAGCTTGCCCGAATCTTTTTCAAATTTTTGCCTGACAATTCCATGATTTTCTTTATTCAGCATCATTATGCCAGAATATTTCGTGGAACACCACCGTAAGCGCAGTTCATCTGGGCTACCACGCTTTTTGCAAGATCAATTTTTTTTTCTAACTACAGTAGTCAATTGTTTACCTGGACCAAGGGCGGCGGGACCCACTCTTCCTCGGGTTAAAAATGTGCCTTTTTTCTATATAGAAATTGAGGTGCCTCAAGTTAGCAAGAGGCCAGGGAACCATAATGAACACTCGGGAAGGGCCGTTTCCGGCCATCTGAGGGGTTTGTAAAACCAAAAATTTTTATAGTGCGCTCCGCGCCAACCGATGGTGGCGCTCCGCTCAGATAGTCGTGCATACAACTTTGCAAATCCTGGCTAAGCCTGTGACTTTTAATGAATTTCTGTGGGTCAAACTTAAAACTATTTCGAATGGAAAATTTGTTAAGATATTAACAAGAAAAAAACCAGTCTAATTCGGAAGATTTCTACATTAGCAACTAGCATGATTTCACCTCATTTTGTCTCAAGAGAAAACTTGTTCCTTGTTTCCCAATTTGCATATTGGATATTGCAGTGCTAGTATGCATATTTTCCTTTGGGGGGGGGGGGCATTGATGGAGTGATGTGTATACACAAATAAGATAATACAACAAGAGTTATAAAGGGTACTAAATATAGGGCTGCATCAGTCCAATCGAATTTCTGCAAAGTGCCCTTTGATGTAGGTGCCCCCCAGATTAAAAGTGCTTCCGCCGCCCTTGACCTGGATATCCCCAACATGAGTGTATATAGAAGAAAGATTTTCTTTTTCATAGATGGTGGGGGGGGGTGCCTACAAGCATAGAAGTACGGGTTTATCATATTCTTTGTTATATTTTATACTTTTTTGTGAGACAAATTGCAGTCTCACCTGACACAGCGACATTATCCCGCTTATGTGTCGTTGAACAATGTATGTTTTTCTGGAGGTAGCTGAGTACTGTGTTAAAATAATAAATAAGGTAACTAAATAGGAGCTTAAAAAATATACTGTCCCATTTTTCCCCTTCAAAGTGATGTTACCATTTTTTCTTCTTCTAATATACCAAATTTTTGGGGAAGTGTAAATTTCTAAAACGTGAGATTATAAAATAAAGAATGTTTAGATGCAACTTGCAAGGCCTCAGAAGTGCTGTTTCCGGCAATCTGAGAGGCATTGTGTGCCCAAAATTTTCTTGTACGCTACGCGCCAACCGATGGTGGCGCTCCGCTTAGATAGTGTCACGGGAACTTTAGGGCACAAAAAGTTCTGCCCCCCCAAACTGAAATGGTCCCGTACGCCTATGACGGGGGCGATGGGCGATTCGCCCTCGCAAGTGCTAAAAAGCCCTCCTAAAGCACAATTACAGGTGCGAAAAAGAAATATAAGAAAATCGCCCTCGTTATATCAGGTGTCTGTGTAAAATTAATTGTGACATGCGTTTGCTTTAGCTAGGAATTGCAGTTGCAGCGCGAATCGCGCAAACAGTTTTCACATCCCACATCAAATTTAAAGCAGTGCGGGAGGGTCGCGCACAATCAACGGGAAGTTACGGCCTGCACAAAGCAATTTCAGTACCAGCGAAAATAACCTAAAATCCTCACAAATCTCCGACCACATGGTAGCCTTACTTCACACTAAGTCAACTGCATGGAAATCTAACCTTGCCATCTGTTTATTTGCTCTAGTTGTGTCGCAAATAAAAAATAAAAATATCCACGGAAACTGCAATCTTCGACCACATGTTAGCCTAACAACCACACTAAGTCAATGGGAAATGTAGCCTAACCATCGGTTTGCAAAAAAAAAAAAATGCGTAGCTTACTTTACAACTTTCAATTTGCTGGAAATCGGCATTTGTTTGAAAGGTACTGTAAGTGATATCTTATAGAGGGAATGTTATATTTTATATTGGAGTAGTTTCTAGTTGTTATTATTTCTTTACATCAATCTGGTATTTCATTTTAGAGTAATTTTAAACAAGTTACGATGGTACAATTTGCTTTTCAGTTTGATTGGCCTAAGCTTACATTTTCTAATTGAACCTGAATGGAGTTAAATAGGTAACGAATAGGTATGTTTAACTTCAAGTTCGTAACATTTCTATTTGTTCATAAACGGAATAATACTGAAAATAAGTACAAAATAATGCACGGCGATATGTCATTGAAATTTACACTTTGGTAAAGACTGAAGATGGATGGTTTGTCTGAGATACTTTATGAGATGGATATTTTGAGTAACTATTCTTAGCCCATTTCAAGCCATTACCAGGTGACATTCATGTCGAGGTGGTTAGGCCATTCGCTTAGCACAGTGCTGACTAATTAGAATGTCATACAGTATTTCCGTATTTTGGAAATTAAAAAAAAAAAAAAAACTTTTTATTTCTTTCCGAGAAACTCCAGAGGTAATTTAGTACATACAAAATGATACCTTAGAGCCTTGTATAACAACGAAGCAAAAGGAAACAGGGGAGAATCACAACAATAATTGTTTCTGTCAAACTTTATTGCCGATTTCGTATATACGGGATATTTTCTCATTATCAAATAATCGGAATCGGTACGATTATGAAAAAAATAATCGGTAATCGGGATTTTCTGTTATGCATAATCGGTTGAACACTAGCTTAAACCAGTCCACATGTCCTGTAATGTACTGTACAGTACATCTGTGAGAGAATCATGGTGCTTACATTTAAAGAAAAGTTTGTGTCCCACAAATTTCATGCCTTACAGTACATTCCAGTAATTATGGTATACTACTGTAGAAATAATGTGATAAATTCAATGCCAATGCATCTTTGAGTAAATGTGTAGTAACTGTCTTACACAGTACACAGTACACCTGCAATTTGCAAGGTAACGGAAACTTGTAACTTCAAAAACTTTAACGAACACAAACACAACTCCCACACTATAGCCTGGGTGATAGACGAATGTCAAAGGATGTTGTTTTATCAGTGGTAACTACAGACAACCTACTACAGGAAGAAATAAAGTGTCTATAACAGTCAGTAACTTTGTTTATAAAATTTGGCAGATAAGTATGGTGTAAGGAAACCACTGTGGTTAATAACAGAGTGGTTTATGTACAGTAAGATAAAACATTTTTACACTCAAGTGTTATAAATTTACAGATAATTTAACTACAACCAGAGCATATCAAATCGAAATTAAGTGAAATATGTATAACAAAAATGTAACTTTAAATTAAGAATAAAAAGTACATTACAAATTACATACAGTACCATGCTTCCAAGATCAAAATATGGATTTAACATACCTGTGTGTATTTCTGAATGCCTACTGCGGTGTACACACAGTATATATTCAAAATTACCAACAGAGTGCAGTGGTTGTACAGTACAGTATGCACTTCAAAACAAGAGATTTAATACACTTTTGGTACTTTAACAGTTGACCTTGTTTACGCCTTTCACCACAAACAAATACAGTAACTTTTGTTCAACTTGTTCAAGAAGAGTTCCCATAAAGGCAGGGCAGGCCAATATACTATAAAAACAACCTGTGCTAAATATTTAAACTAGCTTAATATTTAATTAACTTGTTAAATTTGTTTATCTAGTAAACTTTTCCATTCAGTAATTTTTTATTCACCATTTAAGTTAGTGCCAAAGTACAACTTAGGAGAGCACAAACAACAGACATTGCATATGATACTGTACATATTCATTTAAAGCAAATATATTCTGGTATAAACTGATATGAATTTGTACTAGAACATGTAAGGAACAAGCTGATCAGTGTGCATCAAGTGCACTACACCATACAGATACTGCTATAGTATTGATCTATTACCAGTTTGTGTACTGATCACTTGGATTTCATCAATACTGTAGATCTTTAAAAGTTTCAAGGTTCACATGTTACAGAGGTCTACAGACTGCTAGTGGGTATCCCAATCATGCATGTATACTGAACTGCTAAACATTTGCTGGTCTGTGTTCAAATTGCAGCTCTATTCAAAGGCTTCAATAGTAGATCTGCAAGTATCAGGCTACCGGCCAACTTGTGTTAATTTCCTGTCATAAAATTAATTAATCAATTTAATAAATACTCCAAAATTGGGTACAATATCATGTTGGTAACAAGGAAGATTGTCACCTACTGTAGAAGACAAGTATATCCCTCACACGCTGAGAGTTCAATGTTAGACTACTTCACTACTATATTATTAGGTCTCTGATAATCACTGACATTCAGTTCTCAGTGAATTTAATTTATAATAAGAACTGTAAGGAGGTCAGTCTAAGAAAAGGTTTGTAGATATCAAAGCCACTTTTTGCAATTTAACTGAATACTGTACAGTAGCAGAACCTTGTAAATTATGGGAAATGTACATTTGGACAGAAGAGGAAGTGGGTATTGAAGTTTGGGTAATATCATTTCAAGGAGGTTTGAAATGGAGAACAGATGATGGGATTAGAAACTTGTTCAATAAGAAAACATTTCAAGGATTATAAGTTACAATGCAAATCATCATCCATTGTATATTGAATAACATAATTTCTGAAGTTCCCATTACATAAACAATAAGTACTGTATGACACATACATCCACATTTGGCTATCTGATTTGTTAACATCAGTACATGTATCTTGTATGTACTGTACATGCATGCATTCTGTTTTGTATTCTTTTTTCTAGGAACTTAGATTTGTACTGTATATTGATGTTTATATTTCGGCCTACTTTTTACACAAACTTTGCAAATTAAGAAAATAAATATGAGAAATACTGTTCTATAATACCATAATTCCACTAAAATAAGAGAGAATGTAGCTATTTGTCTAACACTTCAAGTACTGTAAATTTATCTGCAGTAATACTGTTTACATGTCATAACCATTTTCCAGAATAGTATTAAGTTGACAACTTAATATGACATAGTTACTTACTGTAAATTACAGAAAGTGAAAAACAAAGTTGTCACATTTCATATATACTGTTGCCCACTCTCTCTGGAATAAACAAACCAGAGGAAACGGGCTCCTAGTAGTTTTCTGCCTTTAAATACAGTATATACATGTATGAAGCACAAGAGTAGTTTGCAAACAACCTTAGCTATTTTGCTGTAGGATTGTTTTTTCTTTCAAACAAAGGTTAATTCAAAATTAAATTACTGTACTGTAATTGATTTATATTTTGTCTCCAGACACTTTTGGTATTAAAGTATTCACATTTATGCCGTCATATATGTACAAAATTGGCAAATTTGGATTTCAGTTTCAAACTCAGCTTAAGAGCTTTTCCACAAAAGTGTCATACTTGATATTCTGCGTTTCTGTTGGCAACTGGGTATCAGAAAATGTTATCAAACAGTTTGTAAACTGTATGTACAGTGGTTCTGACTTCTAATATACACATCAGAGATCTTATTAAACATTAAGAAAGTTTTATAGCAGATTTTGTCAGTGCCATAAACTAGATGGCAAGAGAAAAATATATATGAAAACAAAGGATAGTAATTGTGACTGATCTGAGACCACATGAGGGAATTTCAAATGCATTCCACTCCCTGATACTGATATAGATATTGAAATGGTAACATTATTACTGAAGATAGTTTTTTTTCACAAAATTGCACACAATTTCATCAATTGCTTATTTTGTCATTGTTTTTTATTATGATATCCATGCTATATCAAAAGGGATATTTACAAAATACTTAAAGAATTGTATTAGACAATGGATCAAATTTCTGGTGCAAAACCATGCTTCATAACTGAACCCACCATGCTAAAATACTGGTGCTAAGGCTGTCAGTGAATAACTAGCCTACAGTAGTACTATACTTATCCATGGCCTAAAAACAAGTTCAACCTACTGTAACTGTTTGGCCCTAACGTTACACTACAGTAGGCCCCGAAATTAGTTGACAAGGATGGAAAGGTACGAAATTTGTTCAATACAGGATTCAAGTTGGTCTACCATCTAACTAAATTAAAGGCAAAGATTTTTTTGGAATTACTCTCAATTTTAATAGTTATAGAATGCTATAAGTATAACGTGAAACCAAGACCAAGCACAGTAACGTGATGACAGTCACCAGCTTTATGCTTACACAAGGCTACAGTTGGTGTACAGCCCAGTGTACAGTAGGCCAATGTACGTAAGAGTAGGCAAGGTTTGTTTTGGTCAAACTGCGACAGCTAGAAGGCCGTTCTTGGCGTTGATTGATATAATCAATGGCATTCAAAAGAACACAGATGTACATAGGTTATTACTTTACATGAGAAGAATCTCTAGTAAAGGAATCTTACCTTAAAATCTCAAAATTGTAAGTAAACCACTTGCTTCTAGATGGGGCGGTCATGTATTTTCCCTTAACACGATGTTTTGTTTACTTACTCAAAACAGCAACATTTCGATACAGTATTTAGATATTGGCACCGCGCCTATCTCTACTGTGCGTATCCGTAATATAGTTTTGCTACTGACTCACGGCAAGTCATTCGATCTTATAAATATTCATATACTGCGTAGTGAGCGGTGCATGAACACCATTCATAAATTTTCTGGAAAAGTTCCATCGTTTATATAATTGCAAGTGAGGTGATTGGTTTATATAAAAGAGTGGGTGTTAAACATTTGTTTGGCAGATAATATAAGTACGGAAGCGTAGAAAGGACATTGCATTGACGAGTTACCAACTTGACAAAACGACAATTATCTGCAAATTGACGAGCTGACGAGATGGTAACGTGACAAAATTCAGAATCTGAATTTTTGTCATCTTGTCGAGATGGTAGTAAGTGTGCAACTCGTCAATTTGCAGAAAATTGTTTCATTGACGAGATCCATTATCTTGTCAAAACGTCAATTTTCTGAATTTGGTCGTTTTGTCGAGATGGTAGTAAGTGTGCAACTCGTCAATTTGCAGAAAATTGATGCATTGACGAGATCCGTTATCTCGTCAAAACGTCAATTTTCTGAATTTTGTCACGTTACCATCTCGACAACTCGTCAATTTGCAGATAATTGTCGTTTTGTCAAGTTGGTAACTCGTCAATGCAATGTTTCTTCTACGCTTCCGTATATAAGTGATGGCGCCATGAACGAATTTAGAATTTTAATGAACTTTTACTAGTCGTCGCGGGGACGAACTATACACAACGCTATAATCAAGATATGAAAATTGAAATTATATTTGCAACTATAAGCTCAGATGGTAAATCACCATTGGCAAATAATAGATAAATGATATGCGAAAAGGAGCTGCACAGCATCACCAACATATTTCAGGATCTAATTTGTAAAGCTAAAATCAAAATAAAATAAAACTGTTAGCAAACTGCTTATCCACTAGAGAGCCTGTGTAGGATTATATGTAAAAGTAAGTTGGCCTGATGTTTCGATCCTAGCAGGATCTTCTTCAAAGGCTAAATGACAAGCCGCTGTTAGTCGGGGTGCCTTCGAGGTTGTAATCTTATAGCTGCGTTCAAATAACTTACAACAACGTCAGTATGCATTCTGGATGATTCAGAAAACTTGGAATAGGCAGAACCTGCATTCTGATCATTAATAAAATCTGTACAATCTTTAGACAGCAGCTCATCTCGAAGTTCCTGACACTAATATTATTAAAGTAATGATAACACTCTTAGAAGAATTATTTTTATTAATATAATTTTGCCAACAGCAAGAAGAGGGTAATGATGAAAAATATCAGTTATTACAATATCACTCTGCATATTGCTGCGATGACTATTTGTAAAAATATTATCGATTATGGTTGTATTTTTATTTATTTATTTCAACTTTATTTTAAGAAGGTAGCTCGTTTAGCAATAGCTCATCTTCCACGAGGCCCTCTTATAAGACATATAATAATATAAAATGTATGAAAATTTAAGAAGTCATAAATACATTAATAATGCTTAATAAAATAGTTTAAAAAAAAACGTGTACAGAGTAAAGAAAATTTAAAAAAATTGGTAAAAATAAAAGTGAAGTAGGCTTAAACAATATCAGATACTAGGCGTTTAAAATGGTTAAGATTTCTTGCTGATTTTACTCTTTGATCTAGTTTGTTCCAGTCTTTCGCGGCAATGCATGAAAAACGGTTGTTGTAGAAATTAGTGTGTCCGCCTGTAATGTGCAGGTTTTGTGCAGTAGAGGATCTCAAATCGTGATTATGAATGTTCGTAACTGGTTTAAACATCTCATTCATGTACTCCGATCCTTGATTATTAATTGACTTGAATACCATAGTTAACCTTCTATACATACCGGTAACGTGTCTGTCAAAAGTCTTCCATCCCAGTCTGTCAAATAAATCACTTGAACAATCTTCATATGTAGCATTTAAAATAATGCGTGCAACACTTTTCTGTAATTTAATCATTCTTTCAGTATTATGGGCAGTGGTAGTTCCCCAAACTAGACAGCAGTATAGTCAAGTATTGGAAGAATGTATCCATTATAATAAAGTATGCACGTGGGAGTGTCTAAATACTGTGTAATCCTTCGCAACAGAGCTAATCTTGTACTAATAGTACTACATATATAATCAATCTGAGCTTGCCATGTCAGGTGAGCATCAATTCTGAATCCTAAAAGTTTTTCTGTATCAGAATTCTCTAATACGATATCATTCATCTTGACAGAAATATTTCTTTTTCCTCGTAGATTATCATAGCGTTGTCTGGAACATATTAACATTGATTTGGTTTTATTAGTATTGATTGCCATTTTATTATTCTTGCTCCAATTGGAAACATTTTTAGCATCAAAGTCAACCTCCATTGAAGAAATTCAACATTGGAGCTTGAAATGTGGAAAGTAGTATCATCTGCATACATGTCGGCTTTGCAGTGAGTTAAACATTGGCTAAAATCATTAATGTAGCTTAAAAATAAGAGTGGTCCTAAGATTGACCCTTGTGGAACGCCATTACTAATATTCATACATGAGGACTCAGTCCCTTTTATGACTTTCTATTCGTTAAGTACGACTTAAACCATTCAATAGTAGCACTTGAAAACTGGTATAATTTCATTATATATCCATGACATGTAATAGAGCAGTTTCGCATGAGTGCTTCGATCTGAAGCCAGATTGAGCATTTTCTAATAAATCAAATTGCTCTAAGAAACTAGTAAGAGCAATGTAAACATGTTTTTCCAAAATTTTGGACAAAACAGGGAGAATAGAAATTGGTCGATAATTCGATAAATCTTGTCGTGAATTACTCTTGAAATGGGTATTACCTTTGCGACTTTCCATCTAGATGGAAATGTATTTGTCCTAATACTTGTGTTTATAATACGAGTATTACTTGCATATTTATGGGGGCTGCTCATTTTTAAAACTTTAGCACTCAGTTCATCAGCTCCTGTTGCTTTGGAGGCATCATGAGTTGTTAAATATTTAAATACAAAAATTTCAGATATACATGGAATTTCGAATGTTTCATCTGAAGGAATTTTAGGACAGATATGTCTTTCAATAGACGAACTATCAAAGTTTGAATGAGTTGTGTCAGTATAGCTTCTTGCTACTGAAGTGAAGTACGAATTAAACATTTCTACTATATTAGCATTTCCAGTAATGTTCTTATCATCAACTATACTGGGGCCTTCGTAGAATTTAAAAAAATGCTCCTCCTCTTGTCGATCGTTGAATAAAATGCATGTGAATAAAAAATGTTTAGGAAAGCTTCTAGTTTTGTTTTAATCGGTTATAATTTCCAGGCAATTACTAATTCGCCAAATATGATTGAAGGAATGGAAATCACCACCAGGGGTTTGTATATAACACCAATAATCATTTTGACACAATTTGCACTCAGGACTTCAATGAAAATTTATTAAGTTTTTAGTGACATAATTCATTTCTTAATTAAAGATTAATAATATTCTTAACATTAATACCAACAACACCATCCTTTCGATCAACTCTGCCATTGTGTCAAAAATTGCAATCATCAATGTTTAACATACTTACAGATGGTCGTTCACTAATCCAGGTTTCGGTAATGGCAATAAATGAAAAAAAATCATAATTATTTAAAGAGTACCGTAACAAATCCTCGGTAGTGGATTGAAATTGCTTAGAAAGGCTTTGGACATTGGTATATGTAGGATGAAATTATTATCACAATTATCATTATAAGTCAGTGTCTGTTTAATATGTACTGGAGTAACGTTTCTCCTTCACGCCATCACTTAAGTAAAACCCATAACAATGCTCTAAAATGCATTTACACTGTGGCCTGCAGTATCAATCGGTGTTGTGTATATTATTTCGTTCCATAATAAAATATTTGGTTGTAACATTTGTTATAAGGAAGCTGGTAATTTTCTTCTTCCGAATCAAGACAAATAAAAAAGAAGATATAGAAAGAATACAATACTATCGGTTGAATAGAAAACCGAAAATGTTAAACATTTAGTTATAATTAACATCTTAGTGAAACAGGGTCAGTTTGATGATGAAATATTAGTTAATTAAGCCTTGTATTTGATTAGATTCGTTTGGATGGTTGGATTGATGATGACATTCTCGAGGCAGTCTATATTTTCAGCAGATCATTGAAGTCTTGATATTCGTTTCTGTTCTAGTCCACGAGTTGATTTTAAGAGAGCGATAATTCTTGCATCCAGAGTCCAACAATTTTCTACATTTGGGTGATCTTTAGTTTTTTTTACAGAGGGAGAGAGTGATTTTATCTGACGAAGTCGTCGGTGATCGGGATACCAGATTCTTTCAGTTTTCGTGTTGCCTTTATAATGGAGGACTGAGTGCTGGTGTATGTCGTGAATTCACTAGGACAGCCTTTGGTCTTGTGCTTTCAGTGATCAGCCCTATCAACTCTGTAGGTTCTGTCGAAAGCGGGAGTTGTCTATATCTACTTCCAGTTTTCTTATTAGAAGGTGGTTTGGATTATTTTTGTTGTAACTTCCTTAAGTTCCTTTTGTGTTTCTTTGATACCGAAAACACGTACACTGCACTGTATTGTTAAATGTCATTAATCGGCCAATTGATATCATTATGGTGTGTTTGCAAGGTATAGCCATTGCTTTTCTCAGCTTTTCACTGATTCGTTAGTTGCTTCGTCCAGGCTATTCTTTAAGTCAAATCTATGGGGGACTCTTGTAAAATGGCAAAAAGTCCAATGTAAATACCTGCTGCAATTCAAGGGCGTAGGAACCGGGGGGCTGGGGGGGGGGGGGGGCGCCAGCCCCCCAGTGAAAAATGTGGAGGGGCGGAAGTATTATTCCGCCCCCCCACTTCGCAAGTCAAAAAACCCCTTTTTCATTTCCAAATGAGAAAAAAAATCTCATTTGGAGCACCAAATTGCATCTAAGGCCAGGTGAAAATACAAAATTAAGTTTACAAAATGGAGTGGGTGTTGAAGTGTGCTATATTGCACCAAATTGCATCTGAGGCCACCTGGAAATGCAAAAAAATCCAAAAGGCAGGGGGACACCCCCTCCCCTTAGACCCCTCCCCCAGGCCGGCCATCAGTCTTCAGCCCCCCCCCCACTCAAAAGTAACTTCCTACGCCACTGCTGCAATTTATATATAAGCTGCGACAAATTAACTAGTTATGTGCGCGCAGACATATCCCTTGACACTATTGTGACGGGCTGAAGAATCTTTGCCCGATTGAGAAGATGCATTTTAGACATCGGCATAGGAAACACGGCAACGTGCATTACACGAGCAGATAATATCTTGTGCATGTATATCGCTATTCCGGTATATGTAGCATTGCCTATGTTTGAACGCTTACGTACATCCAACATCCATAGAAATTAGTTTACTAAATTTCTAACAGTGTTAAAATCTGTCTGCTTTGAAAGGAGCATAATGCAAGGAAGAAAGAAGGGGGGGGGGGGGGCGATAAGGAATGACACCGTTTTCCCACCTATAGGTATTAGATTTCTTGCACAAACAAATGGATAAACTGCTCAGAAATATTGCCAATCAAACCTATTAATTTTCTCAAAAAGAAGCATAGCTGAGCTTCTGCATCGTTACTGCTCTTGTTGAGTCTCAGGAATTGTCACTTACATTGTAGGCATTGACAAGGGCGTAGGAACCGGGGGCTGGGGGGGGCGCCAGCCCCCCCAGTGAAAAATATGGAGGGGCGGAAGTGTCATTCCGCCCCCCCCCCCCCGCTTCGCAAGTCAGAAAACCCCTTTTTCATTTCCAAATGAGAAAAAAAATCTCATTTGGAGCACCAAATTGCATCTAAGGCCAGGTGAAAATGCAAAATTATATACAAAATGGAGTGGGTGGGTTGAAGTGCTATATTGCACCAAATTGCATCTGAGGCCACCTGGAAATGCAAAAAAATTCCAAAGGGGAGGGGGACACCCCCTCCCCTTAGACCCCTCCCCCAGGCCGGCCATCAATCTCCAGCCCCCCCCCCCCACTCAAAAGTACCTTCCTACGCCACTGGGCATTGAAGAACGATTTCTGCAGTTTCTTAAATATGATGTTAGGGTTAGTGGGTAAACGAAGGATATATGCCTATAAAGAAAAATGAATGAAACAAATAGACAGAACAAGATCATCGCCGACTTTAATATGATTTGAGACAACCTCTGATGGTCGAAATTTCAAGATTAAACGCCAGCATTCTGAGATAACACATTTGAGATAAAACGGCATGAAGGATCGATCGCACAAGCAGGAAAGGTTTTAGATAAAGTTTCGACTCTCGGGATAAAACCGGCGCGTTTAGATATATATATAGCCAATAGAAAATGATAAAATAATTTCGAGACGAAACTTGAATACTTCGAGAAAAACTGCCAGAAGTTCGATGAGATAAAAATAACGATGCAAAACTATAATATTCGCAAGAAAAACTTCAAAGCATCGGAAACTTGAAATGCAACATCAAATTCGTGTGATGAAACGTCAAAAGTCTGCGATAAAACCCTGTATATTCACATAAAGCCTCGAAGTTCTAAGATTATATCGTCCATTTTCAAGATGAAGCAAGTCTCGTTTAAAGCGTTCTGAATTTTCAACATAAACTGACCATTGCCATTATGTGAAGGCTACTACATGCTACCAATACCTTCTTCACCGAAAATGATTTTCATGACATCCGTCACCTTGGCCCGAAGGAAAATATTTTCAGAGCGGGGCACGGGCGGGGGGCTGCCGACACGTATACCCACGGGCCCATGGTGATACCGGGTCAATACAGGTTTTACACTGTGGGAACTCTATACTGATCATTTCTTTGACTGTATTCTCAAGCTTTTTGTGATGCAACGTCAAAAGTCTGCGATAAAACCCTTTATATTGACATGAAGCCTCGAAGTTCTCAGATTAAATCGTCGAATTTTCACTGATGAAACGTCTCAAGTCTCGATATAAAAGCGTCCTGATGTCAAGGTTAACTTGCTACCGGCAACTGCTTCACCGAAAATGATTTTCCTGACAACCGTCACCTTGGTCCGAAGGAAAATATTTTCAGAGCAGGGACGGGGGTGGGGGGGGGAAGGGGAAATATATAAATATTATTGCCGCAGTTAGAGATGTGGTCACTCGTTATGATGGCGCTTTGTCAAGGCCATTTTTCCTTGCATACGTTGTGTTATCTTGAAAGACTTGGTTACTCAGTTTATTTACATGCTACCACCAAGTCGAACTACCCTATTACGGGATCCCGTTACGCGAAACTTTGTGTTTAAATGCAGCAATGGAGGTAGTGGATAAATATAGTGTCGCCGTAAGTTACAGTAGTAAACTCTGAATGTCTGAATCTGACGAAAAACGCCATGGATAAAACATTTTCTTCAGTTTCTTCCATGATGTTAGGGCAATTGGGTCCGCGAAATACAGATGTTTCGCCTGGGTTCTTCGCTTTAGTGAAAGGCATTCGCAGATCTTCGTCTACAGTGGTAAGAGCTACGCAAATACCTAAATTTTATATACAAGGGTAGGGCCTTGGCCCCTAACTTAGTTAGTTAATTAAAGGTCATCATTGGCTTCAAGTTCCAATTCGGATATAGTTTGGTGTCGATGTGTTGCTTGGAGATATTTTTGTTTCATGATTAGGCTATGCCATTTGCTGGAAATTCAATGTATTTTCATATATTTAATTGGTGGGGCTTATTCGCAGGGCAGCCCTGCGAATAGCCAGACACATACACCATATTCGCAGGGCAGCCCTGCGAATAGCCGCACACAAGTATCTTATTCACAGGGCAGCCCTGCGAACAGCCGGACACAGACACCTTATTTGCAGGGCTGCCCTGCGAATAGCCAGACACAAGCATCTTATTTGCAGGGCTGCCCTGCGAATAGCCAGACACATACACCTTATTCACAGGGCAGCCTTAGACTGGGTTAACGGGCTCAGTAACTTTTGGGGCTATTCAAGTTTTCTTTTGGGCACCATCAGCTATCTTTTTGAGAGTCTTAATTGGGAGCCCCTATATTTTGAGGAATTTATTGGTCTTTGGGATTCCTATCTTAATGCTGTTAGGATTGGTTTTGGGAGCCTAGGTATAGGGCCTTAAGATTGAACCAGTCTAGCATTAGTTCCGCCTACATAAAAAATTGTCATCCCTCATTTTCACCTTTGTTTTTGCAGAGTGACTGCTCATTTGCATGTAAAGGTGTGGGAGGGGGGGGGGGGAGTGTCACACCCTTGACCATATTGGCTTTCAGGCAATGTCGGCTTTTGGGGAATCCCAAGGTAAGCTCACTTAAAATAAGCTTTTGAAATTGAACTGCTGGGGTTCCAAAAATTAGCTTATGAAGTGGCTAAGACTATTTGGGCCCAAAAGGTTGCTTTTTCAAGGCCCCAAACTGACTGGTATCAATAGCAAAACCTAATAATTAACCTATTTTCAAAATCGTCACAGCCCTGCGAATAAGGTGTCTGTGTACCGTTATTCGCCGGGCTGCCCTGCGAATAATCACTTCGTATTTAATTAGCATATATAACGTAGGCCTAGCTTAACATTAGACTGAATTTCAGACAATGGCAATGGCAAGCAGTGGTTAGAAAGGTCTTCAAATATTGCGGTGAATTGATCGCTGCAGTTAACTTGAATTTTTCTTTTTGATACTTTAAATGGTCTAAAGTTAGGCCTACAGTATGCCTACCGTGTATCTTAGGTAGCCTAGGCCTAGATATTTTACTTTTAACAACATTTGATTCACTGAAATTGAAACAACTTAAAAGTGAAAAACACATATTTTTTGGTATTGGGAAAGGAGTAGAAGGGAGGGGTGGGGCTTGTATCTAATGCAGTTGACAAAAATGGTATTTACAAAAGGAAAATACACAAAATCACAGGGCTTCTCTTTCTGCTTTCTTAAAGAATTAATATTCTTTCTAAACCTTTAATTTTATTGCTTTTGTAGCAAAATTGTTCATAGAAGGTTGAATTTGAAATATATGCTGCATCAATTCAATAACAAGAAGTAGTAAGGCAGTTTCTTGGTTTAAATGTGACACAAAGAAGTATTGTTAGAGCATGGTACCATTAGTAAGTTTATTCTGTACAGTTTGCATCTTGTAAAAATCTAATTTTAAAAGAGCTGTATTGTACCCCTTATTAAGTAGTCAGTGCCATAACATGTATTGAAGCCTGGCCACTGTAGTTCACTTAGCTCACAATTACTTGTAGCAAATTATCTTTGCCTGAATCGTGTTGCATACTGTAATTTAATTATTACATTTTCCTTCACAGGAGCAAGATGAAATTGTAGAAAAGGAGTTGGATCTATTGAGACAGAAGTTAGCCCAGCCAAATCTAGGGGAGGTTAGCAATATAAATCCCAATGAAACATGTTTGCAAAGTGAATGTTATTGATCATATCCTGTTTTACCCTAAGAGTATACAGTGTTACATTTAACATTAAAGATAATTTCTGATCAGGCAGTATACTACTGTATGCATTTACTTGGATGTCCTTAGTACATGTCAGCTAGTTATCTCTGTGTGTCTCTCAACATTCCATTTATATGTGTAAGCTTGGCAACTGAGACTTCCATAACATAATTACAGTATAACCAAAGTGATGCAAAGTGTCCAAGTTTTTTTGGGGTTTTAAGCTTTTATTAAGGCCATATAAAATGAACAGATAAAGACATACATGATAAATCAGAACACCACAAAAGCGTCCATATAATAATTGAATTTATTACAGCAAGTATTAAAGAAAAAGAAGGATTTTTATTGTTGGCAGAAATAGCAAACATGGGTAACCTTATTACCTAATAAGAAATTTAACACTTATTGCAAATGGTGATGCTATTGATGATGCAGTTGAATTTTTTTCAATTCTCAAGCACTGTGATATAGTTGTTTGAAATTGATATTGCACATGTATATCTTTAGTTCAAATTAATAAAACATTCTCTCCCTCTGCAACCTTGTATTTATCCTATCTTCATTAATCCACAGAAAAAGATGAAAGAGCTCTTAGTAAGATTGATGTATTGTGAGATGCTGGGTCATTCAGCATCTTTTGGACACATAACTGCTCTAAAGATGGCACAACAGGGCTCCCTTCACCTCAAGAGAGTTGGTATGTTAGCTTTTCAGCCCAGAATGACTACTTTCTTTGTCAAAAGAAGGATGTAGGGAATAGAATGTTCAAACTTGCCTTTAACATTTCTAAATCCCCAACGTATATTTTAGTTCTGTTTATGATAGCATTTAGAAATGTTTATTTCAATATTGGATGGCAAATCTTCAGGAAGTGTAAGCCAGAGCAAATAGTTGCCTATATCAGAGAGTGACTAAATTTCTGCTCTATAGAATTTCTTTTATTATCTAACCTTTACTTTATAAAACATTAAATGGAGAAAGTTCTGTGAAATAGTAGCACTATTAGACTCCTTTGATGCAGAATATTTAGTGGGTTTTGATGCCAAGTTTTTTACAACGAGTTAAATTCGTTTTGGAAGAGATTTGGGTAACATATTTCATAACTTTGGGATATATTTTTTAATAATGCTCATATTTTCTGGGATACATATAATATTTTGCATAATATTTGCACAATGTTTAACACAAGTTTCCATGGTGATGCAAACTACAGTAAGCAAAGCAGTCATCACTTAACTTTCATACCATCCAATGAAGCATTGTTTTGTTTTATTTGATGGTCCACTTAAAACAATATTAGAATATTAGAACTTAAACATAGAATCTGTTAAATAATCTGACTGATTCTTTTGACAGGTTATCTGGCTGTCAGCTTATTTCTTCATCCAAATCATGAGTTGCTACTGCTTCTGGTTAACACAGTTCAAAAAGATTTGAAGAGCACAAACATGTTGGACAACTCTATGGCCTTAACAGCTGTCTCTAATTTGTTCGGACCGGATATGATACCTGCAATCATCCATCAAGTCATTGAGAAGCTTAAACATGCAAGGTTAGCCATTGTATGTATTAATAAAACGAAGTCTGAGAATATTTTATACAGAGCAACTAAAATGAAACTCTTGATGAAAAAGTCACCAAGATTAGAGCCTGCCATCTGGATCAAACATCTTGATCCACCCTCAACACTAATCCCCTTTACATCAAGACTGTAAAAGTGTGATCATTATGGTAAAAGGAAAAATATTTGGACCAATTCCTGTTTTTTCATTGCTTGTTTTGTGGTGGAATATTATTTTTCTAAGGTAAGTTCATTGCACAATAGACGTGATGCCCCACATGGACAGCACATCAAAGTACCTTTGTTTTCCTTTGTTTTGACACAGATGAAGTAAAATTCCTCCGTAGTGTTGAATAATTTTCCAAATTGTCATATAATCATTCAGTTTTACAATACAAGTGAAGTAGTTCTTGTTGTTTATGTCCATATTTGAATATCACAGATGACTGCACAATACACTCCTCCAAATGAAATGAATGGATTTGCATATTTTGAATATCTCGGCAATGGAAGATGCTACAAAGCTGTATATTTGTGTAAGGGCAAATTTCTGTATCCAATTAAGTGAATAGTGTGTATATTGTGATAGAATGGCATAAATAGTGAGACCAACTTTCATCCTTTTCCTAAACTTTTTACCGCTTGTGTAAAACAGGTCAGATGACAGGAGGTCAAATTTTTAGAGGGTATAATAAGAAATAATTCAGGTGTTAGAAATTTCCATAGCACCTATGAGGTTTAGTCAATTTGGTTATCATGAAATAGGGAGATTGTTATGCTTGTGGCATATGTGTGCGGAACCTGTTTGACAGAACTCTAACATGCGGGACGAACTTCCATACAGCGTTTCTGGGTGATAGACTAGTTCAAAGTTCCACTCGTGCAGTTTTGCCAAACGTAAAAAAGTACTTTAGAAAACACAAAGTTAAGAGTGCCTAAAACAATTTGATTTGGAACTTACAAAATAAGTATCAAAAGATCTCTTTGTCATTACTTACAAACCAAATTGTAGATATACTACACTGTACTGGTGATCAACTCATGGTCCTGTTATGATCTGTAGTCGGTCAGAGATGGCGGATGTCAAGTTTTGCCAAATTAGATAGGACCGATATGACTCACCCTCTGTTGATTTTGGACGTGGCCAGAGAGCCCCATTTGAAATATTAAACCATTATGTCGTGGACTTCAATGACTAATTATTTGCTTTCTCTTTTGGCAGTGCCATGGTGAGAAAGAAGGCTGTGATGACATTGTATTCATTCTTCTTGAAAGCTCCCCACCTAATCCATCACATGACAGATAAATTCAAGGAGGCACTATGCGACAGGGAGCCGACTGTGATGGGAGCAGCACTGCACATCTACAGCAGATTGATAACAGTGAGTACTTCATGCGTAGCCTATACCTACAGCTACATTAATTGTCATGATCCCATCAAGCTTAACTGCTCAACAGTCTCACTGTAGGTAGTACTTCTATCAGTTCAAAACGAATTAATTTACACTAAAACGTATCGTAGAACATATTCCTGACAGACTAATGACAAGAATGTATCCAAATGAAAGTATTTTAAATGTTTTAAAATAATGTCGTCACACTAGCTGCAGTCATTTTGGTATCCAGATTGCAGCATCTGAGTGCCAGAGGTTTATCTGACTTACTATGGGCTTGAACTTTCTGTGTATGACCTGCCGGGTAGTAATTAAAAATGCAACATTATTTCATTTATTTCAATTATTCATTGCTGTGAAATGTTTCTCACTTCACCATGATAAACTATGTAAAAAATGTCATATCATTACATCATGATTCATTTTCAGGACAACCCAAATGGCCATCAGTCCTTGGTCAGACCACTGGTCAGTATTTTGATGCAAGTGACATCACACAAGCTTCCTCTTACGTTTGAATTTCACGGTGTACCAGCTCCATGGATTCAGATCCGAATTCTTAAGATGCTGGCTACTTTAGGTCACAACAATGAATAGTAAGATATTCCTCTCTTTTGTTTCTCCCTTTTTCATCTTCAAGTAACTGCCATTTTTTTTTGTGGAAATGTTTCTTAAATGCTGAAAGTTAATTCAATCTTTACTTTGCATGCAAACATGCCAAAGAATAAAGTTACCTTTTAAGTCGTTAAGAAATTGAATGCTAGAGTTAGACATTACTGAACAAAGAAAAGTAAAACATTTACAAATAAAATATGTTTATCACTTAGGTCAGGTTCTCCATGGCATACATTGGTATTAGAAATTTCTTCTCATGGTACTGGAAGTTTTGATCTATAGTGGCTACGCAAAACCAATTTCTCTCAAAGGGTAAAATTTTGTGGTCCATGATTGAAAGGGCCCACTGTTACTTTATGATATTATCATCACTTTGACATTCCTTTGTGATCGTTCATTTCTATTTCTAATACTTGATGGTCCATCTTGAAATCTTGGAGTAAGATATTATTTCAAGCCCCTGCAATTAGGATGGTCCATTATTACTTATGTTTAGTTTGTGAAGTGAATGGAAGACATTTCGAAGCAGTTATGGTATGTAAGAGACGGTTTGATAATGTGCTTCTGAGAACAGTACCAAACAGTCATGTTTGAGATACAAAAGTATGATTGCTAAATATTGTTCTTGTGATTTCTCCTTTCTTTCAGTATCAAACTAACATTCTCACTTCTTGTTACATATGTTGTCCTCCCCATGTGTATAATCCACAAAATTCATGCAAAACACAACATGAAAACCCTATGGATAGCACATACCTCAACTAACCACATAAACAGATTAATTACCACACTAATTAATTAATAAAAGAAATAACAGAATAGGTTGCAGAAGTATATTCAGTTACTAAAAAATTAGAAAACTCTTTCCTTCATCTCCATGAATTTCAAAGGATGATGTTTAATAATTTCTTTTTTGCTCTATTTACTAGTGCAAGCAACTTAATGTATGATGTTTTGGAACAAATGATGCATGACATAAGTCTAAGACAGATGGTGTCATTTGGTGAGTATTGTATTATGTTTGTTGTAACTTTTATAACAGCATATCTTTATTAATACATTAGCAGTTTTGTTTTCAAAATATTAAATAGTTTTCACCTTGTCAGAAGTTTTAAAATGTAAATCTGGGTATGGCAGGAATTGTAAATATATAAATATTTGATCCTGGTACTGATTGTGGTTATTTTCTTAGCTACACAATTTAAGTGGTTTCTGATTGATTGCACTAGATGTTCCTTTTTCTAGCCCCACCATCGGCTCGTACTTTTTTTACTGGGTCATATTTATTTATATTGTTATTATTTCTTTATATTACTTATATTATTGTTATTACTTTATTATTATGAGGTCAAATTATGGAATATTGTTGTTGGTAAGACTAACAGAAACAGCAGGACAAATGAATCCGTGTGGTAGGCAATGAATATGGTAATGATCCTGAATGGATGAATGTAGATTTCATTAGATGGCCACATCTTTGAATGAAATTAATTGGATTTTAGAGTTCACAACATATGGCTAATAATAACTTTCCTCTTTTTTCTTCCATTTGACAGTCGTTCATTATGAGTGTATATCAACGATAGCTTCTATCTATCCAAGCGAGGAGCTGATTTCATCTGCTGCTAAGAGTGTCTCCAAGTTTCTTAAATCAAAGGACAATAATTTAAAATATTTGGGTAAAAATGATTTTTTTTCTTATCATTCTTTATAAAATATCTTTTAATCAATCAGATTGTATTTTAGTTCTCTGGCTGTGTTTCTTGTTAACCGTTTATTATAAAATGTTGTCAACTGAATAATCATTTGAATAATCATTAATTTATGTAATAGAGAACTAATAATGCTCCCAGGGTACCATGGTCTGTTGGAGATCTATCAGTGTAAACTGCAAAGTAATTGTGTCCAGTGGGCGATGTTATATTCCGACTGAGCCAGCAGAGGGAGTGGGAGTGCACGGGGTAGGGAGATGATTTTATATGGATATTATCCAAGTCATAAAGCAAAAGAAGTGGAGATGGTCAGGGCATTTAGCTAGATGTCAGGATAAGAGATGGACACATAAATTGACAGATTGGACACCAAGGGGTTATGTTAGAGGCAGAGGTAGGCAGAGTAGGAGATGGATTGATGACGTAAGAGAATATGGAAGAAAACAGCTCAGGATAGAATTAACTAGAAAAGGCCTTTTGCAGTGGAGCAAAATAGGCTAGTTAAGTTAAGTTATATAGACATATTTAACTGACAAGATTTTTCTATCAAGTCAAGAAGTGTGTTGGGCAAATTAACTTAAATCAAGCCTTTGTATTTTGTCTGATAATTTCATTACAAGATGTTTATCTCAGTCTCCATTTTTCAACGATGTAATTCTTTGTTTTATTAGGCATTGAAGCTCTAGGTCAGTTGTTGACTGTTGACTCTAAGTGTGGCAGTAACCACCAGATGATTGTGGTTGATTGTTTGACCGATCCAGATCTTACCATAAGGAAAAAGGTAACCATTTCCAGTTTATCTTTATTTATTTCAAGAGATGTTTATCTTCGGTGTATTATGTTGTCCATCCCATTTATTGAATTCATAATTCATATTTACACAAGTTAAGTTAACATTTTGTACATCACATGACATCCAGTAGCGAAACACTGAAATATATGACCATGTTTAATAGATATAATAGCAGATCTATGGTTAAAGATAAAACCATAATTTGTAAGATCTGTTTGATAATTTACAATGAAATATTGTTCACCTATGACTCAAATGTTATTCATTTGTGTTACTTTATGATAACCATAATCATTCCAAGCACATATGATAACTTAAACTGGATCCGAAATAAGTATCAGTCAAACTCATAAATGGTTAGGGAAAGGAACAATTGACAGAGAAAGCATGTCTGGATAAAAGCTGACAGTAAAATGTTTACATTGTTCTCAGGTAAACTTTCGTGTGGAATTTGGTCTTTCTTATTTCCCAATCCCCCTGATAATTATAATAGTCCTTTTTATATAAGAAGGAGTGTTTTAAATTATGGTGTTCCATTTCCCCTTCCAGGATAAACCACTTTTGGCAGTGTCTTCATTCTGGTTCATGAAAGGGTGTGATCTTTGCATGGTTGATCCCTTACCTTCTCTTAAAATAACCAAACAAAACAACCTTCTATAGTACCCGTCAGTTTTAATTCAATGAGAAGAAAAATTAAGTAACCTGAAAGTAATGCTTAGTAGTCCTGCTCATTTTTGTTATATTGATGCCACTGCTGTTATTACAGCCATTAAATTTGGCTGTGTGGAATTTTTAGGAGTCGATGAAATCTTGATTTTTCTTTTCTCATTAAAGTATTTTTAAGTAATTTATTATTAGGATCATGTTTTAATTGGTAGGAGATGGTTGTAGCTTGCATCAAATCATTCTATTACACTGTTAGGAATAATAGAAGGAATAATAGACCTTGAATGTGTTTTACGATGTCTATTTGCTTTCAGACATTAGAACTGCTTTTCCTGATGGCAAATGAATCTAATATTGAGGTAATATGTCAGAAGTTTCTGGAGTGTCTTCCTACATTGTCAGATACCACAAATCAACAACAGCTGTCAGACAGAGTCATACAAATGGCTCAGAAATATCCTTTGAAGTCACAGAGCAAAACTAGCGGTGTATATAGGCATTATGATGTTGGGGAGCAACTTGATGTGCCTACAATGTAATGTGTGTTCTGCTACGTAAATAAATAAACACAAAATACTTTACTTGTGGCTTTAGTCTCACTATACATGTGCAAAATATATGCAGTGCGACAGTCTGTTTACTTTTTGACAAAATGTATATTTAGAAACGATGTGAAATTATGGAGAAAATTTCAGAGAATAAAAGGAAATGATTTCTTCCAGTGAGTTCAGATATTGCATGTCTATCTTCTTCCTCTACTAATTGAGCTAACTGAGCTAATTAGCCATTAGAAGGGGGTGATCCATTGGGGGAGCTAGTCAGTAATTACAGTAAGTTTCATGCTTCTGCGTCTAGGAATCACACCTCAATTAATTTGATTTGATGCAACCCATAAAATAGCACAGAAGGAGGTCTCTTACAGAAGAAATGTCTCATTACTTTAGTGATTACGTGCTATTTTATCCTGCGATATTTATGCATAATTGTGATCTTTTGACCAGTCTAAACTATGAATCATCCCTACCTTTCCTCTCTTGGCAAAGCTCCCACCAAGACTGTCTCTGTGACCTTCTTTCATAATATAAATTACGCCTTGACTTGTTTGATACGCATTATCAATCACTTCACTGGTTCTTAACAACAGTTTGTGATCTCTGCATCTTAGCTGATTGGCTAATTGAAAATTTGGTTTCAATTTCCATAGATGTCATCAAAAAAGGTATGACAAGTTTTCATCTTTTTTTTCTTCTTTTGCCACTAAAGAATTATACTAATGAACTAAAGATATTGCCATATTTATCTCTCCTCTGTAAGTTTATTTTCATGTACCAAGCTTAGCTCTTACTTGCATGTATGTATAGATATATTTATAGTACAGTACAAAAAATCAAAATAAAATGGTGATCTAGATAGCTTGTATTGTTGCCAAGATGGAAAATTGTGAAATTTATTGGACATTTCATTGGGAAATGATTTGTAATGTCACACTAGGAGAACGCATCAAACTTGCATGGTTTTTTATCTCAATACATTACATGTATAGAGATATTGTAACAGTAAGTGGGACTCTCTCTTCTCTTAAAAATTTTTCAGCGTCTTCATACAAAGTTCTTTTTCTCTGGAATTTCCAGAGCAAGCATATATCATATAGGCCAACAAAAGTTACTATTTTTTATTCCAGAATTGTATCTCATTCTATGACTTTTTCACCGATTTATGTCCAAATTTGGCCAAATCCCTCTGAAAAACAGTTGAAATGAGGCCTTTTTGCACACGCTCCAAAACTTGTTTGTTTCATTGTTTTTGATGATTAAGCCCCGCCTCCAAGTCTTGTGTAGCAGATTGGCTATGACTCAAGCCCCGCCTCCAAGTCTGGTTTGTAGCAGATTGGCTATGCCTCATGGCAGCTACATGTTAGATATACGAAAATGGTCACCCTCACGACCAATGCACACTAATTCCATATACACATTGTTGTGCATTTAATTTATATTAGGACTTCGTCTGTTTATAGCTCCATGGTTTTAGTAATATCAATTTAAGGATTGTTCTTTTGTTCAGGTAGTTTTTCAGAGCAAGAGTCATGATAAGTTTGTTTGATTGCCCATCAGGTATTTTGTATAATTACGTATACACTTTGTTGTGCTGCTGAAGGCTACAAGTTTAGGCTAGGCCTAATGCATTCTATATTAGGCCTTCATTTAGTAATAGCCACATTAGCATTGTACTGGTGGTGTTCAGGCAGTTTTGGGCCATGGTACAGTAAGTTTGTTTGATTGCCTTACAGTGTGTTTTAATTTTTAAGTTAAGTTTCCAACTTATATATTAACTGTGACTCCATAAATTTAACATAATGTTAATGGGATAATACAACAACTATTCATTTGGAATAGAGTGTATATTGTGCATTTCTAGAATGAAGCATCATTATGAATTAACAGCTTGTTTGGTATATTTCTTTAACCCCCCCCCCCAAAAAAAAAAGAATTAAAAACAAAAATTATAATCTATCACATTTTATTTTCACTGGAGTATATATGTATAAAAGAGGAGCCGGCCATAACATTACAACTTTTATAAGACTATAAAAATTGGAGAAGGTTATGTCTTATTTATAAGGATATAATAAGGTTATAAGAAGTATGTTTAGCTTTCTTTTGAACCTGTGATGTTTGACATCAAATATACAAAGAATTAAAAGAAAATACTAAAATGGAGAGGAACTGGGGTGGCTATTAGGGGAGGAGGAGGCCACCCATCACTTTCAATTTAAAACTTATATTCTACATACATGTACATTATTTTTTCCAAGTCATAAATCCACGAAATCTTCATGTCAAAATTATTGAGATGGAAAAATGTGGGTTGTTTTGATAATTGGAAGTGTACACAGTTTTGATGGTAGTCACCACTACAGTCTACAGTAACCTACAGTAGGTCGATAGGCCTAGCTTTCTCAAGGCGGGCATCAAGAATATGGTCGAGTTGTTCGCCTCTTCTTATTTGACTTGTCATTGACAACACTATATGACCAAAAATATTATATATATTGATATTGATAATTGTAGAGACAGAGCAAAGATAAGAAACTAGGAATCGAAATTAGAACTTCCAGTATTGAGATACTGCGTCATTGATGCTCTTGTTTATTGTTTTTCGCTGGAGAATTTAAGACCCTCCACAATGAACATATCTGTTCGAGTCAGATGAAGTCACTCGACTATACTTTATAGAAAAGATGTCCCATCTCATGGTCGAATCATTTGACCAACATAATGTAACTCTTGTATGTACTGTTGTACTACTTTTCAGCGTTATGCAACCGTTCAAACTGTAAAAGAGAACAAAGCACATATTGTTGTAGTCCATGTATGACATCACAGAGTACTGTGCCATGACCTCATCTAACTCAAATGAATAAATTAAATAAGTTATATGTTCTTATATTTTAGCAATGGAGCAAGTTATGAAGCTAAAATTTGTATTGAACATTTGCAAACAAGTAATTCTATATTAAAATTTTTTAACAAAGCTTACCTCAATTGCATTAGAGTTGTATAAATATAAATAAGTGAATCCCAAGCAGCTGCTGTAATGTGAATTCAAGACTGAGGGTTGTTGGAATTCCTTTTGGACTTTTTAAATTTGTCTTTCCAGGGTTGTGTACAGGTTGCATAAAAATTGCTATCTTAGATTTCAAACACTTCAACTTATTGTTTATATTTCTTCTCACTTAATGACAATTAATGAGTGACTAATTAAACTTTTGTTTCTTTTCTCCTCTAGAGAGACAATCTCATGGCAGTGGGATATCTGCTACAGTTGTCAATGTTTTCTTACCATTTGCAAGCAATGAAACATGCAATGAGTCTCTCATGCAGTTGACAATGTGGGTATGTACGGAGGATTGCATTAAACATCACAGTGTTTAGTTTTTCTTTTCGTATTATTAAATTAATAGTCACATACCGTCAATTTGTGTTGTGATCATTCTGGATGAAAATTATATCAAGTTTTTCAATTGTCTTTATTTACTTCTGTTATTTTGCCTGATTTTTTTTTCTTTTGAATTCTCAAACAGTGATTGGTTGATTGGGTAGAGGGGATTTGTAGGCCAAGGAGCATTCACATAGCAAGTGTCAGTATTAATGTCAATATAATGAATTCAGTTAGTTTAGTTAAGTATTGAAATCTAATGATGGTGGTATTAATGTGTTTCATGTTGAGGCATGAATTTGACATTTTGAAGTGAAAATTAAAAGAGGTGACATTTGCTCAATGAAGCCTTGGTGAAGGATGTTCGGTATTTTATTATATGAACAGTTATCACTAATAGCTAGTCATGTGTTCTTTGCTGACAGTTGGCTATGTACAGCATTGTAATGCTACTCTTAATTCTTTTCTGTGATATACCTGTGGGGTATTTGGCACTGGGAAGTCATAATATAATAATAATAATTTATTTTATAAAGCGTAAAATCCACAAAAGTGCTCTAAAACGCTATGTAACAGTAAAAAAAAAATATGACACATAATATGTAGTAAAACTGCAGAATAAAATACAATATAGATGAGTATGAAAAATAAAAAGCATGCACGTTTGAGTGTGTTGGAGTACTGCACATGAATAGAGTTGAATACACAGTTTATATATTGCAGTAATGCTGTCTAAATAGGTAGGTTTTCAGCTTTGACTTGAATGTTGTTAGACTAAAAACAGTTCTGAGTTCAGCTGGCAGCTCATTCCAGAGGCGTGGCCCAGCTGCGCAAAATGCTCTGTTCCCATAGCTGTTTGTCTTGGTGATCGGCACCTCCAGACGACTCTGACCAGCAGACCGTAGTCAATGCATAATGTACATCACACACAAGGACAGTCCTGCATTAGACTTACATACAATGCAGCTAGGCCAGCCTAAGCCTATTAATATGAACTACCTATAACTACTTATAACAGAAGTTTCAAAGTAACAAGCTGATTGCACCAGTTTTTAAACCCAAATTCAGATTTTTCATTTAGCTTCCAGTATCACAGGTGTGAGTATGATATACAACAGTACATACAACGATATACAACAGATAGACATTGTTAACCTCATAAAGGGTGGGGATAAGGTGTAGTGTGGCTAGGGAGTAGAGGACGTTCAATACCGTTTGCAAGGAACAATAATGGCGAACAAGTGTTAAAAAGGTGTAGATTTAACAGGAAGTGGCGTAGGATTGTATCATTGCATTGAAATTTAACTTCAACCAATTGCTTGAACTCCCAACAGTATCCGTAGAAGAGCATCCTTTTTTTCCCGTTTCCCATCAGCAGAAATCAACTGTTAGTTTACTCTTTGATTTTGCTTAAAGGTTATGGGAGAGTTTGCCAGTCAGGAAATTTCATCTCTGATGGTCGACGATGCTTTTCAGATTCTGCTGACCATGTTTAACAACCAAGTTGCAGACTGGAGTACAGAGACCAAGTTGTACTTCCTATCAGCCATCGGCAAGATATTTGCCAAGTTAGAAAATGTAGACATGAGTCTGAAAAATAATTTGAAGAGACTGCTGAATGATTCGGAGCCGGAAGTGAGGCAGGTCAGTACCTCGGTACAAAAAATATATCAACATTTTGTGCATCATGGTGTTCCTGGTTTAACTAGTGAAATTTATGAGACTGACAAAAAAAAACAGATTACTTGCCAAAGCTCATACCAATATTTTTATTTTGTTCCACTTATTCTTGACTACATGTTTGGAAAAAAAAACTTCATAGGATTCACAGGAACCAGAAATGAAATTGGTCACAATCAATAAGCTATGCAATACTTACATGAAATCAACTGACCAGTATGGTTTGTTTCATTATTATCTTTTTACATTTTTTTTTTTTGGGGGGGCGAGATATTTTAAATTCGTTTCTAATATTTGTACCATCAAAAGGGTACAATATGCTTGACTAGGGCATGCAAAAGAAATGTGATCATTTTATCTGTGACTTGGATGGAGCACTCAAGACTGATGGTGCTTCCGTCATTGCCAATAGGACTGCCACATAGCTAAAAGCATATATCATCAACACACTGGAAGTAGTATTCAAAGTAAGTAATTTATATGCCTGTATCAATATGGACTTTATCAAGACTAGATGTAGCAAAACCTTAGTGTTGAACATGGTATTGTTTGGTCTCAATCTTTACAATTGTCTTCTTCTTTCACACGAAGGTCACTTCATACTCTTGTTCTTCCTACTTTTCAGAGAGCTGCAGAGTTGATAGTCTTGTCTTCATCATCAGTAAGGATTAAGAAGGAAATGTTATACAAAGAAATCCAGCCTGGCCAGGTAAAGTATTAATCCTGTGGTTGGAGATTGATGGTGATGCAAGTGAAAGACAATGAGACTGTTGGAGTGTGGTGGAGGGGAGTGGTAAGGGTTGTACTGGGAGGCTGGAGACCAAGATGGGGCTGTTGGGTAATTGGAGAACAGGATAGGAATATACATTATAAAGGTTATAATGTTAGGTTGCTACAGGTTTGGTCGGGGGAACTGAATGCTGTTTACATCTTTCCTTGTTTGCAAGACAATAGTAATAACCTTGGTAGTAATTCCTCTTTTGACAAATAATTTGGCAGAGGAACAAAAACAGAGCTGAAGCACATGTTTAGATTTGGGTATGTGGGGGTGGGTTGGGTGTGTGGGGATGGGGGGTATGGTGGATATGGATTATTTGTCTGAAAGGCTCAGATATTCTTCAAATGACCTTCAAGGAAAGTTGAAGCCCTTGTTCGTGTCAACCTGGTAAAGTGTCTCTATTGCAATAAAGACTGTTTTCTTTATAATTTCTCTTTCAGTGTGACTGGACTTTGTCGTTCTTGGATAAGTTTGTTTCAGATGCCCTGGAGGCAGGTGCTGCCCCTTACAAGCCCAAGCAACATAGAACAGTGGAAGAACCAACCACAGTCATAGGTAACCCTTTCTCTGCTGTTTTCTTGTGTAAAATGTTTGCTGATTTTGTTGTATATCACAGTCAATGTCCATACATAATTAATTATGCTAGCTTAGATGTTGTATTTTGGAAATACAGTTTGAGCTGACAATAATAATATTGACTGAATTTTATTATGTTCAGCCTTGTTCCTTCTGTTTTGATGTTCTGCTCTTCTTGTAAAGCAAGTTTGCTCTTGTCTAGCCCACAAAGCTTTTTAGTTACATTGGCTTTCACAGCTTTCTAAATAATTCTGCCAGCTATACTAAAGCTCACTTCTTTTATCTTACATTTCATTGGGCAGTAAATAATGAAGGAAATTTAACTATGAACATCTCCCTTCTTATTATCAAGTAGAAAATGCAAGATAGTGAAAAATTATTTGGTATGGAAAAGAAAACGAAAATATGCTTGAAGATTTGGTCATATGCACAACTACTTACAGTATTGTCCAAAGACCAGACAGAAAAACAGAGTGAGATATATCAATTTTTTAATAGTGATAGCAGTGTTTGGAATTTCACTCTCTATGGTACTGTGAACTGAATAGCCCTGGTTTTTATGCCCGTGGAAGTTGTGGAACGTACAACTACTTGTATCAATGGCTTTCATTCTCCTCATCATTTTTTGCTCAACAGACGTAAAACCTCAACTTTTCTCTGGATTGAATTTCCAACCATACTCTGCTCCTTCGACGGTCTCAAGACATTCTTCGTCAAGTCTGGCAACCACACCAAAACAAGAGGATGAGAAGGGGTCTTCAGTGGCATCGGGTGGTTCCTCAGAGCACAGTGTCTCTCAAGACCACTCTCGGCCAGAGGGGTAAGTGTTCACAATTGTATCCTTCAAGAGCATCTTGTTTCTGCCATTTTAGATGATTCATGAATATTGCCGGCTCGTTCTGTCTCTTTTGTAGTTTTACATTCCTTAACCGCTTTTGCAAATTTGGTGATGTATATAAGTAAATGAACAACAGAAAACTGACCGGGAGGTTAGGAAATCCCAGCAAAAAAGCAAAACTTAAGCTATATTAGGGATTGCCACCATCTTAGGACTGAATCGCTCAGCTGGTAGAGCCGCAGGGCTTGTAACCTTGAGGTCTCTGGTTCGAATCCTATTATAGCCCAAAATTTCTTTGCCCAATTCCAAGTTGGTGATATAACAGAATGTCAGGAAACTTAAAAGGCATGTGATGTTCATCTAATGTAGATCTTGATGGAAGCATAAAGAAATATATAACATTTGTAAAAGCATATGCGATAGAATCTGCCTGTCAGAGTGTTTGAAAGGTAAAATGACAGTCTCTCTTTTTAACACTAAAAGTGAGAACTCATCTCGACTGAAAGTGTCTGGAATGAAGAAAGTATGGGGTAAATCTGGGTACATCAAAGGAGAGAAGACGAAAGTCAGAGATGATGTCACCGAGTCCTCCAAAGAGAAACCTCCACCAACCTCTGCAAGCTCATCCTCACCCCCATTTAAGGTTTCTGAAACATTGTCTTCTCCTGTTCAGGTATTGTGCTATACATTAATGTGTTAACATTACACATTAACAGGGGATAGTTTATATGTGTATTTCACTGAAGAGTTGTTTAAATGGAGAGGCCAACACTATCAGCTTAGTTAGTTTGTTGAAAACGCTGTTTGGGAGAATTTGCTCGTCATGATCATCTTCCACCACAATAACACAGAGAATAATTTATCCGGTATCGCATAGTAAAATGCTTTGCAAAATGGTCAAGTTGCTATACAAATGTAAAGGAAGTGTAGCAGTTAACTATACACGTACCATAGTATTCAAGAGAGACACCTCAGAGCCTTTGAAATGAAGCACAAAATATAAAACACTAAAAAAGAAGACGGCAACTTCGTAGGTCTGAATATTGCTATAGCAAACTTTAAAACGTATTTCGTGATGATCATTTTATATTCTATAAATTAACATATTATGCTTTGTTTTTATTGTAACTTCAGTTTTAAAACTTCTGTTATTATATGGGGCAATATTCAAATGCTCTAGCAAGAATTTCTTACTTTGCAAATCGTCCGTCATTTTAAATGAGCCGTCATACATTTCATGACTGTGTGAAGCAGGCGCGGCGGAACGGAAAAATTATTGGGGGGGCTAATGTGTGGAGACTATCTAAGCGGAGCGCCACCATCGGTTGGCGCGGAGCGCACAAGAAAATTTTGGGTTTTTTCAAACCCCCAGATGGCCGGAAACGGCACTTCCCGAGTGTTTTATGCTGCGAATACCTGGCCCTAAAATATGGGTCTCAAGCCTGCAATTTCTCAGATTGCACGTAAAGTCTGTAAAAACATTGTAATTTGTATATTCGATGGTGTTTTAAGAGAGTAGCTATTACTCGTAGTGTACTCACAAAGACGTTTTTGAGTGTAGTAAGGGCAGTGGCGGGGCTAGGGGTATTGGTCGGGGGGGCAAGAATGGTCTGTAGGGGCGCTTTCGACACTATCTAAGCGGAGCGCCACCACAGGTTGGCGCGGAGCGTACAGAAAATTTTTGAGTAAAGATACTCCCGAGATTGCAGGAAATGACCCTTTCCGGGGCCTTGCTAATTTGCAGATAAACGGAGAATAAATAGGTGTCGTCGCCATTTTGTCGGAAAATACACCGACAGAATATGACAAATGTCAATAGGTATATGAGAGCGCAATAAAATAGTCAAAAATCGCGAATAAGTAAAAAGTAGTGAAAAGCTGAAAAGGGCGCCAGCAGTCCATTTTACACCTATAGAGTATACGTGTGCATCGGACAGATCGACAAGTATGCATTGAAAAATGGGCAGATGTACGTTTCGGAGCCTTGGTAAATATTGGGGGGGCTAATCAAGCATTTGCCCCCTCAACTTTTTTATTGGGGGGGCTGAGCCCCCCCAAGCCCCCCCGGTTCCGCCGCCACTGGTGTGAAGTAATCATTAGATTTGACTATGTTTAAATATGACCAGTAAATGTTATAACAAAGCCTCATTCTTTTTAGAGAGGATGTGGTTTCTTTCATGAGGATTGCATTGTGAGTGACCAAATGGGACATACTCTTATTCTTTGGTGGTTTGCATGACAGTATTACTCAGAGTTTGAGGTATATTTTTGATTGTTATTCCCACTGCACACTGATACTTGAATGCATTATTGGACAAGATCAAGTTCCTGAAACAGATTCTGCTGTCCACCAAAATCACACCAAATATAAATCACACCAATTATAAATCACACCAAATATTAATCACACCAACTATAACGCAATGAAACAATAAGTTCAAGTGTGTGTAAAAGAAGTCTGAATACATTACATTAAATCTGTGGGACACACAATCTTTTAGATTTGAGTAAATTATGGTCATTAAACTCACAACTATGGAATAGCTTGGTGGTCGTAACTACTCAGATGTATCCTACTGTATATTGATTGAGGGATATACAATACTGTACCAAATCATGTAGCTTAGGTCAGTTGCGTAAACACTGCTTAAGATGTCATATCATCTGGGGAGAGGGGTCTAAGAGGAGGGGTGGCACATGTGAAATGGTGTCACATTTTTCAATTTTTGAGAGAATGAGACAATGGTGAAGAATTTTGGACTGTTTAAGAAACCTTAGGTTGAACCACACATTGGTTTTCTATATTTATTGACTGTACACTAGGCTTTGTAGAAATATTCTGCCAGTGGGGGGGGGGGGGGGTTGGGGGCTTTTATTCTGACAGATAGCTACCTCTAAAGTATACATGGCTGCACCCCTTAGAAATAATGCTAAGCTAGAATTCAGTTCAATTGCACCTGTAAAGGAAGATACTTGTTCTCACTGTGTAATGTCATTATCATATTGCATTTAGAGGGCATCGTCTTTATTTCCAATACAAGTCACTGCCTAAAACATCTTATCTTACAGTTAAACGATACAATAGCCACAACAAGCAAGGATTTTGGAGGCTGGGAGAGGAACAGCTTCAAGACAGAGGAGGAGAACAAAGCAGAAGAAGATCCCGAGATGAAACAAAAGAAAGACCTTGCCCAGGCATTGTTTGGAAATGCCCGTCAATACATGCACAAAGTTAGTCAATTCATTTGCTCCCTGGCTGTAAAAGGTGTCAATGAGTCAAGAAGAATCATTAATGTTTGTTTTTATAGACTTTACAAAATGGATACATATGATAATTTTGTCAGTCTTGAAACATGACACAATGGTGATTGCGGTTGCAGTTTTGATGGTGGTCTCAGGACTTGAAAGGGTTCGATCTGCCAAACGTTATATAAAAAATATGACAATTAACGCAGTGTTGATGGTGGTCTCAAGACTTGAAAGGGTTTGATCTGCAAATGTTCTATGAATAAATATAACAGTTAATGCAGTGTTGACGGTGGTCTCAAGACTTGAAAGGGTTTGATTTGCAAATGTTCTATAAAAAATATGACAGTTAATACTACGTAGTGTAATTACTGTTTTAGTATGCTGTATCGGTTTGTATGTTTGTATCGATTTGCACTAGCAGCTGCAAGTCTCATCCTTCAACTTCGACCAATAACTCACCCAGATCAATCACCATGCAACAGGTGATCTTGGTCAACAGACTGCTTTCATTGGCCATACTCTCTGCTTTCTTTTTATTGTAAATAGTTTGTTAATGAAGTCACAAGAATAACCTGATTTTCATCATCATGTTAGGTGAGATACTTCTGTCACTGCATAGTTCTATGATCCAACTAAATATTTTCATCCTTCAAACAGGAAAACTTACCAAAGAAATCAGTGGCTGACAGCCAAACTGTGGACCTTCTTAGCATAAGCAATGACTCTGATGTTGCGAAGACTTCCTTCAACTCTCACCAGCCAGTGTTATCAGCCGGAGGTACATCTACGGACATCATTTCATTAGATATGCTACAAAAAACTCACGGTGGTACGGCAGAAAACGCAACCGAGTCATCCCAAGTTAAGGATAACCACAGTATTAGTTTGATGGATGATCCTCAAGTTGGGTCTGGGTCGTTGTTGGATCAGATAAGTAAAGATTCTGCAGCATTTACAGATGAAGGGAGCCACCATATACCCAGAGAATTTCAAGGTTATCCATCCTCTAAACAATTTGAACAACTCTGTACTGATGAGATGATGAGAGTGACCCTAGGCAAAGTATGGAAACCTAAAGAGTTGGTCATCGTTTTCTTTCTTTACAACAAGAATGCAATTCACAACTTCACAGAAGTGAAGGTTACTGCCAGTTTGCCATCAAGTCTTAAGGTGAGGGTTACAGCTGTTAATATTCAAAGTTTCAATTTGATACCACTTCTCTATTTTATCAGTAGATCAACAATAGAAAAATGACTGCAAAATCATAAACCAAAGTTTAGAGGAGCCAAAAGAAATTTAGGCACCTGACTGGCACCCATGAAAAATGGTCATCATTTGTTGACCGGCAATACCAGCTAAGGGTTAGATGGATCAGTTAGTGGACCACAGGGTTTGTGATCCTCTGGTAAATTGTTTCAAATCTCATACTAGCCAAACACAACTTTTCTTTTTCAAAAGTCTTAATGATAGCTGGATGGGAAATTGCAATGCCTTTTCCAGCCACTCTTTACACAAACAGCTGATAGCCATGTGATGTAGTAAGTGCTGAGCAGAGTAGGAAGTATAACATAACATATTTGTTGGTGCTTTAAGAGACCAGTAATAAAAGAAAGTTTGGGTGAGGGTTTGACCTTGGTAGAAGACACCACTTAAGTTGTAAATGATATCAGTCTAGTCATGACCTTTGTTATGTCTACTGACATCAGGCTCTATTAGTTGAAAATATTCACTTGGTACTTGAAAGAGTGTTGGGTTATAGGGTGGGGTAGTGTAGGGGGGGTGACAAGTATCTCACTGATTGAGAATATGAATTTGCCCCATATGTCAAGGAAACTTGAAATCTCTCCCTGAAGATGAAATACCCCCTAGTTGAATGCATATTTAATCATGCTATAAAGAAGATAAGTACCAGATGGGAGAGGTGAATTATAAAGAACAAATGACAAACTATGCAGGACAATGAAAAGTGAGAAGGTAGAAAGGCAGTAGTCTTGGCTGGACTATGGAGTGCAGTAGGTTAATCAATAGATAGGTGCAGCCCACCTGATATAATATTAAAAGCGGTAGAGGTACATGTTTTCCTGTAAAAACCCGAAATATTATGTTTTTGTATTTAAACATGATATCCCATCCACTGCAATTCTTACCCAGTAGAATACTGATTCTGTTCACAGTATACCCACACAGAGAGTCGCAAGCACTCAATGGAAGTCACTTCTGTGAATTCGCAGAGCTCCGTATCTCTCTACGTCAGCTGTACTTGCCCTAGTCCGACCTTAAATATGATGATGAGCGGTGAAGTGACTTACAGAGACCAAACTAAGACAACCAAAAGACTCTTCTTTAATACAGCTTTACCTGTTGCAGATATACTAAGGTGATGAAGTCAATGTTTGGCTAAAAGTCAACTCCATTCATTTGGGTATTTACTAACCATTGCATTGGGTTAACACATTATATGGATTATCACCAGAATTTGAAGTAAAGGATAAACAAAATAACTCTGGTGATATTGGGTATATATCAGTTAATAGTAAGAGAACATGTTCCTTGAACCTAGGTTAAAAATTTTTTTTTTATCATTCTTCTTTTGAGCCTGATATATAATGGTACCTCTGTATTGCTTTAAAGTTAAAACTTCCTTTATTTCCTGGAACCCCTTTCATTCCTCTCCAAAGTAATGCTTTTAAACCCTTTGTTTCCTACTGTCCTTGTAAGTATAGGTTTTCTTCTTGAATTTGTTTTTGGCCAAATTTTAGGTCTTGTTTATTTAGGGTCTAGAAGCTCTTGTGTACTGTTCATATTACTGTCTGCTGGTTATCACACTGTAGCCTGTCAGAAACATTGACTGCATTACTTTGCTGGGTGACATGTTCTTATATATGCAATTGACCTGTTATCTGCATCTGTATTTAAATGATTCATGAATATGCAAGTTTATTTTGCATTCACGGAACATTTGACCTGTTATCTGCATCTGTATTTAAATGATTCATGAATATGCAAGTATATTGTGGATTGATGAATATGCATTCGACCTGTTATATGCATCTGTATTTAATGATTCATGAATATGCAAGTATATTGTGGGTTCATGAATATGCATTTGACCTGTTATCTGCATCTGTATTTAATGATTCATGAAGATGCAAGTATTATTTTGCACATAGCAAGCATTTGTCTTTGAACTTTTCATCAGTTTAAGGGTACATACTACTACTATGCATCCTTACTGAGTGGTGCATAATACTCTGATGGCACAGAAGTATGTAAATATTTTGAAATACAGAAGTAAAGCTACATTTTCTGCTTTGAAAATAAATTCATAATCCTCAAGGGAGTCATTTATGATGATATTTATAAAATTCAGTCTTAAATTCATAGGATAACACTTAGGAAAACATACATCTGTCAACTAATAAAGACATTTTTACCCATATTGACCTCTAAATAGGCCACTCCATCTGAACACTGATGAGTTTGGTAGACAGTGGGGAGAACCTTGTCATGATGTCCGACTACAGGTGCAAGATATCACCAGGAACCTGAAGACATTGATGGATGGACTTTCCTCAAGTTTGCCATTTCATATTGTAGAGTTAAAAGGTAGGAAGACTATTTTGAACTATAAACTAAATTAGTAACTGTGAACCCCTTCATGTATTCATTTCTAAATGTATCCAACTGTCGTTATCTCTAACAAGATCTGTGATAAACAACTAGTGCTTGGTGGCTATAATGTATTTCTTTCACCCAAAATTGTGCAATCAAAATTGAACTAGTAACCAATCACTCTCCATGACAACAAAAATTTGATATGGAAGACAGATGAAAGTATGATGTAGGGTGATGTTAATGTAATAGAACTAACAAATAGTTTGTGTCCAATGTACTTGCATAGTGGGGCAATGAAGATAACAAAACTAATCTAGCTACTTTGAAATAGAAAAAGAGCATTGAAGAGATTACAATTGACTGAAATAAGTTTTTAATTAATTTTAAAGTATTTTTAGGTCCTTACAAGTTCTTCTATGACTACAGTATTTTCTTGGTATGTGATCCAACATGAGTAGTGTGTAGTGGAAGATCTGCTGGAGTTCTTTTCCTTGAAATAAACTGTATCTTGCTAGGATAACTTGATCGGGGCATTGTCAGCCGTACAAAAAAATGGTTCAATATAACATGAAATTTAGTTGTCTGAGACAACTTGACAACCCTTATAAATGATCCTTAGAAGTGTGAAGGGAAGTCAAGAGGGATATTGATGCTAGTGAGTATGACTTGTGATGGAGTGAATTGGTCCAAAGGGTTAGCAGTCAGTGGTACCAAGATTGGGGAGGAGAGATGGATTGCAACCCAACACACAAAACCAGATCAATACTTGTTGATGTTATTAACAGTCCATTCTATAGTTTTCTGTGAGTTGTTGTGCCTTTCTGCAGATGTCCATAGTTAACTTCTATTTGCTAACCTTCTCTGTTTCTCTCTCTCTTCAGGTGATGAAGGTCTAGCTACCATTTCTCTTCTGCAGTCAACAAATTGTCTGGTTCACTTTAAGCTACAAAATCCAGTTATGAACATTTGGATCAAGTCGAAGAGGAAGATTTTATCTGACGTTGTTGGTGAAATAACAGTGAAAGCTTTAAAAGAAAAGAGGTAGTACCAAACTATGAAATACTTTGATGATGCGGGAGAGAGGATGGAGGATGTTTGCTGGATTCACTGTCACAAAAAAGAGAGAATAACTTTCAATATGTTTTCCCTGCTTAGAGGTTGAGATATAGAGAGGAATGTGGATTCATCACAGTTTTACTGACTTCTGGAAATTGCAATTTAGATCTTTTTTATGCAAAATGCAAGATAGATATAAAACACTATTCTTTAAAGACATATGCAAACTACTAGACCAAAGAGCTGTGTTATAACAGGCAAACTTACTGGTCTAGAAGCCTATTTCATGTGTTCACACTAATTAACCACTTTGAACGTCAGCCAGCTGATATGATATTTAACTTTGACTTGACCCCTTCATCAGGGAAGGGATGGGGGGGATGTGATGGGGGAAGCCGCAGATTGCTCGCTCAATAGACATCCCACCTACCGATTCCAAGGACTCCAAGTGATGCCCTGATAAAATGCTTTGTTCAATTACATCCTTTAGTGAATGCTGCCTTGCTTTAAGTATCAGGAAGCATGCAATGGGTACAACTGTGTCAGTATGTTAGAAGAGAAACTTACTCCCATCCACTGAAGTGAGACAGAAAATTTCTTTGGTTTCAAAAAAATGATCTATGACAATTAATATTTGTTGCAAAACTGCCTTGCCACTGCTTTAGGCAGCAGATATTACCCTGCTCGAATATTTATTTTATTTTTAGGATTCTGTAGTATGTTGTATACAACTCTATGCCAAAGCAGGAGCTGAGAAAACTCACAAACCTGTATGTTGGCTTGCAGTACACTGTATATCAGGAGCCCATGTTGTTAATATCATCTTCAACTAAATAATTTTTTCTGCAATGTGGAGAATTGAGGCAAGTGCTGTGTGAAGATGTAAAACACAACTATATATGATCAAATGAAGCAATTTTTAACATGGGCGGAATATTTAAATTGTATATTTATTTCCTTTTACAAGAGTATTAATTATATGAATCATCAGTATAACTGATAACATGATTGGATGAAATTTTAAAAATCCACAGAAAAGTATCTCATCAACATTATTTATACTTTTTTGTCTATTCGGATTGAGTCTTCATAGTAATAGGATATGAATATTACATTCTGAGACAGTCGATTGAGTTAAAACTGATGGACTAGGATAAATTGTGCATATCACGGAGAGTAAAATCATCCTTTTATCAGTATTATCCCAAAATATGCTAGAATGAGTAAAACAGGTCAATCATAGTAGGCTATGGGTAAACTTTGCATCATCCAAAAGAGCTTTACCCTCAGAAACTGATACAGGTAGTCAGAAGAGCCAAATTATTTCATTTTGAAAGTGTTTAAGTCATACAAAATGTTTAAATATGTAAATATCAAGAAGGATGGTCTACATACTTATTGCTGCTAGCTATGGTTTGCTCAGTATTTTCAACATACATTCCAACAGTTGATCAAAATCAGAGTTGTTTGGGTTATTCTCATCAAATGAATCTCCTGAAAGATCAGGTTTTAATCTGCTAAAATTGCAAGAAATATAACTTTGGAACAGTGCTTTCCTGAAAGGTTCATAAGCTTCTGAGCTAAGCAGTGACATTGAGTAGTGTAACAGAAGACAATATTTAAATGGTCTCAGAGACTGGACATTCCTGTAAAATGCTTTATTGAAGTGTGAATTCGACTGACCATTATTTGGTTTCTCATGTATATTTCGGCCAAATTGATATCCCTTAAGGATGGGTTGGTTTTGACATGTACACAATAATGCCTTCATTACTTTTGACAAATCATTGTTTGACAAATACAAGCCCAAACTAGCATTGCACCAAGCAAGTAATGCTTCTGATTTTGGAGACTGATAACCTGTTTCTAAGGATAATGTTTTTTTGAATGGTTCGCAAATTAAAAGTAACACCAAGAGAACTAGACTGACATTAAGTTTTCATCCCTTTCTTTAATTTATTTTAGATATGTTTGTCCACCATACAAAATCATTAATTTACCTGATTAATATTTGAAATTTACCATCCCCACCCCACTCCCAAATTAAAATAGCTCAACATTTCAATGACATAATTTTCTTTGATCTTCATACTGTAAGTTGTTACAGTGCTTAATCGCATATATATGTTACACCAGAAAGTATATTCTACCAATGGTTACAGAATTGATGCACAATCTGGCCCACCAACACTTAAAAGTATGACCCTGAATCAAGACAGGTTGAATCCCTATCCCCCTACCCCACCTCCCCTACACTGGTGTATTATCAACTGTGTCTATGAATCGGTTAAGTCCAAGTGCTTGACGTTTGAAGCAAAGCACATAGCTAGAAATCTAAACTTTTCCTTGAAACTAAGCAAGAAACTTAAATTATTGCTACCGATACTTTACTATAACATTAAATTCATTTAAAATGAACATTTACCTATCATCTATCACCTTTTCAAGGTTTGGGAAAAAGCGATAACCAAGAAATTTTAGAGGAATGTGGTTTAAAGGTTTTCCTTACAGATGCGTAACTAGATAAAGGCACTTTGAAAATTCCACATGCTGGCTGCAAATACATTGGTAGAATATTGGAAACACAAATTAAATAAATAACGACATACTTTACCATAGAGTGCATAATGGTAACTTGGTATATAAGATGACAGCAGAAACACCCAATCATAAAAGGCATAAGATGGATACATCTAGGTTTTATTTATTCTTAACTTCCAATAATATAAGATGGAGTAATAACCTCAGGAATGACCAAAGTCAGCGTATAGAGGTCTTTCTGTTAAAATAATGCACGAGTTCTTTATTTACCTAGAAAAGGCAAGATCTAAGACCATCACTGTTACAAAGATGCTGGACTTTCACCCACTGATCCTAAAACTTGTTTCAGACTTTTCACAATCACTTACAAATGTTGTGCTCTGTTTTTCTTGAATTTTGGCTCTAATTTAAGCAGGTTGTTGCAGTTTTACAATTCAAATACACTTGCTTACAAATAAATCAATAATTTTTATCAATGTTTCAACAAATGTTTGAAATATTAAGCAAGATCTGTTCAAAAACATAATCGATACCTTCAAACAGTCAAGACGGTCAACAATCTGCTGTCATCTACCGAACCGAGCATACTTTTCAGAAAGAATTGAAACAGGTTGGTTATCGTCATTAACTGATAAGTCAAATTATCAGCTAGTCGTACTTTTGTTGGCGAGGATAAATACTCGGTTTGGTTTTTATTAAGGGAACCTTGCACTATAAACTTATTGTGAAACTGTTTGCTTGTGAGATCAATAACTCTAAAAGGTTAGAACTGAAATGCAATTAGTAGCTTTAAATCACTCCTGTAACTTATTTACCAGTCTATGTTAGGTCACCACCGCTCACCAAAGCCAATTTCAATATCTATGTACTTGAGAATCAGTGACTCAAAACAAACTATGTTTCCTTAAAATATTTATGTTCACTCTTTAATGTTTATTTCAGCAAAGTTGACCCAATTTCAAAACCAATTCTGATATTTTAATCGTTAATTTTGGAAATAACGTTTCTCTTTGTAAGTACTTCTGTTGTGTGATCTTTTCAAAACAGATCATAGAAATAATCAAGGCCCTGTCCCAGCTCCCATATAGAGACTCCAGTTCCAAGTTCTTTGGCCAACTCAAGTCTAGCGTTAATTGACTGCAGAAGAAAAGGAATAAAGACAGGTTTGGAGATAATGTTTGGTATGAAAGACTGCCATCACCATCAGTCACCATGACACAGACCTGGCAACCATAGGCGTAGGGGCCTAATTTGATTCTGTGTTATTACCCTTCCATATTGGATATAAATATTGGGGAAGTTGTTACAATAATAATAATAAGTTTAACCATTGAAAAACACTTTGCAAATTATTTTTCTTTCAGTAGGTGACCAATAAAATCAATCAGCATGTTGCCCGAATTTTCACAAAAGTTTTGGTTGGGGGGCTGCAGCATCCCCCAGCCCCCCTCCCCCCGCCTCCTACGCCTAAGCAGTAGCAAACTGTCTTTCACAACAATATGGAGATTCACTGTTTTTGATTAATACAAAATAGAGAGAGGGGAAAAGTGTGTGAGTGTGGAGAGGTGTGGCAGGGGGAGCAAGCACCTAGGTCAATACCAACTGGCAATATGTGCAATTTTTCTTTGGGGGGGAGGGGGTAAATCCCTGTCCTTCCAGCTATTATGATTATTTTGCTAAAAGGACAGGGAAAATGTTTCATATTTCATCTGAATAAAATTCTTCAAAATAGAAACAAAGTAATTCTTGGGTTTCATCTCACTAAATCATAAAAACCAGTGAAATATCCTACATTTAAAAAAATCTGTAAAAACTCACCATTAAGGATGGATAATATACTTTATGAGATCCTGCAGCAGTTCTGTGACAAATAAAAAAAATCACCAATGACAATGATTTTTTTTTTAAAGTATTTTTTCCAAATCCATTTGTTTTTCAATATTTGCCACATATCACATACAATAATGAGTGATTGTCTGTGAACTATACAAGGCTCATCTCTGGCAGGCAGGCAGCACCAGCAAATAACTGTTGGCCTAAAACTTGAGAATGATAGCTTTAATAGTAGATTGAGTGGGTTTGGCCAGAGGGCACTTAAGTCACTAGATCCCATTTTGATGTTCCATTTTTGCTTGTATATTATTAAATGGAGAATACAATTTATCTTTTCCACAAGGTCATCAATTGACCCTGGGTGCCAGGGTTGTAACCCCCCCCCCCCCACCTCTCAATCCTCTCCTGTTCTTATAATCTTGTCAGGTCTGCTTGTACTAGAGGTTACAGGCTTAAATCCTGATTTAGTCAAAACAAATTGCTGGTCGGTCTTTTTGGTTATGCTTTGCCACATATTTAACAGAAACGTTCCATAAATAGAGATCAAGATTCTTTGTAAACTTCATAATAATAATAATAATTTATTCTTATATAGCACTTTACATCAAAAAATGATCTCAAGCACTTCACAAAATCGCATAAAATATTACAACTTAAAAATAATACAGCCCAAAAATATTGCATCCTAAAACTTAAAAATAAATAAATATCTTAACAATATTTATTAAAGCAATAAAATTTAGAAATTAAAGACGAAAGCAATAAAATATGAAAGCATTACCATGTTTTGTTCCATTTTAGCAGCAAATACTTTATTATTTCCTTTAGAACCGCACTCGCGTCAAATGAGAAACTAACTGTTTATACTTACTTGTATTCAAAATAGTGTTCCTTCGATTCTGAGTCCCATTTAAGTTTATGTTTTTTCAGTAATTCTAAATATCTGAAAACAAACAAAGGGATTTGTAAAACACTTTATTGCAAAAGTTCTTCAGTTACATTTGTTAGAATTGGTCTATACAAAGCCTTCTCAACATTTTCAAATACTGTTGTGACACAACTTCAATTGAGCAAATTCAAATGACTCCCAACTTTTGCTTCACACTAAACAATGTCATAATGATAACTGGATGTCTGTAGAATGACTAACCTAACCCTGGAAACGTAAAGCTTGTCTGCATAACAACATTATGAATGCTTTTCTCTGCGTATGAATGTTCTTTCATCGATAAAGCTTGTGAAACAACTTTCTTGTGAATTAACATTTGAAATGATCATCTTGTTTCTTTCTTTCCTTCTTCTCTTTCTATGATATACAATATTAGTGAAGCTGTTCACGCTGAGGGCGTTGTGGTCAAATGGTTAAGGCAGTGGACTTGTGATCTAAGGATTACAGGTACGAGCCCTGGCCAGATCATTGCGTTGTGTCCTTGGGCAAGGCGCTTTATCTCCATTGCCTCTCTTCACCCAGGTGTATAAATGGGGACTTGCGAGGTAACTTTTAAATATAGTTGCATGAGCCGGTTTGTGGCTGCACCCTATGGGAAGTCCCCCGGGGGACACATGGTTGTGATGCACTGTGGTACCCCAGAAGAGATTGATTGAATTGTGCACACTTTGGTGTGTAGGTGTGTCAAGTTACCAATAACCAGGGTGGTAAAGTCATGTGAGAGGGCCTTGGCTTTGAACAAGACTGTAAACCTAAATAAATAAATAAACCTCCTTTCGGCAAACCCTGAATACGAGTGAGACAATAAAGTTTAGATGGAACTGGAGTGGATTTGAATTGAGCAAAGTTTAGAACTGAAGTACAACCTTAGTATTAACCTATTAACAGCATGACATTTATCCATTAACATAGTCGTGGTAATTTATTCATAATTTAATTGCAAGTGACAATTCAAGATAGTACTTACTTTGATCCTATAACAGCTTCTCCTGAGTGACTGCTGAAGTCATATCCATAGAAGTTTAATCCAAGTAAAATTTTACTCCTCCTCGGGCCCGCTTCAGGCGCAATGGCTTCCACGCATTGTTTGACCCAGGAAATTGGAGAGTTAGGTCCAGGTCTGAGTTAAGGCAAGCGATAAATAAATGAATTTAAATATACAATGATTTCAAATCTTCTCATTGACAACATTTTCTCTCTTGTCCAAACTTCAAAACTGTTTGCACTTATGACTACACTTAACTTGCTCATAAATACACACAAACGTAACACCCTGTGGACACATATTAAGTGTGTCTGAAGTACAAGGGCAAATTTTATCAAACAGTAGTCTAATTGTCTCAGGTGACCAAATTTCTGTTTGGACAAACAAAATCAGCTTTGGTTGTCGTCCAGTGGACCACTAGATATATTAACATCAATATCAGATTGCATTGTTACTGTAATCCTCCCAGACAGGTAAAGAAATGATACAATTGGTATTGCCCTCCGTCTCCCCCTATGGTCCACCCCAAGAGGGGTTGTAGAGGCCAAAAGCTGGTATTCTATTCACCATACCTGCACATCTCTTCTACAGTGTACATGTTAATCATTCTTAGTTATTTGTTCCTGTACGAGAATCAAAAAGGGAAGGAAAAGCCCCCCCCCCCCCCCAAAAAAAAGATGGCCTGAGTACAGTATGCACAGTAGTCCATGGGACATACAGTAAATAACATTTCTCGATGCAGCTACTGTATGCAAAGGCAAAGCTGAAAAGGTAGTGGAGTTTTCCTGGGCCAAAGGGCTACTTTGATATCTCATAGACAAATCTTCCACTATTGCACTGGAATCTACATACCACGGACATCTCTAAGATGGAGTTTGGAAGGTGAGTGATTTTGAAAACTGCTAAGAGAATGGAATTGGAGATAAAGAGAGCAAACAGATTCCAAAATGTTTTATTACTTACAGAAAACTAGCTAAGTACCACAAAGATATAATTATATACATTTGCCATCTTCTGGATAGTGAATTAAAACATGATTGAGGCATACATATGTATGTATGTGTGTATGTATGTATGTACCTTTGGCTACTGGAGTAGTCGTAGGTCATCAGACTAAATCCGTCCACCACGGCTGAGAGCATCTCAAAGTCATCAGCAGTGAAAACACCTGTAGCGCTTGACCTTTAAAAGCAAACAGAGAAAGCCTCGGTCCCACTTTAACCCATCTTTACATTAGGAATAAACTGATATATTAATAGACATCATTTTACCATCTCATCCGATAGATGCCAGTTGCCTAAACAATTGGGTGGGGGAAGGGGGGCAGGAGGGGGCATTATGGTTAAATGGGTAAGGCAATGGGCAATTGGATTACAGTATGGAGTCCTGGCCAAATCATTACGTTGTGTGCTTCCGCAAGGCATCATTACTTTGTGTGCTTGCGCATGGCATCATTACGTTGTGTGCTTGCGCAAGGCATGTTATGTTGATTGCCTCTCTTCCACCTGGTGTATAAATAGGGACCTGCCAGGTAACTTGTAAATGTAGTTGCAAATACCAAAATTTTTAAGTCTTTTACGACATTTACAAGAAATCATGTTGTGAAGTTGATAGATATCTATGTTTGCAATGAGTCATGACTTGAGTAAAACTAACTTTCAACAGTCACATGACTCACAGATGTGTGTCAGGAAACCCACCGGTAATGACTCGACACGAAAGTAAAAATATGTGACTAGTTACGACTCTGAGAGACACATACTTCGTGACCTTCATTGGCTACCTGTCAAACTGCGTATTGATTACAAGGTACTCCTGTTAACCTTTAAATGTATTCATGGTATTGCGCCACACTACTTGGGTGAACTTGTTCAAAGTTATACCCCAACTCGCCATCTGCGCTCTAGCACCCAATCATTGCTCTCTATGCACCCTGTGTCCATTAAATCTTATGGCGAGCGATCTTTCCAGTACTCCTCAACCCTCCTTTGGAATAAAATCCCACTCAGCATATGAACATAAAGAACGTCGTGTCTGTGTAGATGTTCAAAACTGTTTTGAAGACACACCTGTTTTCATTGTTATAATTGTTATGTTTACTCTTATTGTGTATTGTGTACATATCTTTCACTTTCTTTTGTACAGCCCGGCGAGACTTTATTGTAAGTTGTGCTATATAAGAACTGTTTATTATTATTATTAGAGCATTACAGAATAATCACTATATGAATGTGTGTGCAAACATACCCAGGCTGGAGGGGAGGCGGTATTACTACGTAAAATGTCATGGTCTCCTTGTGGAATTCTTCTGACATATCAATCAAAAGGTGAATGAGATCACTGTTAAAAGAGAATCAAAATTAAAGTGGGATATATTGAATCAACTCTCGATTGAAAACAATTTAAAATTTTCACTGAATTCAAACTAAAACCTAACGAAGGAATTAACCAAAGTAACCAAATTAAATTCTTAACATGATTGCTAGTGTACTTTAAGCTCCGTGACATGCATGTAGGAAGATAAGGATTTGACTTTCAATTTAAGTATCACATTTTTTATCTCACTCAAATATGTTAAAGATAGTTAGTTGACAAATCCTATTATGATCATGAATACCTACCATCATGAATACCTACAGAGATTTAACCAATCTGTAAATGCTCAGGTAATGGGCACACATTCTTTGATACATTCTTAATCAATAGTAATCATCTTTACAAGCTACTTTCATCAAAATTAATTCAGACTTTGCTGTCTGTAGATGCTTCATGCATTGATAACTCACAACAGTAATTTCCTAAATGTTGATAAACTTACAGTTTTCTTTGGCCTCCCAGTTGGTTCCATATCTCCACCACAACACCATCAAAATTATTTTTCTGGCATAAATTGCAACAAAGGAAACATCAGTGAAAACAGCTTTCTATTTAAAGAATGTTTCAGTCTTCGGACCACTTTAACCAATACTAAACTCAATACATCGACAGAATACCCTCACCTGATGTCATAGTAGCAAGTAAATAGATATTTTGTTATATATTTATTTATTTGAAAATAATCCAAACACAGATTTGTACTGGTACCAACTGACAGAGATGAAGCCACAGATTTGTTATAAATGGAATAGCCCCATCGTTTTGATGAATATTGATCAGTTGAAATGATGAAGTTCCATACATCTCTTGTCACACCAACACATTGTGATGTCACAGATTTACTGTGTCTGGGCTATAGAAAAGATTACCAGGGCCTCTTCCTGAATCCTGTCCCAATAGCCAAAGAATCAATTTGACCATATAATCCCATCTATGGTGAGCACATACAGACTGTATGGGGCAACTCAAATGTGGCAACCAGGACTTGTTGTACACATTTGTTTTATAAATTTTAATTAATAGACATTAAAGTATGAAGATCACAAGAAAAATGACAAACATGACACACCCAATGTTTTACTAAGCATGTTCACCAGACTTCAAATGAATACAATACAAGGTAGGATGATTTTCTGAAATATGCAATTGAAATATCTACATATAGAATATCCTATAAACTCACTTTGTAAAAGTTTACTGCTGCAATTGACAATGCTTGAATTTCTTTCTCTGATTCAAAGACTTCAACATAATCTCTACCAGTCCATCCATCAAATAATAACCTTGGAGCTGTTGCAAAACAAAAAGTGGCAAAATGGATAGGTTTATAAGACAGAAAGATTCATTATTTATATTATTTAATCTTCAAGAAGCTACACAAAATCCAGTTATTGTAAGGAGACCTGGCAATGGAAGTGGTTGGGGGGGGGGGGGAAGGAGGAGGAGGGGCGTAGGACAGTTCCTCCACTAAATAAAAAACATCTGGCTAACGATAAAGTTTGAATATCATTAACTTTCAGAAGCTTTCATTTGTTTTGACTGAATTACTTGTAAACACAGCACTACCAGACAATGCATCTCACATCATTTGAATGGACCAACTGGTTGTTCACACCATTCCTCTTGATCTACTTGAGTGAATAATCTACATTGTACATAAACCTTATTATGTATTACGCTGCCTAAAATTTGACTAAATTAGCAGAGGGCCTGCTTTGTCCCTGTTTTGACGACATTGTATTCATTGCATGGGAAATGTACTAAAGAAATCATCAGTCATTGGGTGTTCTTCTCATTGTTGTTTCTAAGCAATGGCAGATTAGCACAGTAGTATGATCTTAATATCAAGCATTCAAATACAGGGATGCCTATATAATTTACATGCTTCTATTACCTGACAGCTATTACTGCTTATCATAGTATGCAATTACCTGATGCTCTTACCTGTCAGAACATATGTCAACACTTACCTACTTCCACCTTCCTTTTTCCATTCTTCTTAACGTCCTTGACCCAACCTGATCAAAGTTCACAAAACAAGGTTTGAAATAAAAAAAATTACGAGGTTTTGCACAATCTGTCTTATTATCACAGCAAAACATACAGTATGAAGAGGCCCCCTAGCATACATGTCTTCCAAATAAACCACAACCTCGTTAGGAATATAGGAAATATCCCTAGGAAATGTTCTTGTTTGTGACAGAAATATGGAATTAAATAGATTTAATTGAAATGCACTTAGTAAAGGATGTAATCTTACAATTAAGCCTAACTGTGATAATAAGGTGTACATGTATCCTGAGCTATACATGTTCATGTTTGGCTTAGCATAAATGTATCCTAAGAAATACATATTCATGTTTGGCTTAGAATGTATGCTAAATGGGGCCAGGATTTGAAGTGTGAAAGTGGGGGAGGGGCAAACCTGGGAGAGGGGTCTAAGGGGAGGGTTTGGATTTTATAAAGCTCCTATATGTAATCTTGTGCAATATTTATAGGTTACTTCCCAGTACTAGTTGTGTATTTGAAATGTAATCATGCCATCTGCATGAAAGTGTTGCCGTATTCATTAAGCGAAATGAAAAGTACCACATGGAATTAAATAAGAATTGTCACATTTGGTCGATCTGCTATAGCCTGTGTAATGACATTATGAATAAGATAAAAGTATCGTAGAGTGGTCAGTATTGTCAATCTAATTACTCACCGGTCTGGGGAAAATTAGGGGGGTGGGGGAGTTTTGGAGTTTTTTTCTCTCTACCAAATGAAAGTTAATGAGTAGTATGTGCATTGGATTCTATCCTTGTTATTTTGTTGCTCCAATAATTTTCATACTATTATTACATTATTAGTCACATGTATGTTACATGCAAACAGATTTTATAAACTTAACTTAATGAGCTTATCTTTGGTATGGTTATGTAGATAGTAAAGATTTATCAATACACATTCTGGCCCGAAGAAGACAGTGCAAGGCAACAGGCCACAATTTCTTTCTTTTATTTGTTGGGGGAGGGGTTCGGGGGGGGGTGGTGGTGGGGATATATCCACCAAACTAACCTATTTCTGGATTTTAGTTTTGCTTGAAAATGTGGTTGGGGAATGTACGATTCATTAATACATATACTTGACATTTGGGTGAATCTGTCTGCCCAATACAGGAAGCCTCATGTTACTTTGCAAAGGAAATTTACCCCAAAATTTGTAGAGCTGTAGACCATAGCCTTCTTAGCCTGGCCCATTTTAGAAAGAGCCAAGGCTCTTGTTATGTAAATGTGACTCTTGTTATACAAATGTCAGTAATTCTTGCAGCAAGCCACTTCAAATGAACCATAGCTCTGATACAAACATGAAACTAACCTTTATCGATATCATGGCCTCCATTGACGGCAAATACCCCTGGAGCTTTCCTAATTATTTGTAGCCAGACAGGAGATATAGCGCTGAACTTTCCTCCAAATATTTTGGCAACGTCATAACCGTGTCCATTCCACTGAAAGTGCATGAACATTCATATATATATGTAGACATTATAGACAATGTGAAATTAGGGTAAACTAGTAACATTTCAGGTCAATTAAAACCTTAGTTATGTTGTTTGGATAAATTCTCACAGTGTCCATTACATGCCTGAGAATATTAATTATGTCAAGTAAGCAAGCTCATCAATTTCTGTGTCTCTTACCTCACATTCTTGCAATATAGGAGTAAAGCTTCTTCGAAAATTTTTTTGAAACATGCAATCCCCAAAAATATGTTATTCAACCAAATTTTCAAAAATTGTCAGCTCACTGGTTGCAGCCGAAGCAGTTGTACCACTGGTGCACTGCAGTTGTGAGCTATAAATAGTTCTTATTTCTCCCAGTAAGTGTCATTGTTATCATTGATAAACTAATTTAAAGAAAATGCTTCTTCTGGCTTTCCAGCCACTACTTCATACACTTTTTAATCCTACAGCATCTTTAACTAGTCAGACTGTTGTCTATTTTGTTCGTTTGTAAGTTACGTACCGGAGTAACGTATCCCAAGACATCCCCGGGGAACAGTTTCTTCTCCAAGTTTATAGAGCAGTAGTTTGCATGTTCACCAATCACCTCCTTAGCTTTTGGAGTCTCGGTCACCAGGCCTCGCTCAATGACACTCTTTTTGGATAGCTTCACTTCCTGTATGATGAAGAAGAAGAAGTTGAGGTATAACATCCTTCGTGAGATTCTACAGTATGTAATTTACATGAGAGGTATGTTACTGCGCACTTATAAACATCCATATAGATTAAACATTTGTACAATTATGAATGCAGCTCTATTGGTTACAATCTTCTTTGTACTGTCAAACCCACAGGCATAGGTTTGTTTCCCAACATCATTATAAAAGAATGCACATGTATTTGAAACATTTCAGCAAGTCCACAAAATACCTGATCGGACAACCAGAATGCATTTCAAACCGGATATAACTTGATGGATGGATTGTGTAAAAGTTAGACTATTATGTGGGCAATATGTATGGTCTTCTCCAGTGGAAAGACAATAACTTCTTGTTTCATTGCAGTACAAATTTGTTATTGAAGAATAAACTCGACAAAGGTCCTCGGTCAGAAGCGAAATGACAAATGGTAAACTAACATACTGTATGTACCAGAGCCTCTCAAAAACACCCTGCTTTGATAGAAAGGAACAGTGTGTGTTAAATATCTCATCATCTCCATGAAAAAAACAAAGCATTTTATGGTAAATGTATGGAGCACTGTAAAATCTCAAGTAACTTTGTTTCATTTCCTCCGATGTCATGCCCACTATTCATGATCGAAACCCAGATTACTGTACCTGTACAGTAGTTTAAACTCAATCACCTGAAAATTAATGGTACACAACTACAGTGCATGGCTAGATATGAACTGTCCATGCTGGCAATCTTGAGACATAGATTTTGAAACATAACAACATTTTACTTCTACCTACTGTAGAGCAATACGCCTCTTGTAATCAAAATCGGTCATATGCTTTCAACCAATGGAATGGTGATTCGAGACATTTTTCTAGAGGTTTGCATATTCCATCTCTGCTGACCTTACTTGACCATTGCCTGCTCCCTCCCCCATCCCCATCCCCCCATAATAGAGCTCCTCCCCATCCCACCACCCCCCCCCTCAAAAAAAATAGGGGCTTATAGTATTCAATGGTGTGAGCATCTACATAATCACATCTTTTAAAGCATTATTTATTCCGCAAAAAATACCTTTTTTACCTGAGCCATCATTATGATGGGCCTCTGGAAATCAATTATAGCACATCTACAGGTCCACATATGTGAATTGTACCATTTAATGACATTTGCAGGGATATCATGTGATGTTTCTACAAGTATGTCTGTTGACCTCAAATGACCTTTCACCGACACAACCATTGTGGGGCATTATGATTTATAGTCTGATACACATGCATATGCAACTTTTCCCAATGAAATTTTCCATAATGGAAAGTGCTGAGGATTGGGTCGTGGAGGGAGGTTGGCATTAAATCCAGTCATCTACGTAAGTTTAGACTAGATTCTAAAACAAGCTAAGTCACACAGTACAATCCCAAGAACCAGTAGAAAGAAAGGGGAAAAGCACTCATGAATATGAGCAAGGTAATAGAACTGTTCTGAAGAATCATAGACGTACTGTAGCCTACTTGCATTTGTCTATATCTGTACCTTTTCATTGTCTTTTTGGGCTTTCTTATCTTTTGACTTCGGTGGCGATCCAGCATCAACCATGGAAACAAAGATTAGAAATAAAACTAAAGCCAATTTAACACTGCCTCCTGCTTTCATGGTTGATAACGCTCTAAATGTGAAGAAAAGAACATTAGAGTCAGATACGTAACTAGTTTTAAGAGTTATATTTATCCAAAAGATTTCCTGTCCAATATATTATATGTAGATGTCTGCTTGATTTAACATAGCCATTAGCCCGAGCCAAATTTTTCCTCCATTAAGATAATGCTTTTGTAACTAATGGAGCAAATTTAACCACAAGACTGTAACTTTATATCCCACTCAGTCTTGGTTGAGTGGTATCCATTGCATACACATGTATCAGTCTTGGAACTACTACATCATTGTTTATCATATTGACTATGGATAACCACATGTGTGAATGGCTGTGCAAAGATAAATCAACAATGAGTGGAATGCAACACCTTTAGCAAAGTGAGCCAGTTAATTCCCCTATTTCAGGGAGACTAACCTGTACTGTAAGTGTAACTGCAGAATTGGGCAATCTTACGGGTTACTGGACCAGGTTTCTATTTGGGAGACTTTCACATTATGTCATAATGTTAAGCCTGCTGTAACATAGTAATGTGAAACAACCATGTAGTAATATTATGCATACCCTTCTGTCACAAGTTTAATCAATAAATAAATCATAATAATATGCACACAGTAGCCACAACAACCAACCAACGGGAATTGTCGTGGAACTAGTACTGGTACACAACTAGAAAGGCACCAATGTTAAGCAAGTACCCTGGATCTGATATCAAATTTCAAAATACCAATATTGGCCATTCACTACGATGACCAAAAACACAAAATGAATATAAGGTGCTCGGCTTCGTTTATCAAGCAACAAACTTGGCTCGACCAAAAGTCAATGGAAATACGTCTAGACCTACCAGTGCAGTCAGCAATAAAGTAGCCAGAAGTCCAACGCCAGTCGCTAAGCCTCAAACCTAGGTCTAACTTCCGGTTGGATATGTTTACAAAGTTTATTGCAACACAATCTTAGTCGAGTCTTAGCCTAACGTTGGACAGTACAGTAGTCTGTAGCGTTTGGGTTTTACTCTCTTCCGGAAACTGAAAACATAAAACTGGTTGTTTTTCTCTCGGTGACTTGTTTTTCTCTCGGTGACTAATATCAAGTTGAATCCTAATTCAGAAGCAAATTCGGAAGGCCAAACAAATTTCGGTACAGTTTTAAGGTTGTGTTTACCACTAAATTAGTATTACCAGCTGGCCTACACTATGATTCGTTACCCTGTTGTTGGCAGGAGTAAGCCTTACGTTAGGCCACAGTGGGTCTAGAGGCTACGGTTACTGCATGTTGATCCCCATTGTAGTTATCACCTGTCTTGTCGGGCTCTTGGGGAGGTTAAAAATAACCTTATAAAATGCCCACCCAATTTCCTCCTAATATCACTGCATAAGTTATGTTTATTTCATGCAATTTATTTGCTTCCTACCTTCATATGAAAGCAGCGGTAAAGATTGGGATACAGTTGAAGAATACTCTGCCTTTTTAAAGTTCTCTATTTCGGATGTAGTCACAGTCAAGTTATTTATTCTCTCCACTGCAATTTCGTTTCCAGTCTAAAAAATCATTCTTCTTGAAAGTTGAAGAATAATGATTTTCCTGTCATGACTCCAACTGCACCAAGAAAATAATAGCTGTGGCTGCTGTACTTACCTTATCCTTGGGTGAATAATCATGACATGCTTGTTTATTCACTTCATCAAATGCAATGTTGGACTAATAACTATATACTTTAAGTTTTTCATGTGGTATGGGAGGGAGGTTGACAAGAGGAGAGGTGTGCACACCCCACCCCTTAGATCTTTATCTTGCAACTGTGGGCCTTGTATTACATCAAGCATATTAAGCCTATAATAAATAAACACCCATTATTTATCAGACAGTCAGGACCGTTGGGTAAATAGGCACCAATCCTTCGCGTATTAAACTGACAAGTTCTTGTAAATAAGCACCCTTATGTAACCGACGATCGGGTACATAAGCACCAATGAATTGCAAATATTCAGTTGATGATTAGGTAATAAGTAAGAGTGCCATAGTTATTGTTCCAATGTAAATGTGCATTGCATTCAAACATACATGAAACTTGAATTTGTCCATCGTTGGTTTAATAGTGAATCCCAAGGATTAGGAAGTCAATCATAGATCATTTGTAACCCATGTATAATGATCGTGGATAAACATTGGCTTATACCAATTCTTCTCTCTTTGATGAATGTTTCGAGACACAGAAGTCATGCATTCAATTGTCACACCCTTTCCTGCTGCTGACACCGGCACTTTAACTTACTCTGATGTCCCCATCTGAAGGACAAGAGTTCACCTCAGCAGTAAAGTATGATCAATGAAGTTATATCCAAATCATTGAAACAGAACCAAACCCCAGTCCCCAGTATGCAACCAGACATAAAAAATCAATGGAAGACTCCACTTAACAACATTGCAATGCAGCATTTTGATTAAGGGGTGGTGGGGGTGGGGGGATGGGTTGACCAATATGTTGTATAGGCTGATATGACCTGCATGACATCCTTTGATCTTCTTTGGTCATTCGTAGGATATCCTTAGCATGGAATTTTTAAAATAATACTAAGAGTCAACAACACTGTTTTGTCATTAAATATTACAGTCAGTCTTTGTCCATGCACAGACATATTGTTTTTGATGACTAAGTTTCTTTCTTTTTCCTTCAGGAAAATTCACCGTTGAGAATTTAACGAGGTCCTACAACATTACAGATGAAGTCTCAGCTATCATTCTCAAATGTATCGTCTGTCTGAAGCAACATTCGACAATACTTTCAAGGTCGACTATGGAAAACACCGATGCTGAGACAAGTAATGTCCAAAACCATTCATCCAGATGGGCATTCACTGGTAGCTCAGGGCCTCATATTGTTCTGCTCTCAATTTGCTGTTCTCCTCTGGTATTTACATGTGCAGTTTTTTATAATGCTTACCTTGGAGTACTTACTTGGTACAACATCTTCCTTCATTTTTACGATGAGAAAACTTTCCTCCATCGTGTGACTCTCTGCCCTCTATTGATATTCATTTTTCCACCTGCTTTACTTCTGGCAGTGCTTGTGATATCTGTTTATACAGCCGTGAAACAGATATCGTGGGATATCTACCGCTGGAAGTATGATGTCTGTGACTTGGAAAGAGGCGCGTATGCCAAACTTTGTCTGAAGATCGGTCTACAACAATGCTGCCCGTATGAGACTGTCATCATGCAAACTGATGAATTTGATAACGTTGAAACTACCAAAGAAAACACAAGTCTTCAACCTTCCCCTCAGCATTCTTAAAGTAAAGAAGCAAGACAGTGGGTTGTATTCAAAGTACTACAAGGCTGCCATTTAATGAGTTGTTGATTATACAAGACAATGGGCAGTCTTACTTTATGTAACTGCTAAAACTATCCATGATTTACTGACAGGCTCTCAATGGTTTAAAATTGTAAATTTATGTTCCAACTATTATTCAGCAGGATGGCATAATGAATCAGATGGCAATTTTAAAACACAGCAACCTCACAATCATTGGAACAAATCAAAATTCCATTCATGTGCAAAAATTCTAAAATAAAAATGTAAATCAAAGGGTTTGTTGCTTTAAAAAGAAACATTATTTCTTGTTAAACCCTGTGAAAATTACATCCCAAGCTTGAGCAAGACAATTGGGGAATCAGGATATATTGTGTAGGGATTTCAACCATAATATCTTTCTTCAACTATTAAATGAGTGGATAAATTTGACTGGAATCAATTGTAAAGACACAGTTTGACATAGCTGGTTAGCAATTTAATAAAACATTCTTAAAAGTAATTTCTTAAACCTCTGAACACCTCTAGATTACTCCCTGACATATAGGAAATATTAACTTAGACAACAAAAAGGCTTATGAGGGAGAGAGAAATTCTTTGAAGGTGGGGTGGTAAAATCTTTTTTGAAGTTTGAACATGTTACACTTTCAAGCATACTCTGGGGTAATATTTATGGCCTATAAAGAGTAACAGCTTTTCCTCTTGGTAAAAATTATTGGAAGATGCTTTGTAAACCTTATGTAACTACTACTGTATCATCACTTGTGTTTTTACCAAAACAGGCTTTCAATTTAAACTACATGTAGTATCCATTGTAATGCTACAATATAGATTTGGTGCTATTGAATACTGTTAGGAACTATTGAAGTTTCATATAAATACCAAAGAAGTGATCAAAATTCTCAATATTTCCAGTAATTGTTATATGATTTTTACTACTCCATAAGATACATTATTACACCATCCAGGCAAACTTTTCTGAGATAATGTAAAGTAGCGGAGAGTAAATCAACTTTCTATACCCACAAGAATATCTAGATGAAACTGGTCCTATGAAGTGATAACCAGGGAAGGAGTGGCCCACCACTTGAGAAATTTTGAGAAAATGGAAAAGGGTGCTATCTGCTAAGATGCAAAATGGTGCTATATTTGAAGGAAAAAAAAGTAGAATTTTTTACTGTTGAGGTTGTACTGCATATATATGTTATACATTTACGTACTGTACTCTAGGAATTTTGGTAACGTTACTTCTGCCAAGTGTGGGGGTGGGGGTGGGGGGGGGTTGTTTGTCTTGATTTTATTATGGGGACTTAATTCCCTGCCCCAGATACTGTATATACATGGTTCTGTCCCTGCTTGTGTGATAGATGCCTCAAGTTTCTATCGGTATGCACAAGCAATGGTTTGTGTAATAAGTCATCTCACCCATCAAGGGCATTCTGTAATTTAATTACTATAATTATTATTAATATTTTTTGTGACACACTAATAGTCTGCTGTAAAGAGTAAGGGGCTTTCAGTTTTCAGTATGGTTTGCTATGATCATCTCAGTGTTGAAAGTGTTTCGATCACAGCACATAAACGTAAATCGAAATTTGTCATAAGATATGTGTGGGTGAAACGTCTGATTTTTGTCAGAAGACATTGAGCCATATAAAGCCATTGAGAATGTAGTAGTATACTTACTAGTTTAATCCAGAGGGACTTGTATATTTTCAAGTTGGGTTTGGGGATTTATTGTGCCTTACAATCTTAATTAAGAAGAATAATTTCCTTCCATTAGAGAAGAGGCAGGCTATGAAGCTGTTTTAGCCTTTTATATTATATAAAATTAAGAGTAAGTACTAAAGAAGTAGTAAACTTGAATATTCAATTATTTGGTATAAGGAGGCAGTTTCATTAGTTAGATACTGTATGCTGCATTGAAATATGTAAATGTCACTGATTATACAGTTTTCCTTATGAGTGATTACAGTTGACTTTAATAAAAAACCAGGCCATTATACAAAACATGTACGTTAAAATTAATTTATGTATAAATTAGTATTCAAGAACTCAATATTCATAATGACATTCATTCAATCAGAGGGATTGTGTATTCCAGTTTCCCAATAGACTGTAAAATTCTATGAAACAAGTATTTTTCACTTTTATATCTATAAATAAACAGAAGATATTGTAGTACCATCTACTGGTGCTCTTTGTCATTTTCATGCACCTTTATAAAGATATTTTGAAGTTTTCGTCTGAAATAGATCTTAATTTTTTGCTTCACATGTAGAGCCTGATGTGTTTATTTATATCTTTTTTTCTTCCAGTGATGTGCCTTTGAAACTAGTTGATGGTAGATGTTAGCCATAATTTGCCAATTGCTGTTCATGTTTGCCAACAAATAGAACGATTTAATTGTAAATTTGCAGATTTGAATTTCATTGTTACATGATATAATTAATTGCATGATAAAAGTATTGATATTTTATTGTAGGTTTGTGGAATTATATCATATATACATTCATGTTTAATGCTATTGTCTATCTTTAAGCTTTGTGAGGTGGCATCTTGGTCACTTCATATTATTGATGAATCGTTTATGTGTCATGAAAAAGTATAAATTTATGCTGTCTTGGTTTAAGGTTGTAGTAAGTTAATTACATAAACGTATGTTTTACCTAGTTAAATGGTTCCAATTGCTGACAGGAGTTTTTCAGGGTTCGATGTGTGGTTAAAGAAACTGCCCAAAAAACTCAACAAATGACAACAGGGGTTCGCTGTACAATGTGAACTCATATTTTTTAAGTTATCACCACAGTTTACTACCTCAAATATCACAAATCACAACCGTAGAATATAAGAAAGCATACCAACACATGTAATAACATAGAGACGTTCTTACTGGTGAGAGTATCGTGAAACAATTACATAATGCAATCTATACTACATATAACTTTGCCATTTTTACAAGCATAAACATTACAATTACATAACATTACAACGCGTAGCATAAGTAGAACAGCAAAACTAAATGCCTAACACAATAAAGCATAACACAAAACACCGATAGAATAGAAACATGATATTCCATACCATAACAGAGAAGCTCGTACTGGCGAGAGTATCATAAACAGAAACAAATATTAGTCTATGTGATATATAACATGGAAACCTTTACGTGTAAAGTAAGATGTATAGGCTAGCACAAAGTAACATATAAAAGATAGTGTGATAGCAGCACAGTACAACATGGGCAGCACCACAAACCATAATACAACATAATCACAGTATGAGATAAAGTATCATGACAGAAACACACTGCAGCGGTATGTTACTCATCATATCAAATTTTCACTTTATACAAGCATGAGATAACGTAGCACAAACTTAACAAAAATCTGGAAAAGTGACATGTTAAGTTTACTTTTGTATCATCAGGTCGATGTCGTCTAAAATATTACAGCCTTTGAAACTTTCGGTATACACCGTGTTAATAAAAAAAATGCCATTAGTTTTCGTGTAGAGCACATTAACTTTGAGCAGTGGCGGCGCCAAGGGGGGTGGGGGGCTTTAGCCCCCACTGAAATAGTCAGCCCCCCCATTATCCCCCCAACTGAAATAGGCAAAAAAAAAAAAGAAAAACCTCATTGAAACAATATAGCCTACCCAAATTTTGTCAGCCATAACGCAGTGCTACAATGGTCAATGGAAATTTTGATGAAGATTTATAATAATTTTGCATGATATAATAATTGCACGATATAATAATTGAGCTAAGGAATTGGATCTTTCACAGCAGGTAATATTTTAGTGATACGAAAATTGTGAATTGGTATCTTCCATTCTAATTTGACTTAAGTTACTCACAAAAAAATGCATATTTTTGGAGAAATTTTCAGGTGACAAAAGCCTCGCTAAATGCCACCATTTTGCATGTAGGCCTTTCCAGGATTGGGAAAAATTTCAAAAGGGGAGGGGGAACCCCCTCCCCTTATACCCCTCCCCCAAGACGGCGATCACTCAATCTTTTAAGCCACCAAAAAAATTGGCTCAGCCCCCCCCCCCTTAGCCTCCCCAACTAAAAGTTCGTGGCGCCGCCACTGACTTTTCCAATTCCTGCTTCCACTATACTTTAATTTCACCTTGACTGTTTTTGTACGATCGGTTGTAGATGGAACTGCATATGCTGAGCGCAATATTGTTGATATCCGCTAGTGTGGTTTATTTGATTTCTGATGTGTTTTTATTTTGTCTCATTCTGAGTGATGTTCATTTGTTTTGTATGTGGTCATTATCTCTTCCATTCTTTTTAAACTATATATATACAAGTAGTCTTTCCTTTTTGTTGTTTGCCTTTGTTTCTATATGGGATCAAGAAAAAATCCACTCATAATGTTGTCATCGAATAAATTTGAAACCCTATTTCATATCCTATTACTGTGCTGTTTATTTCCCACTTAGTTGACATCCAGATGAGTACCGTTGGATCAGATATATTTATTGAACACCCAATGTTGTCGCTATAGTGACGGACAAACTATACATCGAAGAGACCTTGTTTTCCAGCTCTTCCCTCTCCCTCCAGGCTCTAAATTTTTTGAATGCATTCATGTCACCACTTGCCTATAATATACGTCAGGTGCCTCCTCACTTGCTCTATTAAATGTTTATGTACACCTTTATATTTCAAGTGAAACACACTCTCCTCCCCATCCATTTAGGCACGGTTATAGATACTGTCCCGTGATGGTAACAGCACATTTTGCATCAGTAGCTGTTGCGGTTATGTTATGGATGTCCTCGTGCCAAAACTGTTAGCAGAGTACGTCGCTCTATTCATACCAAAACAATTTCTATAGTCAAGGATGGTCCAATTACATAGTTTCATCTTGATGAGAACATTCCCTCTCCTGCCATGTAGAAGCAGGGGGCTTAAAATATTCTCTTACTGCATATATAAAACAAGCAATGAACTGCAAAGGATATCCCATTTAATCCTCTCTGGCGTAGTGAGGAAGCAGTTGATGGCATGAGGAAGATCCTATCGATTGCCATGTTGAGGCCCAGAGGAGAGGGAGGGGGGGGGGTGGATACCCTAATGCAGACTAATGTGTCGCCATTTTGTGTCAGCACCATGTCACAACGTACAGGACATATTTCCGGCCATATCGTATTTCCCTGCTTTTGTCAAATAATATTTTCTTTTAGAGAACACGTGGATTTTCAATATAATTTCTCTGCTTTTGTCAAATAATAATAATCAGTAAATATATATATATATATATATATACACACACCGACAGGATACACCGACAGAGAAACAATACAACAACAACCCTATAATCCCAGGTAATCCCGACGAGGAGCCAATATATACATGGAGCATAACTTGAAGCTATCAGTTTTCTGATGATCGCTCAACGCGTGAAACTCCGAGTTACGACTACTAGTTCCAATAGTCTCAATATATATTTCGCTCTGTCCACCGGACATTGAGCACTCTGCGCCAAGATAGACGCCAACCAACCAACCAACCAACTTTACCTACGCTCCTGACCAGTCAGTCGAGCACTCTCGCCTATCTGCAATTAGATGGAACAATGGAACAGCCGAACCAAGTTAGCTTCAACTACTCCATGAAGAACATCTCTATACCAACTGCCAACACGTACAAGAAGAAACTCATCGAAAAAGTCGAAAACGTCATCAAACGTATGAGATGGAAAGCTTCCTTCTTCCTAAAAACATGCAAAGACAACGAGGAGGAAGATGAGGATGATGACGAGCACCACCCAGCCCTCTCGGAGAATTTCGGATTCAAAAGCAAGAAGTGCCCACCGCAGATCGAAGAACTGAAGCCGTTCGAGGACGACTTGCTCCGAATGATCGAGACCGTGAAATTCAAAAAAGTCAACAACCATTTCCAAGACAAACTCAGAAAAGACGTCAGCAGGATTAAGCAATCTACCAAACTGCTCATCCCGGCCGACAAAACCAGAAACATATGAATAGAAATGGGTTAAGTGACGTCAAACCTATGGACTTCAACAATGTCAATTCCAATGAGTGCGAACAAGTCACACCAAGGTTGTCAAAATATCAAAGTAGCTCCTTTTATGTTTTTTTCTTTTCTTTTCTGTTCAAAGTATCTCTTTCGAGATCCGGCTTTAGGAATCACAAATGATTTGCGAGTTGGTTAGCATCATGTTTGATCTCTAGAGTAAGGCAAAATATGTCACCAAAAACAGAACTAGTAGTGTTCGATACAGGTGACAAACGCCTACAGTGGGACTACGACCTTCCTTACCGGGTTAGAACCTCTGGACATAGCCTACAATCAGCGTCCATGGCCTAGTTGGTTAGGGTGTCCGCGTACAAAACGGGAGGCCCGGGTTCGAATCCCGGTGGAGGCTGGAAGTTTTTTCACTGTTCTTGATTTTCCAACTCATTACGATTTTCATTTATATATATATATATAAATATAAATATATTTATACTTATTTATTTATTTTGATATATTCCTATTGTAATCTTCTTATTGATATATCCTTAGAACCCGCCGACATTTGCAATGTTTTCTCAGCTGTCAAGATTCTATGTATTAAAATTTTCATGAATATGCAGCCATTCTTTTAAAAAGTTAGGTAATATTATAAAGAAAGGCAAAATCATGTTCAGATATACATATTTCAGCTCATGAATTCATTTCAATCTTGTGGGCATCTTGTGGTTGAGTTACGAAAGACGTGCATTGTAGAAGACAGAACTGATCTCAATCCCATGTGTTTGATGTGAAGAAGAAAGATGCAAATTACTTCACCTGCAAAAAAGAGAGCAATGTGATAGATGTTAGGTGGCAGTTATGTTTTCCTTTTTCTGGTGAAAGGGATGATGAGAGCAGAAATAGTCCACACGTCTACAACGAACGGCAACTAAGTTTACCACTTACCACTAAACGAATGCAAATATTTTGGAAAGTGTAAATGAGTCACTCTAGCAATTGCATAGGTCTTTGGAGAGCTTTGGAGCAAAACTTCCAGCTCTTCTTTAGTGCATGATTACCGAATGTGACAAAGAGCAGCAGGATTTGAAATGTTTGTAGAGGAGAGTTTTGGCATGGCAGTGAAGTCAATGCGACTTGCTGATTTCTGCTGGATTAGCAGAAGATTTAGAAAATCGGATCATTTTTAATCCGTGTCGGAATATTTTAATTCGATTCTGTCGTAACTTTAAAGGAATTGTGACTTATGTGGGACGGCAACATAGTTGTTTAATTTTTCTTGGCATTATTCCTTTATATTCGTTAAGTTTTCAAGTTGCCTTCGTCATTTCACAGCAACTCTGGGAGTGAGTACGTGGTGCAATATTTTAAAACTGATTCGTCAACTGCAGGGTTCGATGTGTCAATGCTATTTTACTATTATGTTTTACGTTAGAATGCCTGAAGATCACACACGTAGCTTTTACTATCAAATAATTCATCGTTCAAGTTATTCTCACCTGTTATTATCACTATCACGAGGATATTCAGAAAGATCAGTATAGTAGAGACAGGACCTTCGTAGTTTTCTGGGATTTCATTGGCCGCAACGAGCACGTTGATGAAGATAACTGCTAATGACAGCATCTATAGGAATATTAAAAAGTAAACAATCAACCCTAACTGACTTATGCATGGCCCAAATATTATTCTTAAAAATCATAGGTATTACTCTCAAATAATATGCTAAAGAGTAAACAATTTGTTTTTTAATTCGTGCTCAAACGTGATCAAGGATGTGACTCCAAGCTCGCTCAGATCGACTCCAGAACAAATTTCTTCATTGAAATAAAAATAGCAATCAATACTAGAAACAAATCTAATTGAAATCTCCTCAACGGTATTGGAATATTCAGGAAGGTACTACTAGAACCCTATGTAAGTACTTTTGCAAATAAACTTAAGCAATCTGTAGCAGACTACACATTGGGTGCCATAATGATGACATAAACCGTACTATAATTTGTAATAAAATAGTTATAGGGATGGATTTTGCAAATGTTAAATTTAAAATAGGCCAATTTATATTTTTCAGGATGAACCAGTGTTTGCAGTGGCTTCTGAATCAACTCTGTTCGCATTCAATATATGTATATATATATATATATATATATATATATATATATATATTTATATATACCATATATATATATATATATATATATATATATATATATATATATTTATATATACCATATATATATATCATGGAAGGAGTTCTTTATCACAAAACGTTCGATAAATGTATATCCTTTAAGTGCTTTTCAGGTATTTTATCTCAAAGGAGGAAGAAGGAACAGCGACAGAAAGAAAAGCATTATGTTGGAAAATTCCGCTTCACTAATAAAAAGGGTGTAAAGGAAACTTACTTGAAGTCCCTGTTCATATGAACTCTTCATAGGTCTGTATCGAGCATGCAGTACCAAAAACACCACTGATATACACGTTGTGAGAAGGACAGTCAATCTGTCTTCCCATCCAAACAATGTTATCAGCAAAGTTTGAGAAACTTTTCTTGTAAGTTCAATAACCTCCCAAAACCAGTATTGTTCTTTGTAATTTTCACAGAGGAAAATTAACCATGAAGATGTCGTTGCCTGTAGCCCACAACGGTTGGTCGGTATCCTCAGTAAAGGAGTATTTTCATCAGGCATATCATTGCAAGAATCATCGTCATCATCACCATTACGATTAATATGAAGACCTTCACCATCATCAGCACTGTCAGTTCGTTGTTCCTGATCTATTTCACCCTCTGGCTGCCATCTCTTCCATAGGATATACAGGAGAGTTGCCGGAAAAGCGATGACGTAAACAGCAGTGAAGAAATAAGCAAGGTAATGGTACGGGCCGAGATTGTCGCAACTAATATCAAGATTAGACCTAAGCCGTGTTATGAAGTATCGATTTTGCTCATCCAAGAAAAAGGTTTTACAAGCTCGTGGATAAAGTTGAAAGATAGATGAGCAAACTCCTGGGTAGATGATAAACAAAACGACAATAACAAAGGTGTATGACCTGGATCTTAAGTCCCCAATGGACCACTGAGAGTTGGCAGAGGCAAATCGCTGCCTGTATAACAAAACGACTTTCTTAGCTAGATAATAAGTAGATGGGAGGATAATTATTGCAATTGGAAGCGATATTCCAATGAAAAATTCAATCTTTGGGTCAATTACCAAACGATCATCATAGCATCGAGGTCTCACGAATAATTTCAAGATATTCATCTCCAAAGATGAAATAAAACTGCCAATGATGACCAAAGGTCCAGTCCAGTTAATGTCATGAAAGGAAGTGAATATTTCACCGACAACTTGATAGAAACCGAGTAGAATTTTAATTCGAGAAATTAATACATCTAAGATTGTTCTTCTTTCTTGCAAAACATTGTTTTCCTCCTTCTTCTGCCATAACAACAGTAATAATATCACAACGCAAACTAGAAAGAAAGCGCAAGTTTCCGTTATTAATATTGCCAAGCTAGGGCAACGCATACACACATTCAAAACCGAGTAGTAACCACGTTGGCAGTTGGAACAAAGCCATCCCTTGTAACCCTCTGCGCATGATCCTTCTATGATGTTTCCGTCATCATTGGCACAGCTGTCTTTCCGAGGACATTGAAATATCACTGGAAACGTCTCATTATAACTCGTGTAAGAGTCCAGCAAATGCGTCTCTTGCTTCAGATTAGTAATAAATCGTTCATAATTACTCAAGTTGGCATCTGGAAAGTTCCAGTTCCACGTATAACCTGGTAGAAGGGTTTTGAAGTCGGCGGAACAATTAACGCCATCTTCTTGGCAAAGTGTGCAGGGGCCGTAACGGTCTGTACGTGCATAATCCTCCTTACAAGGGCAGGCTCTGTATCCGGCAAATGTCGATTGGTTGGTCCCTCCTGGACAGACTTCACAGTCTTTAGTTGAAGAACCCCCTCCAGACTTTACATAGGTACCCTTGTTACATTGCTTACATGCCACACCATTATCAACAGACGACAGCTGACCGATGCCATCTTGGTAAAACCCACCTATAATCATTCGAGAAGAAAGAACACAAATTGAAAAAGGAATATTTCAAGTGAGGTTAAATATTAAAATCTCGTTAGTTGTTATTTTCTCCATTCAGTCCAAGTATAGATGTAATCCGAGTTCAAGGACGCGACAACACAATTTTCTGAAGCCTAAAGTGTAATTGATTCAAAACTTGGTAATGGCTCTTAAGTTTTGACTTACTCTAAAGTATCATCATCACAATCACCACCATCACCATCACAAATCCACCGCCATCACTTCAACCACCATCAACATTATCGTCATCATCATTATTATTATTAACTATCAGTGAGTACATTTGTCTTTTCATTTGCATGTTAATAATCTATAGTCTCTCTCTTTCTCTCAGAAAACGGAGTCAAGATCAGGATTTATTTTCTTATAAGCCATAACAGCTATCTATTTAGTTCCACCAAACCGAGATTTCACCATATGGTGTGCGGGTGGTTGGGGTGTGTTTGGATGAAAGTTTTCTTCTATGAACCCATACCTACCAATGGGACATGGTAGACACCCGATTGTTACTCTATTAGCGTATGTACCAGGCCGACAGGCCACACATGTCGTAAGTTTGCAATCAAATCCGCTTCTTTGGAAATAGTCGAAAATCATCACATGATATAGTGGAGCAGGTAGTTCAGGTAAAGACTGCGGATTGACACATTTCCTGTTTAGAGAATTATATGGTATTTAAGTAATAAATGATCGAAAACAAAAATCTCCTACAAATTTTGTATATATGCGCATTATATGATTCATTTCTCCGTGTGGTACCGTTTATATTAAAAATAAATAAGAGAGAGAGAGATATAAGATTAACAAAGGGGGCACATGGCTTTTACAAAGAAGTGTATACCTTAAAGGATGTTATTTTAAAACTGATATCCACAAAAACGAATGTCAGCAACATTTTCGTATCGGCTTTTCCTGTCACGTTATACGTTTGTAAGAAAAGATACGAAAACCAACCTGGATCACTCTTAACTAATGTGATATATGTTAGGTAAAGACTGTGGATTGACACGTTTCCTATTTGAGATCGAAAACTGATATAAGAAATGTATTGGAATCCGGTCAATCACGTTGCATATGTTGTAAATGTGTAAAGTGCTAGCGTTTATCTCAATTAAACTTACATTCGTTCTGCATTGATGGCTTGTGGTAATTCAGACAAAGATGCACAATTCAGAAAGCTGATGAAAAGAATACAAAGTAGATAAAACAAAGGCAGGATAAATTATCGCAAATAATGTTGTTCATACTGTATACAGAGCTTGACGATGTAAAGTATAGTGTTCCGGTGCATGGCTGAAGTTGCATATCTGGTCCATGCAAAACCAGTTTCTGATGCAGCTTTTGCTATGGCGAAGATTTGAAGTGTTCAAATTTAATGATATATTGCAACAACAGTGGGAATCATTTCAATTCAATTGAACAAGATTTTGCTTTTCTTTATATTTTCACTTTACTAGCTCAGGCTTTTTCACAGAGGTAAATTTAAAAAAAAAGGAAGAAGAAAGTCCGCATGTTGATGAAAATTTCAATACATAGAATCTTGACAGCTGAGCAAACATTCCAACGCATCAGATTTAAAGGATATATCAATGACCATATTTAAACATTAATGTATATATATATATATATATATTAACACACATATATATATATATATATATATATATATTGTAACGTTGACCAGTGTCCCCGAAGTCCAGCTGCTTGAACTAATACAAATCTTCAACACATATCAAGACAAAAAAATCGGAGAAGAGGTTGATGACTGGTTGATCGCTTATTTATTGACTTATTACGTTGATCTTTGATTCACTGGCACATGAATTTACCACAGATTATGGCATTGACAGACTTTACAGATAAGCAGTTAATAGAAATGGTACAGGATAATAGGAACTGTCTGTACACTTAAGCAGTAACACAGTTACGCACTTAGGAAGTTACGCAGTTAGGTAGTTACACAGTTACGCAACTACGCACTTACGCAGTTGCGCACTTACGCAGTTACGCACTTACGCAGTTACACTAACTCGTGGACGCATACAAGATATTTTATTGGGACGTACTCACCAACAGGCTTAACCAGTTTATATTACTAAATAAAATATCTCTTTTCGAGATCACAATCGAACCAGTACGTGCACTGAAAACTTAAATTGGTTCACCGACTAACATAACGTTAGTCCATCTGGTGCCTCTCCCGACTAACATAGCCTTAGTCAGTTGCTATACCGACTAATTTATTCCTTAGTCAGTTGGATTTCTTAGTCGGTCATCTTAGTCCGTCAGCTTAGTCGATCAACAATTTCTTAGTCGGTAAATGTATATTAGTCAGTTACATTAGTTGGTGACATTAGTCGGTCTTTACCGACTAATTTATATGAGCCACCGACTAGTTTATAGCAGGTTTTACATTAGTCAGGATGGTGCCTCTCCCGACTAACCTTTCTTAGTCGGTATCGACTGACTTGTTGCACTGACTAGAATCACTGAAAGAATTAAACCGAACTAGTTTCACTGACTAGCATCACTGAAAGAAAAGAGAGCAGAAGAAACACAAATAATGTGTACGTTGGCAGTATTTATTTCTGATAAAACTTCTGATGTCTACAAAGGCTGACTTTCGACAGATAGAGAAGAATCACTGTAAACAAAAATCTGAAAATATGATTTTATTCCAACAAAGTTAAGACAAGTTAATGGATCAAACATGAATTGCAAAAGTATAGCACTGCACAATAATGCAAAGTTGAATCTTGGGCAAGGGTTCCTCATGACTTTCGTTTTAAAGTGGTACCCCAAATCGACACCACTTAAGTCTTCACGAACAAAGAGTGTTTCTCTTAACTACAAATGGCCTCCCACTTGTCTTCAGGAAGCCAAAATCTGCACCATTATTGACCTGTGAACAGAAAATATGATATACGTGTAAGCACAGATACAGATATAGCACATGATAACTCACATTATCATAAACATACATTTACATTAAAATTTTATAACATATTGGGAGGTATACATTTAAATCTAGGTCCCTCAAATTATAAGCCAGGAATAGCAGCTTTACCAAATAATTATTAGCTTTGCACAGCATAACACCAAGTTATTTTTCAAAGCTTAATAATTATGTTAATCATGTTAATAATGATCCCAATAGACCGGGAGTCCAGAGGGTTTGGTTAGCCGGGAAGGTAACCAATTGCCTTGTACATCACAATGTTCACAGTGCATTCCTGTATATGAAACCAGACGACTGGCAAACCGACTGTGGTGGGTGTGGCTGGGAGAGCAATTTTAAAGTCACCTGATAGCTAACCTAGATCAGTTTTCATGGTAACACATCAAAGTAAGTACAATGTGTCAGGTATGGCCCCAAGAGCAACAAATGGCCATTGCCAGTAATTATTGGTGGTGGGATACCCCTGCCAGTGATCTATAATTGACCCCTCAAGGCTGACCTAGGTCAGCTCATGAGGTAACCACTTGAAACCTACTGGAAAATGTTGGTTAGGACTTCAGATACAACTGATGGGCATTGCCAGTAATTTTTATTGGTGGGGTACCCCTGCCAGTAGACCCCCAAAATATCATTAAACAGTTGGGTACAAAGTTAAACTCACTCTTCCATCTTTTTTCTCTATGGTACTTGTTCCTTTGCTTTTTGGACTCTTGGATAAACTCTTTTGTTCTGCAAAGGGTACCAATATATCATCTTAAAACATGTCTTTAAGCCATATATAACACAGTTCTCCTCTTCTGTTGTTGCCTCCACACTGGTGTCGTACATCACAGGAAACCTCACACTTGACTTAGATATTTGGCTTTTCAATTCCTGCTGGAAAAAAGAAACAGCAAAGTATTCATCATTTGAAAAAAAAAAAAAAATTGTCACTGGTCACAAAGTTATGTGAGATTTGCTTCCACTATAGTCTCAAAAAACAATCCCAAAGTGTGAAGCAGACTGCATAAAGCTGAAAATTTGAATGAGAGTGTCATCACCATTGCAACCAGAATCAAATGCCCAGAATACAGAGATAATAAAACATGGGCTAAATCTTTGTTTGTTTTTATGATCTTTAAAAATATAAAATTTTAGAAACAGAAATGCACTGAGCCAACTTATTTATAGGCCTAATCGTTTTTAGTTGTTATTTTGCTTGCTCACATAACAAGCCTGTTTAGACCTAGGCTAGAGGAGCATCAGTACTTTGTTACACTAAGTTTGTCTTTCGGTCGTTTTGATTTTGTCTTACTAGTAGTACTAAAGTACATAATGGACCAGCGAAGACTAGAGAATACCCAGAGTTTTAGCAACTGCGTTAAACTGTATCATCTGATCTATTATTTACGTCAATGAGTTTCATTCAATCTAGGATCAAAAAGAGAAAACTAATTAATCTTAACCTTTAAACTTTGCTACTAAACAGATATGCTTGAATTACAAATAAATGTCAAAAAAACATCACAATCTACGAATCGATGCATATACATATACATAAACAGAATAATTTGAATTCGCGCAAGTGAACCCTGCACTACATTGGACAGAAAAAAACGTGTAATTAGACCAAACTAAACATAGCCTACTAAATTTTCCGTTACTTCTACATAAAATATCAATACAAATACAACAACTTACTCTTTTGGCAGTATACTAAAAGCACATGTTATAATAACTTCAGACTATCAAGCTTTCCTGAGAAAAAACGGTTAATACTTCTTATAGTAAACAAGTCGACCGTGAAGGAATGTCGCAATTGTTTCCTGGGCGTGACCGGAAATTAAATACTAAAAAATGATAAATGAAAAGGTTAAATAGAACTGAAGCGTGCATCCTGACTGCTCGCAACATATAATACCGTTGACTAGCCAACATAATTTGTTCAGCCTACTGTGACTGTACGTTTGAAGGTCTAGCCTTGCTTATTCAATATCACAAAGCCTACCCATTTAGATTCACATGGGAAATTACAGGAAATATTTACCAAATGAGTGTAGACTTCAAATAAACTATTGAGACTTATAGTTCCAGCATTTGTTTGGGAATAAATTAGAAGATTATGTGCCACTGTTCAATCTAGCCCAATACACACATAACACATTGTTAATTGGTGTTTAGAATGCACACTTTAGTGTTGAGAATGCACTGCAGTACCCAGTAGAAGCCTATAGGCTACTCACTGTCATTGCACTTGTGTATTGCGAAACGCCAGCGTGACAACGGTAGCGTTACACTAACCATAATACAGTACTAGTGCCAGTGGCCTAACAATTAACTTTAATTTTACCTTCAAGTTAAAGGAATAACAGGTAGGCCGATGATGGCAGTTAATACCTCCATTCTTCTAAAGACCTTCTTGGGTGATTTACGGTTGAAAGTTGCTTAGAGTGATCGTATGAAACTATGCCAAGTCCAGCAAACTGCCGGCCGTTGCCTCTCGGTTTCCAAATTGAAGTGAATCGAAGCTGGCTTAAAATACATTAGTCCGTCGACACCGACTAAGCTACGATTATGGCGTAAATCGGGTGTCCGTATCGTTCTTAGTCCATGGGTTAAAATACCTTAGTCCGTCGCCACCGACTAAGCTGCGATTATATTTTCCTTAGTCAGTGTAAACTGACTAAGAAGCAGCGATGAAACGAAGATTTTTGCTAGTCCGTGTGCATTGACTAACGTTACAGGCTAATTTAACGTTAGTCCGTGGCAATATTGACTAGTTTATTTTTTCAGTGTGGGTAAAAGTATTTACAGATGAAGGATAATACTAGCGTTTGTTGACACTAGTCGTTCTCACTACTTGCTTTGCTTAAGAAAACACAAAAGATATAAAAAACCAAACGCCCACATGAAACACACGGTATAGCGTTTGTGAGCCTCCTAGTGAAGTCGAAATTACAATTATCGAACCCCCTATAGAATGTGACAACAAATATGACGTCCTAAAAATACACCCTAGTTTCTTGCTACTTCAATGCACTTAGCGCAACGATAATTTTCTTACAATTCCCTAGGTGTACGAAAAATAACCCCCGTCACCCCAAAGATACCCGATTAAATCTTTCCTAAGACAAACAATTAAACCTAGAAGTCATGCCAAGCACATAATCGTGTGATAGAACAAAAATATACCAGTGAAGTGGTAGCAACTTACAGAAAATAGGCGTTCCCTCGGTTCTCTCTCTGTCAGAGGCCAATCTCGGAATACCTCGTGAGCGTGGTGAGCTCAAACTAATAAAACAATCTGCGCTATCACTAACATGGGAAACATCTCAAAATTCGGGTGCTGATTCAGCAAAGTTTACAAACAAAACAGGGGTACGATTTTCATTGGCTGTCCCCACTTGCAACCCGCAAAGGCTCTACACATATTTTTAGAGAGAGGCCATCGACGGGTAGAACCGAGGGAACGCTCATTCTACAACGATAATATTATAATAACAATTTACTTAAAGGGATACATTTCCGTTACACTATATATATATATATATATATATATATATATATATATATATATATATATATATATATATATATATATATATATATATATATACGTACTATATGTACCTTAGGTCGACAGTTTATGGTAAAAACGTGTACCTTAGGTCGACAGTGTACCTTAGGTCGACATTTCAGTGTCGATTGAATTTAGTGTGTAAGTCAATGTAAATGTCTACCTAAGGTATGATCCAGAGTAATATATATATATATATATATATATATATATATATATATCAAATTATATCACAAATTAGATTAAGTGATTGGAAGTAAAACAGCAAAAGTTTGTTTTTTTGCAGAGTTTAGAGCAAAACCAGCTCTTCTGCAGTGCATGAGCACCGAAAGTCGCATTGACTTCACTGCCATGCCGACACCCTTCATTATAAAAAATTTAAATTCCTGCTACTACTCGTCATACATGAAATATATTTACATTCTGTACTATACTTACATCAAAGATTCATTGCTAACCCCTGTGACAAATTCGTTGGAAAGATTCCTGATATTGTTTCCATAGAGATGCCTACAAAAGAGAATATTGTTATTCAGGAACACAATTTCAACCTTCGTTTGCCGCAAAATTTTATAAACTGCTGTAATATTTTATTTTGCAAAAGGTATCTAGTTTTGAGGTACAAATAATGATGTTCATACTTCACGAAAATGGCATGCCCACGAAAGGCAGCCGGGTGTAAAACGGCTAGCAGGGAGATGTTTTACATTCAGTCGGTAGCTCTTTTAGGAAGCTTCTCGCCGGGCGATTTAAAAATTACTCCTCCACACCTTTGGTATCCTGGGCACGCGACTGCTTTTTAGCCGTTTGTATTGTCATGCATTTTTTTTGTCGCACTCTATAGTGTTTCATATAGTTAATATGCGTAATTTTGTGCATATCATTTAACATTTAATTTGGAAATAAGAAACATTTACACGACAAATTGAGGAATAGTTACCGTAACCCTGAATTTTTATTTTAAGTTAATTTGCAAATCACCGGTGATATAAACGTCTTACTTTCATACTCTTTACTAAAGGCAAACTTATATAAGAGCGAGCGCTTTGAGAGCACCGAAACTTACAACATCTTAATTGCTTTCTTCTTATATTATTGAAGACGTTACTGTAATGAGTAAATATTTCCCAGTACAGTATTATTAACAAAAAGTCAAGTGAAAGCTGCATACACCTGTTGTTCAAATACCCAACTTCCAGTTCGCGTTCATAGACGAGGGGTCGCGTTCGTTACAAACATTTCTAAATCATAAAAACGATCTCAAGATGGTTGATGGCCTTTGATGTTCGTTAAGCAAAGATTCATCTTTCCATCTGTATGATGCCAAAACTACAAAAATGCTCAATCACCAAACGTTATCGGAAATTCCATCTATATGATTCGAAACAAACTGATTATTAGATGGATATAGTTGCCAGGACCATGCCCTCCAACTTTGTGAATAATGCGCTGCTCAATGGATAGGGGGCAGGTTCTTGCATTTCCATTGTACGTGTGAATCATGCGCTGCTCAATGGATAGTTGCATGGGTCATACCCTTCCATTGTGTGAATAATGAGCTGCTCATTGGATAGTTGCCAGGATCATGCCCTTCTACATTGTGAATAATGCCCTGCTCAATGGATAGTTGGCAGCATCATGCCTTTCTACTGTGTGAACAATGCGCTGCTCAATGGATAGTTGCCAGGATCATGCCCTTCCACTGTGTGAAACCTGCTCTGCTCAATATTTCAATACAAATACCATGACATTGCTTGTACCTAATAACAACATTGCAACACTTGTTTAAGAAAATAAAGTAAAAGCTCATGATGGGAATAACGAGAAATGTTGTTTAAATCAAATTGATATCCGAAGTACTTATCATGGGCAAAATAGAATGTTTCCCAAATAACCCGAACTTACACTTCTTTTATCATGTCCCCAGTGAACGGATTGTCAATTATTTCTACAAGCTGGTTTGCAAACAAGTATCTGTATAAATGAGAAGGACACATAGGATAATTATCTATTGCACATACCAGCTGAAGGGAATCACTATACATTTTATCCGTTTTTTCGTATTAGTTTAAGCAGCAAGAAGCATAGCCTTTCATATGGCGGTCAAATTGTATTGATAAATCACGGTTAACAATTGTATTCTGTGAGAATTCCATTAAACGTGAAAACCACTGTCATAGCGGCGGGCGGGCCGCGTGATTTTTTTCCCCAGGATGGTTGTGGGTAATTAACATAAAGTAGGCGTGCCGCTATACTGGCAAATATCGTCAAAAAGGAAAGGTAAATAGCGCCATTCTAATTGTGCTCCTATGGCAACAGAGGTTATTTACCATAGTGTTCGCACGTGAATTGATATAACACTGGAAACATCTAGGCCGTGTACGTACACGTGTGAAAAGACCATACAAGATCATTTCACCGCAAAAGGCTAGGGTTACCAGTGATGGAATTTCTTACGTTTTCTATAAACTGACTTACAGGAACCTTATCTTTGGTTTGAAATTACATCTTTGACATACTTAACAATATCTGCTTAGTTACAATAACTACTTGGCCGTAAAGTTGGCCTTTGTCAGCTTTGGGGCATTTCGAATTCTTTTTAGCCTGAGGATTGAGGACCGGTGTTATTTGTTGCATAAGGACTTTCCTTACGTTCTAAAGCAAGTACCAAAGAATCATCAGTTTTTGTTCCTGTCTTTGTTCCTGCCCATATCCATACGATGCCCATATCCAGTCGACGTACGTGTGATTCGCACTAGCCTTATAATAAGTCATATAGGCTAGGCTAGTACAGTGCTTTTTACGTGCCAAGAAAAACGGACACGGACCAAAGGCCAACAAAACCAAAAACAAACCCAGTCTGCAAAACAACAACCGAAACCCATCAACCTCTCACCAACGCAGCGCTCAACGCGACGCGAAAAGGACACGGACCCAAAGGCCAACAGAAGCAAAACAGGCAAAACACCACAAACAGGCCCCAAAAAGCCAACCACAAAGAGAAAAAAACAAAACCAACCTATATTATGTAACAACCACACATCCCCCGCACCTACCAACTAACTCACTCCAAATTTCATCCGGGGAACGCCGTCCCAATAGTAGACGACAGGCTAGTACAGTGCATGCACCGTGATATCCAAGTTTTGTGTGATGTACGAAGCATGGTACGGTATTTGTAACAACAGCAGTACAGTATTTATGTAGCAGTAATGTATTTGTAACAATAGTACAGTGCATAGGTCATACCAAACTTTCCTGAAGTAGGCCTACTGCACATGTGCACTGATTGAGACACGCCTCCTTTATGGTAATTACCCACAACCATCCTGGGGAAAAAAATCACGCGGGCGGGCCAGATGCCACAAAATTAGAAGGACAGTGGGATACGTGACTTTGACCTGAGGGTACAAACCGCAGAACTACCTCAAAAATGCCCGACCAAATGGACCCTCTGAGCATAATTGTGTAACACGAATTCCAGTATCTGAATGTTTTTCAACACACCAACACTTTTCATTCGTGCTTGTTCCCCTACTGTTGCGCTAAGAACCTCAAACGGCCACTTGCTCGTACGATTTTCATTACCAAAAAGTTGTACCATTTCGTTAACTTAAAAAATGGGTACTTTTGATGTTTCTCACAAAACTGATCGAGGGAGTATAGGAGGGGTAGATTAGGGGGTGATTTGAAACCAGGTTCTGCCACCTTTGGCTACGATAAATACATGAAGGGGAAAATGACTTACATCGATTCCAGTTTTGGCCCATTAAAGTCTCCTCCGTGTACAGTATGAATGCTGTTGTCCGACAAATAACTGCAAAAGAAAGCAGAGTCGCAGAAGAGTGCAGCCATTTTTTAACTGTCTTTTAATCGAGTCGATTTGGTTAATAAAATAATTTTGTAAAAATATCATAAATGCGACGACGGGGGCAATGGACCTTCTACCAGCCGTCATTCATTGATCGATGGCGTTACAATATGTGCAGGGAGGGGGAGGTGGAGGGGAGGGGAAGGGGAGGGGGAGGTGGGAGTTGGAGGACCCATTGTAAATTCTACTGTTATTTTGTGCTTATCGTATCGCATTTGTCGAATTCAGTTCTGGGACAAGATACAAATACATTGATAAGTTAACAACACTTTAAATGCAATGAACCTCGTAACTGAGGCGTATATGAAAAGGAAATTGATGCAAGTAAGAATGGGTAGATCCAGACTTAACTTTGGGCGTGGGTGGCTCTGGGCTCGTTTAAACCGACTTTTTATGTGTAGGTACCATGAAATAGGCCTAACTTGACATAATGTAGTGACTTTTTTGGCATTCTTTGAGTCATCAACATTCTTTTTCATGCTTGGATGTGGAAAAGCTGCAGGATTGAAGGTGATTTAAGGCAATTTAGATGGGTTGGGAGCACTGTGCTATAACATCAAACTCTTCTAGCTCAAAATTTAAAATGTTCATGGCGGCAAAAAGAAAATGTGTTGTGATAGCCCAAACCATCATCTATCTTATGGTGGGTATAGGACATGTCAGTTGAAAACTCCTATCTATACTCTAGCGGCCTTGAAAAGTGACGAATTTGGCGTGTATGCCGAGGGAGCAAATAATTGTGTTACACCTGTGAGGGTTCTGGAATCCAGCCGTGAGTGCATTGAGACTGGATGATCTGATATACTCACACTGAGCGTAAGTTGATGAGATTATCAAAAGATCCACTATTGATTGATGTCAAACGATTCGATTGCAGGAAGAGAATGGTGAATTGCATGGTTTCATTTGCCTTGATGATTGCGGTTGGAAATTCTGTAAGTTGATTGTCTGCTAAGTCCCTGAATTGTAAAGTAATTATAAACATCTTCTTGATAACAGATTGTGATATTTAACCGATCTTTTCAAATACAAATATATTTCTTGTGAAGGGGTGAATAGTTAATTAAGTTGATAAGTTTAGTAATGATTGGTAAATGATGTAAATGTTCAGTAAAAACGATACAATGTTATTATATAATACAATGTGTCTATAACGAATGACTGAATTAATGATTACATGTAGGACCTACCATTGGTGTAACAAGATGTACCAATAAGCGATACAGGTTCTACATCTGATGATTAATCTGACAGAACTACACCGTCCAGTGAACTCATGGCTAATATCATCACGTCCGTGCTTATGTGGTGTCAATCCCGGGACTTAATGCCTAGTTTTCAAATGGACATAAAAACTAAAGAGGTCTGATCGTGCTCGTGACGGCACTCGCCAGGGAATATAGAGCCCATATTAAAACCAACCAACTGTATCCACTGTCAAGCCCAGTCCCCTTATATTGAGACTTATGATCATAACGGTATTTTGTCCAGTGAGGTATCATGGAGTCACTAGTTGAGTAATCGACTGTGAACTGTGCATCTGAGCTCAAAAGAATATGTACTATGTACTACTAAATGTAGTACTATGTGCTACTAAAAATGAATCTAAGAGACTGACTTCGTTCAGCTTACGGCTTTGATAAGCCAATGATGGCTTCTTCGCGAGCTTCTGACAAAATAAATACAAAACATACATGTATACGCTTCACATTTTCACAGGTTAAAGACGGTTTATTCAATCATTGCTTTACTCCATTGACACACTAGTTGTGGACTGGAAAGTGCGTGATCAAAATTCCAGTAGAGAAAAAATTGGTAAAAGAAATCGAAATGAATTGAGTAGCTTACAATGCCTCGTATATTGTAGTGTTTTCAAAGAGGTCTTCTGGTAAGCTTGATATATGATTCCCAGATAACGACCTTGAAGGGAGACAGAGAAAAAACAAAACGTTAAAACGTGACTAGAGAGAATAGCGGTTAAAAAAGTTGTATGAGATTACCTTTCTCACTCTTAGCGGCATTCACGACTTTTTGGTTCGTATCGTACTTCAAAGTCACCACTGGCAGCATTGACTTCCAGTGGCAGGGAGGGGTGGGGTTTAGATGTGGACAAGTCGAGGAACACGCTAACATGCAGTTGTTTGCATACGGTTGATATGCAGTAGACTATGAACAATCTTAAAAGTATCCGATACTCCACAACCAACCAGTCATTTAAACAGTTCAATTGTTTTTGTATGTAGGTGGGCAACCTACGGCCCGCGGGCCACATGCGGCCCGCCAGTGATTTTTTGCGGCGCGTGAGATGTCTTAAGAAAAAAATAAATCTATTTTACATCATCACAAAAAATGAGCTAGCTGCTTAGAATTTAACGGCACTAATGATGCTGTCAGGTAGGCCTATTATCCCCATCAATTATCAAATGTACTGTATTGACATTATGTTTTTGTGAATACAGATTAAGTACACACACCTATTGCTTGAAAGTCCTCGGAAACCAAGGTTTAAAATCAACAGCCCAGTCAATTTTTCACTCCTTATATCTGGCCCATTCATTCAAAAAGGTTGCTCACCCCTGGTTTAGACTTATTTAATGTTGCCATTGTTTGAATAAGTTCGTTCCTACGCATTCTTAGTAGGAACTGTTTTTGGTAGGGGTGGGGGTGAGTAGGAGACTATTTTATTCGTCTAGTGACACACTCATAGGAGTCAATAACAGGTGTATGATACGGAATTGCGCAGTGTTGAGAAATGTCTGTCTGCTTTGTACGTTTTCAGTCAAGGCTTTTGAACGACCAAAAAGCCAAGGAAGGATTTAGCATTTTATAAAGGAGACATGTAGCTCAGGGGCCCGGTCGCTGATATTGACTCCCATATAGCATGAGGAGAGTGTTGGGGGGGGGGCATATAGCATGAGGAGAGTGTTGGGGGGAATATAGCATGAGGAGAGTGTTGGGGGGGGGGGGGCTCATATAGCATGAGGAGAGCGTTGGGGGCATATAGCATGAGGAGAGTGTTGGGGGCCCATATACAGTAGCATGAGGAGAGTGTTGGGGGCCCATATAGCACGAGGAGAGTGTTGGGGGGGGGGCGTATAGCATGAGGAGAGAGTTGTGGGCGGCAAAATCGAGGCCTCAATTGGTGCATTCTTAGGTATATTTAGAATAGAAATTACGTCCATTATCAGGTCTAAACGCCAGGTTGTATTACTTTTTACAATTTTGTGTGGGACTTAAGTGTGTACAAAATTGCAGTACACTGCAAAAATGCAACAAAATCACTTACAGCTGAAGGATGAAAAAAATCAGGAACTATATTTTAAATTGAATGCAACCACTATTTTGCTCTTAAAGTTCCACTCTTTATTCGAGAAAAAATTCTCCATTTTTGTAGCTATACAAGTAGGGCACTTTGAGTAAGGAAAAAAAACGAAAATAATGGTTGTCGGGGGAAGGACCAACTACCAAACGCGTGCCTAAAACGTTAGGGAGGGAGTATGCCGGGCCCCCCACAATCACCCGATATTCGGGTGGGGGGAAACTTTCAGTAGAGAAATATTATGCAATAAGACAAGGAAGAATAGCACCACTCCTCCGGGCCAAGGACGCCCTTCCGTAAAGTTTCCTGCCGTTACTAGATCAGCCAGAGATTTAGAACTTGCTCCCTGCCCCCTTAAACTTTTAATATCATGTGCACGTCACTGCCAACTATGCCACGTTTTTTTATCTTTTGCTGTCAGATTTGAGAAGTCTTGTCCCGATCTCTGAACATGAGTATGGATATGAAAGATTGTGGATCCTGATAATAAATGAAGGAGGAAATAGCTTTACATGGTTAAGAGGGATATGTTACGAATTGAAAGTGATCCTTTTACTCACAATATTCCGATCGACATCCCACGAAATAATCTTTCAGGAACTGAAATAATCTGGTTTCGCCGGAAAAAGCTGTTCGAGGAAAGAATCAGTAAGAAAGAAAGAAACATAACACACGTAACATGACAAAAGTCTTTCGATTGTTGAGCTGGAGAGTGGTATATTTTGTAATGTATATAGATAACCTGTGTACACACAAAGAGGAGATCGTGCCGTGATATGGGAAGATTTCTTGATGGGTACATTACATTCGCTACATCTTCCGATCCGAGGTACGGCTTAAGATTCAATTCATGTCAGAACTTGCTTACATTAGTAAAATAATATACAAAAGAATGTACGAAAGATTTATCTATGCAACGCCTTCGATGTCTTTACATCGAAGCGAAGCGAGAGGCAGAGTCTCACACAACCTTCTTCCACCAACCTCTTCGACCGGAATATGCCTTGAACATCACCATCTATGCACATCTCGAGTTATTGAGGTGGCCATCTTACTTCACGTTAATTAATGTAATTTTTATATTTGTTTATTTTTCTTGACGAAAATGTATTGCGCAAATTGCAGCCTTTTAAATCGCAAAGTTATTCTCTGGGGACACGACACATTCTCCAGTACTTCCTCTCTCGGACGGATCATCATCCGGCCGTACTCATATTTCTTTGCAATACGTATACTCCTAACAAATCTAAGTAGATAATTCGTTAATGGAGAAACCTACAAGTGAAAGGTAGATTTTCAAATCCGTACTATTAAAACTACTGAAATACAAAGCTATAGTTTCACTGGTTAAAGCTTTAACGATGTGTTGGTATACTTCTTTAAGGCTTCCATTTGTCATTTGAACACTTACATCTCTGCTAATTTAGATTGGTTGTAGAACAGGCTCTCAGGGATCACCTCCAATTTTTCACCTTCAAATGCTCT